>NW_027397069.1:57617703-57716032 GCF_003265705.2 Callorhinus ursinus | reverse complement strand
AAAAAAAAAAAGAAAGAAAGAAAGAAAGAAAAGAAAAGAAAAGAAAAGAAAAGAAAAGAAAAGAAAAGAAAAGAAAAAAAGAAAAGAAAAGAAAAGAAAAGAGAAAAGAAAAGAAAAGAAAAAGGAGGAGCAGAGAGAAACAACAATTCAGGATAATTTTGATCCCATGGATTAGTCAGAAACCATTAATACTGACTAATCGTGTCTCAACTTGCCCCCTCAGGACTCTGGAATGAAGCAAATCCCCTTGTGGGCTCTACCAGAGCATGTTAATTCTAACAAGATGAAGTTGCTATTCCAGTAATTCATCTCAAGAAAACTTTCCTGGAAAGCTCTACTTTCCCCCATAAGAAAGCATTGCTTTATTAAGGTGCTTAAGATTAGGGGGATTTTTCAACACGCAGGCACTCAGAAGGCAGCACCGACTTTCCAGACGGCCCTTGCTTGCCATGTGGGCTCACAAGACGGGGCTGAACAGGGACCAGACGGGTCTTTGGTCCTTCCCGGGTCTCTTCCGCCTCTTGAAAATGGAGGTGACAGTACCTGCCCAGGGATTCTGCTAGGGTTGATAAGATCATGTGCGTAAAGTGCTTTGAACTCCTTAGAGCTATATCATTCTTTAAATGCCGTTTTATCATCCCGTATCACTTTTTTTAAAAAAGATTTTATTTATTGATTTGACAGAGAGAGTGAGTGAGCACAAGCAGGGGGAGCGGCGGGATGGGGGGGGGGGGAGAAGCAGGCTCCCCGCTGGGCAGGGAGCCCGATACGGGGCTCGATCCCAGGACCCTGCGATCTTGACCTGAGCTGAAGGCAGATGCTTAACCGACTGAGCCACCCAGGCACCCCCATCCTATACCACTTTTTAAATGTGTGCTTATATAATCAAGGGACCATATCTGAGGGTCGCCTCTAGCCCTATTGATCTGTGTTTACCAGACGGCATTCGACTCTCAGCTCTTGCCCTCCACCTTTTCCTATGGCCCTACTGACCAGCCTACAAAGAACTAGGACAAACAACAACAAAGAGTAAAGGACACAAACATCGTGCGGTACCTCCTGTATGCCAGGTATCCTGCTAGGCGCTCTGTAGAAACGGTCCCATTTAATCCTCTCAACAGCCCGCGAGAAAGGGATTATCACCACCATACCCTGAAGAAATAGGCACTGGGAGGTGAAGTCATATACAGAACCAAAGTGCAACCAGGTTTTGGGATACCTAAGGGTTGCGCTTGGTACAACTGTACCACTGTGCCCCAGAGAGCTCTAAGAGACTCCCAGGCCGCCCGGTCAGATGGGACAGTTGCTGGCAAGGCCCTGGTTAATAAGCCGGAGTCAGAAGTAAGCACAGGTTTGATTGTTATTACAAAAGATGACATTGCTAATCTGATTAAAATCTCATTTAAAGAGAAATCCTGAATGCATACTTGTCAACAGAGCTCAGTCCAGTGGCCTTATTGACTTGTCCCCCAGCCACTCTTGGCCCAGTTCTGGCCCCCTTTCTAGTGACTAGCAATCAGCCCACATCATCCGTCCCGGACTTTGTGCCCTGTGGACGGGCAGTGGAGAAGAGACGGGGGGAAACGGAAATTGTTCTGCACTGTGGCCTCTCTTCTCTCTCACCTCCCACGTTACTTCCTTGGTTTTCCATGGACTTCCAATCTGTCTCTTCTCTATCTAACGCATCCTACAAACAAGGATCCTCACGGAAGCTCAGACAGATCTACATGTAAATCCACGACCCTTGTGTTTGGACGTGCTCCTTTCTGCGTCTCACTTTCTTCATCTGTAAAATGTTGGGGAAGAGGGCTATGGGGAGGATTCAAGGAGAAAATATATCTTAGAAGTACTTCGCAGAGTGCCTGCACATGTTAATAGTAGCTATAGATGGTGATTTCTTTTTTCAGAAGCCTACAGTGGTTATTATCCTTTAGAATAAACTCTTCATTATGGCTTTTAGACTCCTCAACAGGTGGACCTGTTCCTCATATTTCCTTTATTCTTTTGTGCATCAACTATTTACTGAGCATCTACCACACGCTGGGCTACAGCCGATAAAACACCTGCCCTCATAGGACCTACACTAGATTGGACAAGAATAGGACAAAGAATAGTAAACAAATAAGGAGCAAAGATTTAAAAGAGGTGGAGACAGAGCCATTCAGGTATGTGGGGGAAGGGAGGACCAGGAAAAGAGAATGGCATGAGCAAAGGCCCTGTGGCCTAAGTACTTGCCATGCCTGGAGCACAGCATGAAGCACTGTCCAGCTGGAGGAGCACAAGGGCACAGTGGGAGGACCTGAGGGCATGGCCGGGGCTTGGGACTAGGGTAAGGGGAGTGACGCATTCACCCCAGGTGCAAAAGTAAGGGGCACCAAAAAGCTCAGTAATCAAGATAAATTATATTTTAATGCAATATTTTTAAGAATCAAAATTCATGCAAAAATCCGTGATAAACAAACTATAAATATTTTTAATAAAGACAGAATCAGGATGAGCAATTCTCCCTTTTGCCTCAGGCTCTAATATGGCTTAGCCCAAGCACTGGTGCGACTGTTTCTACCTTGCCTTAAATTTTGCACTGATTTAGATTTTTAAAAATAGTGTATTACAACTTTATCCATCTTGAGAGCAGAGCTCTTTGGCTCCACCTTAAACTTGTGCCTGGAGCCAATAATGCCTCATTTGCCCTACCTGGTCCCAGCCCTGTGTCCAAGAGGGGCAGAGACTAGGCAGTATATAGAGCCTTTTAGGCTACTGTATTTGTGAAATATGACTCACATGGGCCTCAGCTGCTTCAGTCAGCTCACCTCTCCAGTCACTCTACCTGTATATTAACCATACCCAGTGCTCCATCGCTGTAAACGCTATGGCCCCTGCCCGCCTTCCTAAAACTCCCCGCCCCAGATCCAGAGGCTGCTTCGTCTGCAAGGCAGCTAGGTGGTAGAATTTATAACAAAATGTGATTATTGGCATGGCACAGATATGTGAAGGAAGCCTAGACTTCCAGCATACTCATTCAACTGAGCTGCTAAGCACGTCCTACATGCCAGGCACCAGCCAAAACAAGAGGCTCTGACCTTGAGCAAGACATCCATGGAGTCTGGGCTACTCACAACCCCAGCAGTCCTCGCAGAAGAAAATGGCCCCTGGAGATCTATGGCCGCCTTAGGCTCACAGAGGCAGGCTAGCTCAGCATAGGCAGCCGTGGGGGGGAACCTGGCCACACTGCCTAGAAGCTGTGGGGTCTTGGGTGCTTCCTCATCTGTAATGAGTGGAAATAACCACACCCACCTCATGGGGCTCTTGTGGGGTGTGGGGTGTGCTCAAAAGGGGATATCTAGGAGGATTCTTAAGGCGGCACTGAAGAGCGTTCTCTTTCCAGCCTGACTGATGGTGCTGCCTCTCTCTATCACCAAGTGTAACTAAGAGTTGGTGAGCGAATGCCAGGCTTCTCCAGTGGCGCCCAGCTCCTGCGGGAAGGCAGATGGCAGCAGATGTAAGGAAGCCCTGACGGCCAGGGCGATCCGAGGGTTGAGATGCTGCCAGCTTCACTCTCGGGCTTTGCGAATAAACTGTCACATCTCAGCTCTCACCAGCTCATGGCTGTGACAGACGGGTTCCTGCATGTGCAACACCCTCTCCCCGGCCACCCCCAAGTTTAACACTTCCAGCTGAAAAATCTCATCCTGTGCAGAAGAGCAGCTTTCAAGAAGATGGAAGACTGTGAGCACCGGGTCTTCTCGGCAGGGGAGGGAGGAAAGCTGGTGCCCATGGTGCTCACATCTGTAACTGGTTGTCTGCAGAATCACAGCATTTGCAGCAAGATTTCCCTCTGTGAGCAGAGAGGACTTAAGGATCTCCGACCTGACTCAGACTGGCATAATCCAGTCCCTATCACAGAGCCCAGGCCACCTGCACATTTTAATGATATTCAGCTTTTGGTGTTTCCGTCTCTGAATTTCAGACCAGTGAGAGGCCAGAGCCCCTGTCTGGGGTAGGTTTGGGGCAAGCCAGAAACAAGGACGCAGGGAGTAGAGGGAGTTTAGAACTGGAGGTACTGCAAAGGACAGCCAGCCCAGGCGCTTTCAAATGTTCCTTTGAGCAGGGGAGACCTCTTTAGCTCAAACATAATCATATGTATAAACTCCATATGCATTTTTTTTTTTAAAGAAGGAAGAGATGCTCTTCTGTGTTTCTGGACAGCAATGTTATTAAAAATTTGGACGGAAGTCTTCATTTCACGGGACAGCCCTGTGTGTAGTAGGATATTTAAATCCCTGGTCCCCATCTCTAAATATAAATGGTTCTCTCCCTCCTCAAATGACTGAAGCTAAAAAGCTCCCACACATTTCCAAATGCCCTCCGCAGGTACTGCTCCCATTTTAGAATTCATCTAATCGTGGGTACACAATTGGGTTTGCGGGGCAGGAGTGGCTACTGATCCTGAGATGATGCCTCCAACCCTGGGCTAGGCAGAGCACCCTCTGAAATCCACACCCACCCTCCGTCAACACCTGACATTGCTACATTTTCTCTGTGCCACCAGGAGTAAGCCATTTAGCCTCTCTGGGCCTCAATGTCTTCTTCTGCAAAATGGGAATGACCATAATGGGCTCTTATGGGGATCAAATGAGGCATTGTACACAAGCTTGCTTTGTAAACTCTCAAGCCTTCTGCTGATGCACGGCATCGCTCCTCATACTACCCTGGGTATGTAAAAGACACTGTAATCCTACTCTTTTGAAAAGACTTACCATGGAAACCAAATAATAAAAGCAAAAAGCTCAATCATAAGGCTTCCACTGAAACCTGCTTCTATTCATGTCCCTCGTACACACAGCCCCATGAAGACGATGGTTGTACTCCGCTCCCACCGAGACACCTACTTTCTCTTTTGTAAGCTGGCAAGACAATCGACCAGCCTCGGCCTGCCGCAAAGGCTCAGCCAGCAAGGCTCAAAAGCCCACAACTTAGAGAAAACTGCTTAGCCGACCTCAAGTGCTTTCTTTATTACCCCAACTGGTGTGCAGGACTTGAAAATACATCAGGAAACAAGATAGGAACAGATGCTTGCCCCAACTTCACACCTGTAGCCAGGTGGTGATGTCTCCCTGTTGTTCTCAGAGTTTTGATAGATTGGAACCTAGTTCATGAAAAAAGGTTGACATTTTCATTGAAAAGGGAATCAAAATGACATCACATCATTGAGGCCTTTTCTCACCGCTCCCCACGCCACTCCCATATTATTTGAAAGGTACTCTTTGAAAGAGAAGATTGTACAAATACATTTTTCAGGATGAACTGAACAAAGGAATCCATTCTGACTTCATCCCAAATTGGAGTCCAACCTTTTTGACTTCCAGATCTTATTAGGTGACATAGTTAGGTTTATTTACATCTCTTTTCCTCTATTCCTCATTCTTGTGTTCAGGGTCTGCCTTGTAAGGAGTGTCCTTCAAACGTTCCCAAGTAGGCGCCAGAAGGAGTTGTTTTAGTAGGCTTAGGACCAGCTTTGCAAAATAAAATCTCCCAATATCACCATGCACTCCTTCAGCCCCACTCCACCCTCGGCAACGGTTCCATCTAGTTTTGGCTAAATACAGCTTCTGGGTTCAAAGAGAAAATGCACAGAATGATTTCGCTGGCTTCCTCAACATATCCAGGAGGGTCCACACGGGTAAATCCAATGTGAATAAGAAGCACATGATTCGGTTCCCATGTAAACATACCTGGGCTTAAGAGAAACAGAAAAGGTGTCTGGCTTGAAACATTCTACTCCCTCCACTTCAGAAAGACATAGTGTGAATCAGTAAAGCAGATCAAAGACACAAGCCTGGGATCATCAGACCCATATGAGAAAAATACCAAAAGCAAACAAAAATCGAGGTGAAACTTGCATCTTTGCTCATGAGGGGCGGGGAGTGGGGGCTCAAAGAAGCTAACTAAACACGCAGCTGAAGTTCTGAAGGTCACCTCTGGCTTCCTTACTCCCCCAAGGCAGCAGAGGTCTGACCATTTTACCCACTGACCTGGGGCAGCAGCTCTGGCGGTGTCTGTCCCCACTGATGTATTCCAGCTCATTGCCAAGGAAAAATGAAACAGGCCCAGGAGCAAAATGCCAACATGGCAGCAGAAGAAAGGAGCCCTGTTAAAGGTCTCTGCTACTCCATTACATTTGCTGCTTTTTTAACACTCAATCTTCTAGAACCAGATGCTACGCTAATAAAGACCTGTTGAATAAGCAATTCAGTAAAGGTACAAAGGCAAGTCTTCTAATGGGAAATGCTGATTAACACATAATGGGCAGTCCACCCTTCAAACAAAAGGGCCAGGGCTCTGACAGCAATACGGTTTGTGGTTCAGCACAAGACTCCAGAGTCACACAGACCAGCTCGACCACTCGCTTTGTGTGACACAGGACAAATTAGTCTAATTCCCATATGTGGCATCTGTCTAATGGGATTAAAAACCATGACTATCTCATGATTTTGGGGTGTCCTAAAGAGATAATCCAGATAAACACTTAGCACATTTCCTGGTACAAAGTTCTTACAACTGGTAGTTGTTATGATGTTACTAGAGACTTAAAAACGTGCCATATGAAGGGCAGGTGAAATACTTTCTCTAAACCATTTCACTCCCCACTATGCAGGACCTGCAGCTATACTCACCAGCAGAGAGCTTAATTGTCATTTTTAAGTATCTGCTCCCCCTTCTTATGTACTGTTAAATCTGACAGAGTTGGAGTTCCTCCGGGTAGCTCACCAGTCCCCTCCTACATTTGGACCAGGACATTGCGTGGAGATGAAGAGCATGACCTGGAATTCTCATCCGTATAGAAACAGCCTCACTCAAGCCAGCACAGCCTACACCAAGAGCTCGCCAGTCTCTAAGAGAAATTCTTGGTCTCGGGGAGCAGATCTAGGGATTTTCCACAAGCTCCAAGGAGGAGCCTCCTGATGATTAACCTTACAGTGCGCTCATATTTACACAGTAGGCATGCACAATGCCCAAATATAAAGGCAGCTTTGGGCATTCGGGGTGACACCAATTAAGTGGGTGGTAGCAGCCATATCCCAAAGCACTGAAAATGCCCTCCATGGACTAAGGGAGGTAGTCAAGTCTGGAGAGAAGCACTTGTCTGCTCTGCCCACTGATGTAAGACACCAGGTCCCAGCCCAGGTAGCACCAACAGAGGTGGTCACAAAACAAGATGCCCTGTCTCCCTCACCTTCCTCCATCTCCCGCATACCTGATCTGTTAGCTCTAACAAGATTGTTGTGGGTTTGCCACATTATCCAGCCTTTTATTGAATTTTTATTTGTGAGGCTGAGTTGGTAAGGTTATTTTCCTGCTCAGAATGAAGAAATAGGAAATTCCCACTCACAATCAAGGCTCACTGGCCTGTTGTAAAACAGGAGATCCTGTACATCCATTGGCTCCTCCATCAGCTAGTCAATCCATCAGTCAGTCCAAGCAGGAGAGTGGCTGAAAGAGTGCCAATAAGATGGGGAGATAATATGGGCCGCTGCTTCCTCCCCTACACCAAACTCTGGGATACCACAGGAGCAGGAAGGAATTTGGTGAGGCCCCAAACCTGACATCACAACTGTGAGACCCACTTGGGAGCACAGAGTGTGGTTGGGTCGCTGTGTGGAGGGGAAATGGCGCCTACATTAAAGGAGAACCAGTGCCATGGATGAGCCTGGGCAGCAAGGAAAGCTTTCAGTTTCTGCCCTTTTTCCCAATATTGTCCTGGGAAGATCAGTATCTGCCCCATTACCCAAATGGAATAGAAACAGAGCAATGCCAGCCCAGCCCAGTGCCCACTAGAATCGAAGGGTAATGTCAGAGCAGCCCAAAGTAGAGATAAGAGGTCCCTGGGGAGCAAGGTCACCTGGTTAGGGAAGGTACAAATAGAAAAGGGCTCTTGAAGTATTTCCAAGGGAATGTGGTTCACAGGGGGAAATAATGAGCCATTAAATAAGAACAACAGCTCATTGAACAACCTACACGAGAGGAAGCAGATTTAATGAACACAGAAAAAGAGTCTGAAAGAAGCAGAGTAAATATCCTCAGAGATAAGGGAGGATATTGAAATTATGAAGGAGCAGGCAGTTATAAATTTTAAAAATGAGAAAGTAGAGTTAATGGGTGTGTCAGCCGGGATTCTCCAGAAAAACAACAGAACCAATAGGGGAGAGAGAGAGAGAGAAAGAGATAGAGAGAGGATTTACTTTAAAGAATTGGCTCAGTGACTGTTGGGGCCAGCAGATCTGAAATCTGCTGGAAAGGCCAGCAGTCTAGAAACTCAGGCAAGAGTTAAAATGAATCCTGAGTTCAAAATCTATAAGGCAGGCTGGCAGGCTAGAAACTCAGACAGAATTTCTTTGTTACATCTTAAAGCAGAGTTCCTTCTTCTCTGGGCATCCTCAGTTTGTGTTCTAAAGGCCGTTGTCTGATTCACATTGTTGAGGGTCACCTCCTTTACTTAGTCAACTGTTTGTAAACATTAAGCACATCTACAGAATACCTTCACAGCAACATCTAGACTAGTGTTTGTCCAAACCACTGAGCACCATAGCTTAGTCAAGTTGACACATAATTAACCAGCACACTAGGGATGAAAGTATTTTAGTTAAAATAAAGAGCTGAATAAATGGATTGGAGAGCAGCCAAGAAACAAATTACTAAGCCAGAAGATTAAGTCCAGGGGCATTCCAAGTAGACCTCAGAAAGGATAAAAAGATGGAAAATGATGTTGAAAATTTAAGAAGATACAGAGCATAGAAGTAGAATAAGCAATACTCACATGGTAGGAATCCCTAAAAAGGAGAGAAAAAAATAGAGGGGAGGGAGTGTTTGAAGAAATTGATACTAAAAATTTTCCAAAATTGAAATAAACACTTTGGATAGAAATTGCTCCTGCAGTGCCAAGTGGGTTAAATAAGAAAAAAAGCTCATATACGGACATGAAACTTAGGGACATCAGAGGCTAAGAGAAAACTCCAATAGCTTCTGAGAGTAAAAATGGATTAATAGACAAAGTAAGAAGAATCAGATTCACAAAAAAATTCCTCATCAATAATCCTAGAAGAAGACATTGAAACAATATTTTCAAAGTGCTAAAGACAAAGAACTTTGGACCTAGAATTTCATATCCTCAAATTGTCATTTAAGGATGAAATTAAGATAATTTCAGTAATACAGGACTTAAAGTTTAACCACACATAGACCCTCTTTGAAAATGGTCCCAGAAGGAACACTGTGACAAAAAAAAGAAAAGAAAAGAAAAGAGAAAAGTAAATCCCGGAAGATGCCATGAGATATTGGAAGTAAGGATGAATACATAACTCAATAAAGTTGTCTAAGTGAAAAAAAATTTCGAAAAGAAGAAAAACAAAAATATATTCATAACAATCCAGAATTAAATCCAGATGATGTCAAAATGGTATTGTGGATTAATAAAAGCAATTCCCAAAAGGAGCCAGGAGTGTATAAAGATAAGTATCTCGTTCAGGGCAAAAAAATATTGATATGATTAGCTTATGAAATTATAGGGAAAATGGACATAAGCATGATTTTGATAAGCTAGGGGTAACCATAAGAAGAACATAAATAAAATTAATGGCTTTAAGTCAGCACAAGAAAATTCAATGGAAGCAAGAAAAAAATAAAAATAAAATAGCATAAATAGAAAACACAAAATAAATTAGCAGAAATAAGTCCTAATATAGCAGTAACTGTACAGATGTATGTGAGTTGAACTCACCAATTAGTTTTGGATTTCTTAAATTTAGCATTATGCTATTTGCAGGGCACACTTTTAAAAAATCATAAAGAAATAAAAAAGGTAACCAAGAAAATCTGGACCAAAACTAAGCTAGCATAATTAATAATCATAATATAGAATTTAATGGGAAAAAGGGGACGTTACACTTTGGTAAAATGCTCAAGAAGAATAAGAAGATAAAATGAATGTGAATATATGTGCACTTAACCAATGTGATCTCACAACATAAAAGAGCAAGTCCAAAAAGAATGCAATAAAAACACAGCTTTGGTTGGAAATTCAATAATCTTTTTCAGAAATTGATAAGGCACATAGACCAAAAAAAAAAAAAAAAGGTAGAAAAATATCAAAGGTTTAATAATATAATTGGTAAGCTCAAGGTTTGATCTACAGAATTCTACCTGAAACACAGAAAACAGTCTTTTCAAACAATCATGAAATATTCTCCAAAATCTGCTACCTGCAATTTCATAAAGGAAGCCTCAATAAATTTCCAAAATCCACGCACACTGTGTTTTCTGAATACTATGAACAACTGTATGCCAGCATATTAAATATCCTATAAGAAATGGACAAATTTCTTGAAACATGCAAATTATCTAAACTGATTCACGAAGAAATAGAAAATCTCAACACATAACAAGAAAAAAAGACTGAATTAGTAATCAAAAACCTTCCAACAAAGAAAAGTCCTGGACCAGATCACTTACTGGCAAATTCAACCAAACTTAAAGAAGAATTAACATCAATCCTTCTCAAATGTTTCCAAAAGACTAAAGAGGAAGAACACTTCCAAACTCATTTTATGAAGACAGCATTATCCTAATACCAAAGCCAGAAAAAAACACTACAAGAGAAAATTACAGACCAATAATCTCTTATGAACGTAGATGCAAAAATCTTGAACAGAATACTAGCAAACTTAATTCAACAGCATATTAAAAGAATTGTGTACAAAAAAAAAAAAAGATTGTGTACAATGATCAAGTAGGATTCATCCCAAAAATGGAAGAGTGGCTCAACATATGAAAATCAGTCAATATAATATACCACATTAATAGAATGAAGAAATAAATTCACATGATCACCTCAATTGATACAGAAAAGGTATTTGACAAAATTCAACACCTTTTCATGACAAAAACACGAAAAAATATTAAGAATAGAAGAGAAATTCATCAACATGTGAAAGGCCACATAGAAAATCCCACAGCTAACATCATACTCCGTGGTGAAAGACTGAAATCTTGCCCCTAAGATCAGGGACAAGATAAGGATGCCTATTTTTGCCACTTCTATTCAACATAGTACTAAGCCAGAGCAATAAAGCAGTAAAAAGAAATAAAAGGCATCCAAATTGGAAAGGAAGAAGTGAAATCATCTCTATTTGCAGATGACATGATCTGATATATAGAAAACTCTAAAGAATCCATGTAAAGAATGATTAGAGCTAAAAAAAAATCAACAACATAATAGCATATATAATGAAGAGCAAAAAATCACTTGTATTTCTATATTCTGGCAATGAAAAATCTGAAGGAAAACAATCCCACTCACAAATCAAAAAGAATAAAATATACAGGGATGAATATAACCAAGGAGACACAAGACTTGTACACTGAAAACTGCCAAACATTATTGAAGAAATTAAATAAGACCTAAATAAATGGAAACATATCCTATGGTCATTGGTTTGGAAAATTTAATACTGTTAAATGACAATATCCAAAGTGATCTATGGATTCAATACCATCATTATCAAAATCCCAATGGCAATTTTTACAGAAATGTTAAATGTCATCCTAAAATTCATATGAAATTTCAAAGGACTCCAAGTAGCTAAAAATTTAACTTTGTTAAAAGAACAAAGTTGAAAGACCCACACTTCCCAATTTCAAAACTTACTACAAAATAACAGTTCAGTACTAGTGTAAGGAGAGATATGTAAGCCAATGGAGTAGAATTGAGAGTCCAGAAATAAACCCTTACATCTATGGTCAATTGATTTCTCTCTTTTTTTTTTAAAGATTTTATTTATTTATTCTCACAACAGGGTCAAGACAACTTAATGGGGAAAGAATAGGCTCTTCAACAAATAGTGCTGGGAAAATTGAATATCCACATGCAAAAGAATGAACTTGGACCCTTACCTTACCACTATATACAAAATTAACTAAAAATGGATAAACATAAGAGCTAAAACTATAAAACTCTTAGAGAAAATATAGGGACAAATCTTCATGACCTTGGATTTGGCCATGATTTCTTAAATATCATAATAGGGGCTCCTGGCTGGCTCAGTCAGTGGAGCATGTAACTTTTGAACTCTGGCTTGTATGTTCAAGCCCCATGTTGGGTGTAGAGATTACTCAAAAAAAAAAATACAAAATCTTTAAAAAATATGACACTAAAAGCACAGGTAACAAAAGAAAAAATAAATTGGACTTCATCAAAATTAAAAATGTGTGCCTCAAAGAACACTATTAACAGAGTGAGAAAAAACTTCACAGAATGGGAGTAAGTGTTTGCAAGCCATTTATGTAATAAGGATGTAATATCCAGACTATATAAAGAATTCCTATAACTCAACAACTAACAGACAACCAACCCAATATAAAAAATGGGCAAAGATCCCGAATAGACACTTCTCCAAAGAAGATATATAAATAGTCAATAAGCACATGAGAAGATGCTCGATATCATTAGTCATTAAGTAAATGCAAATCATAACCAAAATGAGATACTGCTTCATATCTAATAGGATGGCTTTAAATGAATAAATAAATAAGCAAACAAATAAATAACAAGTGTTGACAAGAATGTAGAGGAACTGGAAACCTCTTAGATTGCTGTTGGGAATGTAAAATTCTGCAGACACTGTGGAAAATGGTTTGGAAATTCCTTTAGAAATTTAAATATAGAATTACCATGTGACCCAGGAATGCCACTTGTAGGTATATACAAAAAAAAAAAAAATGAAAACAAAGACACAGATACATGCACACCAGTGTTCATAGGAGTATCATTCACAACAGCCAAAAGGTGGAAACAACCCAAGTATCCAACCACAGATGAATGGATAAACAAAATGTGATATATACATACAATAGAATATTATTCAGCCTTAAAGAGATAAAAGTTCTGACGTGTGCTGCAAGATGGATGAACCTTGAAAACATGATGCTAAGTGAAATAAGCCAGACAAAAAAGACAAGTATTGTGTGATCTCACTTACGTGCAATATCTAGAACAGGCAGATACATGAAGACAGAAAATAGATTAGCAGTTACCAGAGGCTGAGGGGAAGGAGGAATGGGAGAGTTATTTCTTAGTGGGGACAGAGTTTCCGTTTGGGGTGATGAAAAAGTTTTGCAAATAGATAGTGGTGATGGCTATAGAACATGTGATTGGAATTAATGAATTGTACACTTAAAATCATTACAATAGCAAATTTTATATTATAGATATTTTAACATACATACACACATGACCAGACATATGAGAAGAAAAATTGTCAGGGACCCAAGAGGAAAACAATAGAAACTGGCCTAAAGGAAATCCTCATAATGAAGTTATCAAGCATTGACCTTAGAATAACTATAGTTAATATGTTTTCAGAATTAAAAAAAAAAGATGGAGAATATTGGCCAAGAACTAAAAATTAGAAACTACATTTTTTTTAAATCAGAGAATTCTACAAGTGGAAAAATGTAATACCTGAAATTATAAAATTATCTCAAAGGAGAATTTGTTGACTAAATAATATCAGAAGAAAATGTCCAGACTGAAGCAAGGAAAGACAAAAGGAAGGAAAATACAGAAGAAAGTATGAAGTATAGATGTATAGGAAAAGAGTATTAGAAAATGGCCTAATGTGTGTGGAATCCCAGGAAAGACAGGAATAGCTGAGAGTTCTCCAAAAGTTATAAAAAAACATCAAGCCACAAACTCAAGAAGGCTACAAACACCAGAAACACACACACACACACACAAATTACATCTTTGCTGCATTCTATTCCATTGTATATATATACCACATCTTCTTTATCCATTCATCTGTCGATGGACATCAAAAGGAATGAAATCTTGCCATTTGCAACGATGTGGATAGAACTGGAGGGTATTATGCAAAATAAGTCAATCAGAGAAAGACATGTATCATATGACCTCACTGATATGAGGAATTATTAATCTCAGGAAACAAACTGAGGGTTGCTGGAGTGGGGGTGGGGTGGGAGGGATGTGGCGGCTGGTTAATAGTCATTGGGGAGGGTATGTGCTGGTGAGCTCTGTGAATTGTGCAAGACTGTTGAATCACAGACCTGTACAACTGAAACAAATAATACATTATATGTTAAAAAGAAGAAGAAGAAGAAGATAGCAAGAAGGGAAGAATGAAGGGGGGGATGTCAGATGGGGAGACGAACCATGAGAGACTATGGACTCTGAAAAACAAACTGAGGGTTCTAGAGGGGAGGGGGTGGGGAGATGGGGTAACCTGGTGATGGGTATTAAGGAGGGCACATTCTGCATGGAGCACGGGGTGTTATATGCAAACAATGAATCATGGAACACTATATCAAAAACTAATGATGTAATGTATGGTGATTAACATAACATAATAATAAAAAAATTATATCTTTGCATATAGTGAAGCTACTTGAAAACCAAAGACATAATCAGAAGAAAAAAAATAGATTACTGACACCTTGCTTCTCAGAGGAAGTAACGGAATCCAGAAGACAATGGAATCCTTTAAACTACTGAAAGAAAATAATTGCCAATCTAGAATTCTATATTCAGAAAAAAAATCCCTCAAAAGTAAAGTTTAAGTAGGAGGGCGGAGCAAGATGGCAGAGGAGTAGGAGACCTGGATTTCATCTTGTCTCAGGAATTCAGCTGGATAGGGATCAAACCATTTTGAACACCTACGAACTCAACCGGAGATCGAAGAAAAGAATAGCAACAACTTTCTGAACAGAAAAGCGACCACTTTCTGGAAGGTAGGACGTGCGGAGAAGTGAATCGGAGGCGATATTCGGGAGTATAGACAGCGGGGGAGGGACCCTCCGTTGGCTGCTTCTGGCAAGTGATAGAGCCGTGGAGCACAAAATTGCAACTTTTAGAAGTTGGCTCTGCTGAGGGATGTCACTCCAGTGGCTAAGCGGGGGGTGGAACCCTCGCAGGACAGTGTGGTCTCAGGACCCTCGGGGGCACAGAAAGACTGGGGATGCCTGAGTGCGGCAGAGGTCCTGGGTATTGGAGCGGGGAAGCCGGCTGCAGAGACGGAGCCGAGGTGCGGGCTCTCAGCTCGGGGTTGCCATAAACCGTGACCCGCGGCATAGTCGGGACACTGCGCCTCCAGCAGGGACCCAACAAGCGGCAGATCCGGGGAGACTCCCCTTCCTTCCCGGGGAGGAGCCGTGCGGGAGCGCACGGCAGGGATCTGCTGGGTTTGGGGACTCCGCACCGGGTCTGGTGCTGGAGATGGAGGCACTCAGTCACAGGCCGGGTGAGCACGGAGTGCGGCCGGGGACCAGGAAGATGGGAGTGATTGACGGCTTTTCTCTGGGGGCGCACTGGGGAGTGGGGCCCCAAATTCTTGGCTCCTCTAGGGCAGAGATTGGGAGGCCGCCATTTTCACTCTCGTCCTCCAAAGCTGTAGGGAAAGCTTGCAGGGAACAAAAGCTCTCGAGAGCAAACCCCAGCAGATTACTTAGCCCAGACCGGCAAGGGCGGGGCAATTCCGCCTCCGGCAAAGACATTTGGGAACCATGGCAACAGGCCCCTCCCCCAGAAGATCAGCAAGAACAGCCAGCCAAGACCAAGTTTACCGATCAATGAGAATGGCGGAACTCCAGCGCTAGGGGAATACTGCACATAGAATTCATGGCTTTTTTACCATGATTCTTCAGTCTTTCAAACTTAATTTTTTTAACTGTCTTTTTTTTTAAATTTTTCTTTTACCCTTTTTCAACCAACATCTTATCAATCCCTTTTTTAAAAAACATTTTTATTTTTCATTTTTGAGTCATATTCTATCCCTTCATACTAGTTACCCTTATTTTTGGCATATATATATAAGTTGTTCTCTCTTTAAAATTTTGGGATAGCTTCTTCTAACAGATCAAAATATACCCTAAATCTCTAGTGTATGGCTTTGTTCTAGTCTCCTGCCTGATCACATTCTCTCCCCCTTTTTTTTTCTTTTTTTAATCCTCTTCTTTCATTTTCAAACAACTTCTTATCAATTCCTTTTATAAGCTTTTTTATAATTTTCATCTTTACAATCATATTCCATCCCTTCATCATATCAACCCTTATTTTTCTACATATATAAGTTTTTCTTTCCTTAAAAATTTGGGAGGCACTTTCTTCTAACAGACCAAAATACACCCAAAATCTAGTGTGTGGCACTGATGTATGCACAAGCCTGATCATATTTGATCATATTCTGGTTTTTTTGTTGTGTTCTGTTTTTGTTTGTTTTTATCTTTTTCTTTTTTTTTTGGCTCCTTTTTTCTTTTTTTCCCTTTCTTTTCCCCTGGTTTCAGATCTTTTCTGATTTGTTTAGAGTATATTTTCTGGGGATGTTGTTACCCTGTTAGCATTTTGTTCTCTCATTCATCTATTCTCCTCTGAACAAAATGACAAGACGGAAAAAATCACCTCAACAAAAAGAACAAGAGGTAGTACTAACTGCCAGGGACCTACTCAATACAGACATTAGTACGATGTCGGACCTAGACTTCAGAATCATGATTTTAAAGATACTAGCTGGGCTTGAAAAAAGCATGGAAGTTATTAGAGAAACCCTTTCTGGAGAAATAAAAGAACTAAAATCTAACCAAGTGGAAATCAAAAAGGCTGTTAATGAGGTACAATCAAAAATGGGGGCACTAACTGCTAGGATAAATGAGGCAGAAGAGAGAATCAGTGATATAGAAGACCAAATGACGGAAAATAAAGAAGCTGAGAAAAAGAGAGCTAGACAACTACTGGATCACGAGGGCAGAATTCGAGAGATAAGCAATACCATAAGATGAAACATTAGAATAATTGGGATCCCAGAAGAAGAAGAAAGAGAGAGAGGGGCAGAAGGTATATTGGAACAAATTATAGCAGAGAACTTCCCTAATGTGGGGAAGGAAACAGGCATCAAAATCCAGGAGGCACAGAGAACCCCTCTCAAAATCAATAAAAATAGGTCAACACCCCGACATCTAATAGTAAAACTTACGAGTCTCAGAGACAAAGAGAAAATCCTGAAAGCAGCTCGGGAGAAGAGATATGTAACCTATAATGGTAGAAACATTAGATTGGCAACAGACCCCTATCCGCAGAGACCTGGCAGGCCAGAAAGGACTGGCATGATATCTTCAGAGCACTAAACGAGAAAAATATGCAGCCAAGAATACTGTATCCAGCTACGCTGTCACTGAAAATAGAAGGAGAGATAAAAAGCTTCCAGGACAAACAAACTAAAGGAATTTGCAAACACGAAACCAGCCCTACAAGAAATATTGAAAGGGGTCCTCTAAGCAAAGAGAGAGCCTAAAAGCAACATAGACCAGAAAAGAACACAGACAATATACAGTCACAGTCACCTTACAGGCAATGAAATGGCACTAAATTCATATTTTTCAATAGTTACCCTGAATGTAAATGGGCTAAATGCCCCCAACCAAAAGACACAGGCTATCAGATTGGATTAAAAAACAAGACCTATCGATATGCTGTCTGCAAGAGACTCATTTTAGACCCAAAGACAACCCCAAGATTGAAAGTGAGGGGGTGGGGAAAACCATTTACCATGCTAATGGACACCAAAAGAAAGCTGGGGTGGCAAACCTTATATCAGACAAATTGGATTTTAAAGCAAAGACTGTAATAAGAGATGAGGAAGGACACTATATCCTACTTAAAGGGTCTATCCAAAAGAAGATCTAACAATTGTAAATATCTATGCCCCTAACATGGGAGCAGCCAATTATATAAGGCAATTAATAACAAAAGCAAAGAAACACATTGACAACAATACAATAATAGTGGGGGACTTTAACACCCCCCTGACTGAAATGGACAGATCATCTAAGCAAAAGATCAACAAGGAAATAAAGACTTTAAATGACACACTGGACCAAATGGACTTCACAGACATATTCAGAACATTCCATCTCAAAGCAACGGAATACACATTCTTCTCTAGTGCCCATGGAACATTCTCCAGAATAGATCACATCCTAGGTCACAAATCAGGTCTCAAGCGGTGCCAAAAGACTGGGATCATTCCCTGCATATTTTCAGACCACAATGCTTTGAAACTAGAACTCAATCACAAGAGGCAAGTTGGAAAGAACTCAAATACATGGAGGCTAAAGAGCATCCTACTGAAGAATGAATGGGTCAACCAGGAAATTAAAGAAAAATTTAAAAAATTCATGGAAACCAATGAAAATGAAAACACAACTGTTCAAAATCTTTGGGATGCACCAAAGGCAGTCCTAAGAGGAAAGTATATAGCAATACAAGCCTTTCTAAAGAAACAAGAAAGGTCTCAAATACACAACCTAACCCTACACCTAAAAGAGCTAGAGAAAAAACAGCAAGTAAAGCCTAAACACAGCAGGAGAAGAGAAATAAAAAAGATCAGAGCAGAAATCAATGAAATAGAAACCAAAAGAACAGTAGAATAGATCAATGAAACTTGGAGCTGGTTCTTTGAAAGAATTAACAAGATTGATAAACCCCTGGCCAGACTTATCCAAAAAGAAAAGAGAAATGACCCAAATCAACAAAATCATGAATGAAAGAGGAGAGATCACAACCAGCACCAAAGAAATACAAACAATTATAAGAACATATTATGAGCAACTGTATGGCAGCAAATTAGATAACCTGGAAGAAATGGATGCATTCCTAGAGATGTATCAACTACCAAAACTGAACCAGGAAGAAAGAGAAAACCTGAACAGACCTATAACCACTAAGGAAATTGAATCAGTCATCAAAAATCTCCCAACAAACAAAAGCCCAGGGCCAGATGGCTTCCCAGTGGAATTCTACCAAACATTTAAAGAAGAATTAATACCTACTCTTCTGAAACTGATTCAAAAAATAGAAATGGAAAGAAAACTTCCAAACTCATTTTATGAGGCCACCATTACGTTGATCCCCAAACCTGACAAAGACCCCATCAAAAAGGAGAATTACAGACCAATATCCTTGATGAACATGGATGCAAAAATTCTCACCAAAATACTAGCCAATAGGATCCAACAGTACATTAAAAGGATTATTCACCACGACCAAGTGGGATTTATCCCTGGGCTGCAAGGTTGGTTCAACCTCCACAAATCAATCAACGTGATACAATACATTAACAAAAGAAAGAACAAGAATCTGATGATCCTCTCAACAGATGCAGAAAAAGCATTTGACAAAGTATAGCATCCTTTCTTGATCAAAATTCTTCAGAGTATAGGGATAGAGGGTACCTACCTCAATATCATAAAAGCCATCTATGAAAAACCTACAGCGAATATCATTCTCAATGGGGAAAAACTGAGAGCTTTCCCCCTAAGGTCAGGAACGTGTCAGGCATGTCCACTCTCACCACTGCTATTCAACATAGTATTAGAAGTCCTAGCCACAGTAATCAGACAACAAAAAGAAATCAAAGGCATCCAAATCGGCAAAGAGGAAGTCAAACTCTCACTGTTTGCAGATGATAGGATACTTTATGTGGAAAACCCAAAAGACTCCACCCCAAAACTGCTAGAACTCATACAGGAATTCAGTAAAGTGGCAGGATATAAAATCAATGCACAGAAATCAGTGGCATTCCTATACACCAACAACAAGACAGAAGAGAGACAAATTAAGGAGTCGATCCCACTTACAATTGCACCCAAAACCATACGATACCTAGGAATAAATCTAACCAAAGAGGCAAAGGATCTGTACTCAGAAAACTATAAAATACTCATGAAAGAAATTGAAGAAGACACAAAAAAATGGAAAAACGTTCCATGCTCATGGATTGGAAGAACAAATATTGTGAAGATGTCAATGCTACCTAGAGCAATCTACACATTCAATGCAATCCCTATCAAAATACCATCCACTTTTTTCAAAGAAATGGAACAAATAATCCTAAAATTTGTATGGACCCAGAGGAGACCCTGAATAGCCAGAGGAATGTTGAAAAAGAAAAGCAAAGCTGGCGGCATCACAATTCCAGATTCCAGCTCTATTACAAAACTGTCATCATCAAGACAGTATGGTACTGGCACAAAAACAGACACACAGATCAATGGAACAGAATCGAGAGCCCAGAAACGGACCCTCAACTCTATGGTCAACCAATCTTTGACAAAGCAGGAAAGAATGTCCAGTGAAAAAAAGACAGTCTCTTCAACAAATGGTTTTGGGAAAATTGGACAGCCACATGCAGAAGAATGAAACTGGACCATTCATTTCCTTACGCCACACACAAAAATAGACTCCAAGTGGTTGAAAGACCTAAACGTGAGACAGGAGTCCATCAAAATCCTAAAGGAGAACACAGGCAGCAACCTCTTCGATCTCAGCCGCAGCAACTTCTTCCTAGAAACATCGCCAAAGGCAAAGGAAGCAAGGGCAAAAATGAACTATTGGGATTTCATCAAGATAAAAAGCTTTTGCACAGCGAAAGAAACAGTCCACAAAACTAAAAGACAACCGACAGAATGGGAGAAGATATTTGCAAATGACATATCAGATAAAGGGCTAGTATCCAAAATCTCTAAAGAACTTATCAAACTCAACACCCAAAGAACAAATAATCCAGTCAAGAAATGGGCAGAAGACATGAACAGACATTTTTCCAAAGAAGACATCCAAATGGCCAACAGACACATGAAAAAGTGCTCAACATCGCTCGGCATCAGGGAAATCCAAATCAAAACCTCAATGAGATACCACCTCACACCAATCAGAATGGCGAAAATTAACAAGTCAGGAAATGACAGATGTTGGCGGGGATGTGGACAAAGGGGAACCCTCCTACACTGTTGGTGGGAATGCAAGCTGGTGCAACCACTCTGGAAAACAGTATGGAGATTCCTCAAAAAGTTGAAAATAGAGCTACCATATGATCCAGCAATTGCACTACTGGGTATTTACCCCAAAGATACAAATGTAAGGATCCGAAGAAGTACATGCACCCCAATGTTTATAGCAGCAATGTCCACAACAGCCAAACTGTGGAAAGAGCCAAGATGTCCATCGACAGATGAGTGGATAAAGAAGATGTGATATAGATAGATAGATAGATAGATAGATAGATAGATAGATAGATAATCTATATACAATGGAATATTATACAGCCATCAAAAGGAATGAGATCTTGCCATTTGCAACAACGTGTATGAAACTGAAGGGTGTTATGCTGAGTGAAGTAAGTCAATCAGAAAAAGACATGTATCATATGACCTCACTGATATGAGGAATTCTTAATCTCAGGAAACAAACTGAGGGTTGCTGGAGTGGTGGGGGGATGGGTTAGCCTGGTGATGGGTATTAAAGAGGGCACGTTCTGCATGGAGCACTGGGTGTTATGCACAAACAATGATTCATGGAACACTACATCCAAAACTAATGATGTATTGCATGGTGATTAACAACAATAAAAAAATTTAAAGAAACAAAAAAATAAAAGCAAAAAAAAAAGTAAAGCTTAAGTAAAGATATTTTCAAACAAAAACTGAGACTATCAGCAGTACATCAACGCTAATGAGAACACTAAATGCTTTTCTTTACACAAAAGAAAAATGATTCTGGACAAAAACTCAGAAGTGCAGGAAAGAATGAAGAACAATACAAATGGCTAATCTAAATAAACACAATTTATATAAGTCATAATAAACACAATTGTCTAAATAAACATTGACAATATCAAATGACAGTGGTCTTATGGGGTTTTAAATACATATAAAATTAAAATAAATAACAAGGGGGGCACCTTGGTGGCTGTATACTGCTCATGCACTTCCTCTCTCTCTCTCAAATAAATAAATAAATCTTAAAAAAAAAAAAAAACTACCCACCATAAAGTCCTGGATGACAATCAGCTCTCCCACACATGCACAGGAACGCTCATCTATAAAATGGACAGGATGATAACCTTCCAGAAAGTTTCCTGGAAGAATGATATGAGATGTAAAAGGCCTGGCAATTAGAGGTGCTCAAGAAATAGTTGTTAAATGAATAAAGAAATAGTGGGCATTCTGCAAGTATGATTGCTCCTTCTCCCTGTTTTTCATCCCTCCACCTTCCCAACAGAAGCAGGTAACCATGAAATAGAGAAGTATTTTAAGGACTTCCATGCACAACTCTGGGGGTGTTTTTTTTTTTTTAAGATTTTATTTATTTGTCAGAGAGAGAGAGCACAAGAGTACAAGCAGGGGTGCACCAGGCAGAGGGAGAAGCAGGCTCCCCACTGAGTAGGAAGCCTGACATGGGGCTCGATCCCACAACCCTGGGATCCTGACCTGAGGCAAAGGCGGACGTTTAACCTACTGAGCCACCCAGGCGCCCTAACTCTGGGGATATTGAACTGCAGAAAAGCATCACCACAGTTGTAGCATGTAAAGGCCAACACAGAACCGCCAAAGAAAAAGCGACCGCGGCAGGCAAAGGGTGGGACTGAGCCAAGGAGCAAATGAGAGAGAACTCTAGCAACATCGGTTACAAATCAAAGAGCAGTCTTAATGCACATACAGTGTGGTCAGCTCCGAAGACCCTGCATATAGACAGGCTCATCTCCTTAGTCAACAGATAACAACATGACCACATGGGCCAAGCCACACACCCCATATACAATCTCCACTGCACCCAA
Source organism: Callorhinus ursinus (assembly GCF_003265705.2). Lineage (NCBI taxonomy): Eukaryota > Metazoa > Chordata > Mammalia > Carnivora > Otariidae > Callorhinus > Callorhinus ursinus. Next base: position 57,693,356 of record NW_027397069.1, on the reverse strand, counting down.
TATTGCTTTTCTTCTTGTGGTGAATTAGATAGCCCCAACCTCCATGCAGTTTTAAAGATCAGTGTCTTCAGACAGTAAAGTAATCTCCAAAGTACTTTGCATTTATAAAATGCATCAAAGTGCATTTATCCATAGCCTGTGATGCACTAGAAATCTTGCTGGATGCTGTACAGATTAGTTTCATATTCTTGGGATCGGGCTTTGAGGAATCTGGCTTCCGCAGTCATCCCTCTCTAAATATTGCCCTCTGATGGCTCGCTGACCCCCACCCAAATCGAACAGCCTTTTCTCAGACCTCATTGGTTTCAACTTTGCTACAGCTCCTGGCCTCTCTCTCTTTCCCCTTCATTCCCATAGCACAAAACTGTCCTGTGTCTTCCCTCTCCCTCGCCACCTGTTTCTTCTGTTTCCATTGGTTTCTTTTCCTCCTGAGTCCTAAAAGGAGATACTCCTGAGGGTTTTGCTCTCTGTCCTTTTATTTTTGGTCTACAGAGTGGAGACCTTCCTGGATGATCTCTTATACCCATAGCTTCAGCATTTCTATTGCTGTGTGCTTGCTTCCAAACTAGCTTCCACCTGCTCTGCAGCTACCCAACACATGAAATCTTCAGGGGGTAAGGGGAAGCTCACTTTGTCTCACAAACCAGCTCTTCCTCCTGACTTTCGTGTTGTGGGAACCAGCGACATGCTGGTAAACTGACTCTGGGGGGGAAAGGGACTTGTAGCATTTGTTGATGTCCATAGAGTTCCTGTATTCCCACCATGGCCAATTTCAAGCTATCAACATGAACTCAATGAATATAGAGTAGGGAAGAGACCAGTACAAGACAGTTCCAACAAACCACTGAACCATCCTCCAAAGATCTCATTCAAAACGTTAAAGCCACCTTTTCCCTCTCCCACATCTTCACCAAGACACCCTATCTGCTGCAAAGCACCACTGGGCCTCTTTTAACATGGATGATACCATCCAGTGTCTCCTTTCCATTTTCCCCACTGTCACCCACCTGACACTGTCATTGCCACCTGTCCTGCCCACTGTCTATCAGTCTCCTAATTACTCTCCCTACCTCTAGGCTCTTTCATTACCATTACATGACTGGAAGTTTAATCTTCCTAAAGTGCATTTCCCATTGTGTTACCCCAAACCTTCAGTAGTTCTCCTACTGTCCACCAAATAAAACATAATTTGGCCTTTGGTGCCTAATTCAACATGCACTGCCTATATCAGCCTTCTGTTAAGATTAAGTTAAGATTCTGATAAATGAAGATTAGGTTGGCTGCAATCCAGCTTGAAGACCCCAAATAGTAGTGGCTTTAAGAAGACAGAAGTTTATCCCCCCTCTTGTGCGAAAGTCCAGATATAAATAAATAGTCCGAGGGTTTAAGGAGACTGCCACGAGGTCCTCGAGCACCCATGTGCTTCCAGTTCACCGTCCCACTAAGTTTGATAGATGGTCCTCAGGCTCATCTTTCAAGATGGCAGCCATCACCTCAAGTTCCAGGCAGCAGAATAGCAGAAAGAAGAAAGGACAAGGAGCACAAGCTGGCTGACATGCCAGGAAGTTTCCAGAAAATGCCACAGGACATTTTCACTTAGCCTTTGTTTGCTAGAACCTAGTTATAGGGTCATACCTCGCTACAAGGAATGCTGGGCAGCTGTGGGGATCTGGGGAAAAGGGAGACTAGATTTTGGGGAACAACCATCTGTCTCGGCAAAAAGACCTCAGTGTTCCTTTGAAAGTTTATTTCCGATTTCCTTATGTCTTCTGCCTAAACATAAGAACAACCAGAGCTTTATATAAATCCATGTGCTAGGCACTGTTATAAGTGCTTTACATATATATCACCCACTTAATCCTAACTGCAGTCCAATGAGGCAAGTACCATTATTATCCCCATTTTATTGATGGGAAAGCTAAGAACCAGAGCAATTAAGAAGTCCAGAAATTCCCAAAACTGCTTGGGAATCAGCACACCTGAGAAGCTTACTAAAATGTAGAATCACATGCTCTGGGCTAAGATGAAATTGCTAAGAAAAAAAAAATTAAGGAGTGAGAAGAAAACGAAAAATGGAACTCTGAGAAAGAGCAGTGACATTTCTGGGACAGGTTTAGGAAGCAAGTGACCTCAAGACGTACTGTGAGAGGTGCCAGGGAAGCCAAGGCTGCATGCTGTCTTAGAGGTTCAAGGGAAGATGTTCAAACATGAAGTTATGTCAGCCAGGTCAGGAAAGGTGTTGGGAAGGATTTGCTGGGATTGGCAATTAGGAGGTCACTTATGACCCTGGTGAGACGACTTTTAATGGCAGGCTAGGGGAAGAATGCATGTCTCTATGCTCAAATAGTTTGTAAGACCCTCCAAGGAAGCGTGCTCTCTCTCTTTCTTTCTCTCTCTCTCTCATTGCATGTGTTGTGCCTAAGACCAGACCTATATGAAAACGGTGCTCATTTTGCTGACTTTGCCATTAGTGATGAGCGTGAGGGTGATACCATTCCCAATACTGCTGTCACGAAGTCAAGAATAAGATGGTGTGTATGGGAGCTGAGCTTTAGAAACGTGGAAGCAGGAGGCTCAGTCCTCCCTTTCCATTAGGTAAGACGGGTTTCATAGAGAAGAAGGCAGGCAGACAAGAGCATCTTCCATTGGCAGAGAGATAACCACAGACGATGACCCCATCCGCTCAGACACAGAAGGAGACCGCAGTTCTCAGATGGTGTTCCCCTTTTCAGGAGAGGTAGTGGCCAAAAACTGAGGTGATGGTTCATGGTCATGGAGCCCACCCCGAAACACTGTCCATCCATCTGCCTCCAGTCCTTCTAGTCCGGATCCTACAGCCGATCGTTCTTGGTAGTCACCAACACCATCCTACATCTTGGAGAGGAAACACGTAGTTCCTCAGGGCTTGTCAGTAGTTGAGGGAGGCCTGTGAAAGCTGACTTGCTCCCACAGCTCTGGGAGCATCAAGACTTCAAAAGAGGAACTACTTACACTGCCATCGCCCCAGTGGTCACTTCTACAGGATTTCTTTTTCCAAGACGGCATTGGAGGGACTGGCAGGGCTCACGCCTGAGAAGAGAGGAGGGCGTTGCAAAGACACTGACTCATGCCGCCCTCCCTCATGCCCTCCACGGCCGCCCTCACGGCACTTCCTCCTCCTCTGAAGCCAAAGGTCAGCCTCTCATGCTCATGCCAAGGTTTTTTAAACACACACACACACACACACACACACACACACACACACACACACTCACTTGGCTTCCAAGAGGGTAAAATTTTTTAGCATGAAAATAAATAAGAAAAGGCGCTCTCAAAAAAATAAATTTAAAAATAAACAATCCTTCTCCCAAACTTCTTAATAATTCCAGGATGATAAAATTTTCCTATTGCAAACGTGTAAAGAATAAAATAAAAGGAATGAATGCCCCACTGTATTAGCGCAGGTCTCTTAAAAAAAATGATCCTAATTTCTTCCAGAAGGCTCTGTGGGGTAAATTGCAAAGTTGCCCCTTAATATAGAAGAATTCCAGTAGTAATATATTAGCTTCTCTTCCCATGTCTTTAGCACGAGTGTGAACACAGCAACATTTTACAGTTGGCATCCTATAGACCACTGCTCACAACTGCTGTATTCCAAAAGGGCCACAATCATGCATTGTGCTTTTGAAATGCCTGTTGCTAAGAGCCAACGTCAACCCCGGGATGACCCCTCTCAGCAGACCCAGCCAACTCCCACCGGAGGCCACCACAAAGAGCTTCTACTTACCACCAAATACCCCTGCTTCTGGTAAGAGATAAGCAGCCTATTGAACGCCGGATGGAAGCAAGTGACCCAGGCCTCCTGAGCAGGGCTATTGAAGAAACTTTCAATCACGATGTCTCTATCTTCATTAACTTCTGCCTCCCATCCCTCACTTGTCCCAATTGAGGAATCTGTGCAGCCCTTTTATATACCAGGAGGTCTTCCTTGCCGAGAAGAATGTGAGGTGGGGTGGGCAGCGGTTATTACAGTACAATTCCTAGTTTACTGATAGACTGGCCCTTGGAGGTGAATGACACAGCTTCTGAGTGACGGTGTGGGCACCAAAGCCCACAGCTTCTGTATCTCACCATTACCTGACCTTACTTCCGGCCCCATTGCACAAGAAGCCAACCCAATGCTGAAAACAGGGGCTGCCCTGGTTACAACAGGTGTCTGAGGTGCTTTCTCGTCCTGCCAGGTGTGCCCACCATGTGCTGGAAGGTCCCTGACCCACGCACACTGTGTTTTTATCCATGCCTCCTTGTACCTTTCACAAACCGACATCTAACTGCACGGCTGCCTGTTTGCCTGTTTTCTCATCAGCTTCCCCAAGTGAGGTTATGCATTGACCCCATTTAAAGTGTTTATAGCTAATATAATGGATACCCTGTGTTAAGCACTTGCCATGTTTCAGATAATTAACTCACTTAGTTCTTCACAGTCTAACCTTACAAAGTAGTATTATTCTCCTCCCACCCCATTTTAGAGATGAGGAAATGGAGGCTCAATGAAATTAAGGAACTTGGCCAAAATCACCCAGATGCAGAACTAGCACTAGCAGCAGACAAACCACCACCACTAACCTCACCAGGACCACCACCACCAGCACTATGGAAGTGCCAACACGACCCACAGCACCAGCACCACCAGCTCACCTCCACTGCCCTTTGTCTCTCTTGTTCACTCATCCTTTGTGAGGTTTTTTCCCTATGCCCTCTTCCTTGGCTGTCTCCCACTAACCAACAGAAAGGCGGGAAGCTTTTTATCACAGCAGAGAAGAAAAGAAATCATTCTGTTTCTTGTGTAACTCCCACTCAATCATTGGCAGGGCTGTAGAACTAAACTATGATGCTTATTATATACCTACATTGTGTTTTCTAAAGTTCATGCACTCGTGAGACAAAACTGGGATCCAATCCTGAATCTGCCACTTAGGCACAGACACTGGACAAGTTAATAATCTCTGAGCTTCGAGCACCTTGTCTTTGAATAGGGATAAAAACTCTACATGTTAGCAGCATGGTGGCAGGAGACGTGGAGGAGGAGAGATTGGTATGTTCCAAGACAGCTGAATCTGCAAATGAACCTAGAGGTGGTTGAGTGTGGGGCAATCTGGCATCTCTTCTCCAGCTGGCCACCCTAAAGTCTAGGTCCCTTCCTGACTCCTGACACCTGGGAATGTAGGGACCACTGGCAAGAAACAGTGAAGGAACCAAGAGAATGAGACATAGGGATGACAGGGAGAGATCTGTGAGAAGAACTGGTCATTGAGGTGGGGGGCTGGGAGGAAGAAGGAAAAGTAAATTTCAGCAGGCCTAACATTCATTTATGAGGGGCTGAAAACCTAAACACTGCTTGTTTCCATCAGATACAAGGCAGGAAACATCATTTTAGGCATAGTAAACAGAAGGAGATTTAATATGGGGAACAGGGTGCTCACAAAGTCTTCGGGAAGGCTCACATTCTAGGGTGAGCCTGCAGCAATGCCTCCCAGAACAATGAGGACAGGTCCGCCAGGCTAGCTGCTCCCCTGAGGCTCCTACTGAAGGTACAGACTCCCAGAGCCATAATCCAGAGACCAGGAGGCTAGAGTTGAGATCAGCTCTGCCTCAGCAACTGCTTCTCAATACCCAGGAGGCTGAAGACAGCATGCTGCCAGGCTGCTGTAGGGCACCCGCACCAAAACAGCAGAAAAGAAACAAGAAAGTAAGATGGCCCCCACCTCACTCCTGCCTTCCATCATATAACTAACAAAGCCCAATTCTCATTCAGAATCCTAGCTGCAAAGGACTCTGGCACACATTAGCTTTAGATTTCCAACATCTGCGACCAGAGGACCGAAATGGAGATTGAGGGCGCAGTCCCCAGCAACCCTTTATTTGGAGACGTTTGAACTCCACAGGTTCTGACTGTGACTTTGCCAAATTCTCCCGCCCACTACCCTATCTACTTTTCAGTGTCCAGAACCTAAGACCCTATATAATCAAGTCACTTTTTTCTTTTGTAGCTCATTTTATCAATTCGATAAAAACAGCCTTCTTATCCCATTCCAGTCCATTTTAAAGTTTAACTAAATGTGTGCTTATCTTTTTTCTTTTGTGTAATATGTAAATTTATCTCTTTTTCACATATGAATTTCAAGGTCTAACTGATAAACTTCTAGTTTAACTTCGGGAACTAATTTAGCATGCAGTTTATGTAAACAACACTAGACAATTTTTCTTTGGCTACTCACACCCAATAGCATTATTGACCTTCAAATGATACAGGGGTTAGGAACGGGGCTGAGAAATTCCTTATTTTATTATAGGATTACTACAAAGAAGTCTTCTTTAATATCGCCAGATTTATATTCCATTCATTTTGCTTTAAGTGGGTTTGTGTTCAGATTTTGTTTTTGATGACCCAACACCTTAGCATGAGAAATATCAGTGAACGTATAGGGACGTCTGGGTGGCTCAGTTGGTTAAACATCTGCCTTTGGCTCAGGTCATGATCCCAGGGTCCTAGGATAGAGTCCCACACTGGAGCAGGGAGCCTGCTTCTCCCTCTGCCTGCCACTCCCCCTGTTTGTGCTCTCTCCCTCTGACAAATAAATAAGTAAAATCTTAAAAAAAAAATGAACATATGGCTTTCATTCAAAGTGTCATGGACACAGGCATTTTTACACTAATTATTCCATGCTGCAATCCTTTTTTTTTTTTTAATTGCAGCCTAGCCTATCTTTTGTATGATGCCTTTAATTTAGGCAATTTTCAAACTTGTACAATAACGACCACTTTTTATTTCATTTTTACCGACACAAACACCAATTATTTTAAAGCAAATCCCAGAAACCATTTTATCTTTTCAAAACACGTAAATCCAAACTGCCACTAACATAATTCTAAAAAAAATAACATTAACTCCTCAACATAATTAAACACTGAGCAGTGTTCACATTTCCCTTTTTTTTTTTTTTAACTTCTTACCATGTAGAATTTTGAACATATACCAAAGTAGACAAAATAGTACAATGACCACCTGGCCCCAACAACCATCACCCCATGGTTGGTCTGGGCTCATCTCCATCCAGACAGACCACTCCTCCTAACCCTATGCTTTCGAAGCAAATCTCAGACTTCATATCATTTCTGTAAATATTTCAGCATGTACTTACAAAAGATTAAGATTCTACCATAACCAGTATCATATTAACAAAGTAATTCCTGAGACAATGTTCAAATTTCCTCATCCCACAAATATCATGAACATTTTTATAGTTTTTAAAAATTAGGATACTTAAAAAATAATATAGAAAGAAGGTCCATACATTGTAATTAATTGATGCCCGTTAAATCTCCTTGGATCTTATAGGTTCCTTATCCATCCCTGATTTTTATTCCTTGCAATATATTTGTTGAAGAAAATGGATTGTTTGTCCTATAAAATTCCCACAACCTGAATTTTGGTGATTGTAGCCCCATGGTGCAGTGTAACTTGTTTCCTTGCCCTCTGTATTTCCTACAAATTGGTAGTTGCATCTAGAGACTTAATCATATTCAGGTATTTTTGTGAAGACACACTATGAGGGTGCTATGTTCTTCCATTGAGGGGTGCACAATAGGCTCTCTCTACTTTTGTGATATTTATTATTCATTCATGTTCAATGCCTAGATCCACCAATTCACTAGTGTATACAAAATATTAATATTCCTCTTTCAGTTATTACCTGGAATACTTCTGCAGCAAGAAACATCCCCCACCCCCACCCCCGTCTACTTGGCTATCACAATGGCACCATTCATATTAGAAAAAAAAATAGATGTTTGATTCTTCCCCCCCCTTCTTTGCCCAGTCTCGAATCATGAGTTACCCAACTTTGGCATCCTCTGATGATGACAAATTAGTTTTTACTTTTTAAAGTATCATTATAAACTCATGAATTCAAACATATGTGAACTATTTCAATCCAATGCAGTAATTACTCTTATTGATGCTCACATTTCCCATCTCTTGAGTTCTTCCACTATGGCACTGGTAGTCTCTGACACCTTCCTTGCTATCTGATATGACAAGGTTTTTTAAATTCATACTGTATATCATGCATGGAACTGGCCAATTCTCCAAGTAACCTTAGTTCCTCTTAGTGAAGAGTGATATTAAAGCCCACAATCTAAGGTCAGTAATGCTCATTGCTACTGGGCTGTCCTGAAGTTATTCCAAGATCAAAAATCTTTTAGGTAGTTTGTTTATTTGAACTAGGATCCAAGGAAGTAATTACTATAAATTGTTATAGATCTTAATTCTCTATTAAATTATAAGTTGCCCCATTCATGTTTCTCATGTGTTGCTGTTGTTATTGTTGTTGTTGAAGGAGGAGGGGCAGGGCAAGAAGGAAAAGAAGAGGAGTGGAGGGGAGAGAGGAAGAAATTAGAGGATTTGTTCTTTAGTTTCCTATACCTACGTTTTACCAATAGCATCTCCTGGTGTCTTTTAACACCTTCTTCTGTTTCTTGTTTTTCTGTAAATTTGTCATTGGGTCTAGAGGCTTGATTAGCTAAGAGTTTATGGACTTTATTTTGTCCCCTAGCTTTCAATTCCTTCAAGTTTTATTTAACAAAAGGAATACATTTGATTTACTTATCCCAAAGCTTCAAAAAGTTTCAGAGACAAAAGTGGTTTTAAAAGCACCCCATTCAATATTTCTTTCTCTGTGTTTCAGTATAAGCTACCTTTAATTCCTACAAACATAAAACAAGGCCTAGGAGATAAGTAAGGCTGAAAATGGCACAGCATCGCATGCAGAGACTCCTCTTGCTTTTCAGCATGAGACTTTCTTTGCTTTTCTCTAAATCACTGCAAGATCTGGGCATTTTACTTAAACGGTAGACTCTGCACGGCCTTTCCCACCCCATCACTCTAGAATGTTCTAGTTTAGAGCAATTAAAACATTCATTTTAAGAGAAATAATTTGAGCAGCCACGCTTGTGTCTTCTATGGTTATTCTCTACTGCAAATGAAAATAAACTCAGCTTTAAAAAACAAACAACAACAACAACAAAAGACCTTCGCTCTTTATGAAGATACTCTGCTATCAACCTTCTAGAAAGCTGTGAGATATTAATCTGAGGCTGAAGGCCTAGGACAGAGGATAGGGAAGGGAGGAGGATAAGGAACCCCCCAATCAACTGGGCATGAGCATGATCTAAGATCATGGACTTACATGGAGAGGCATAATGTAACTGGACTCTTGGAGAACATGATGGACAAAAGGTGTTATTATCTACAAAATATTTTGCAGAATAAATAGAGCTATGAATGGGTATTAAATTTGAAGGAGACTGAAGGCATGCAGCAGTCTAAAATTAGCTCAGAGTATCATCAGAAACAGAAGTCTGACACTTGAACAGCACACATTTCAATGATGAGCTGACTGAGGTCCAGCATGAAAAAGAATCTAGTCAAGTGGGCTCAGAACACTTTCAGGGAGCCCTGGCATAGCCTGATGTCACTGGCATTGCTCATTGCACTCAGCTGGTGGTGCAGTGATGCAGCAGGGAAGGCAGAGAAGCATCTTGAGGAAGGCAATTCTGTGAGCTAAGTTGTGAACCCTACATACAGTCTCTGTTGCTTGCAGCCCCTGTAACCCAGATTTGTGAGGCTTCCTTTCTCCTGAGCTTTTGCCATGCCTAGTACCTAATACAACCTGATGAATGAGTGTGATACCAGCCTCCAGCCTCTCTCAGCTAGGTCTTGGGATGGATGAAGCAACTGGTATCTCAGCTTAATATCCCTTGTCTTTCCATCTCTGACCTTAGCAACACACTCCATAGCACCAGGCCTTTGCCTCAGTTTCACTTGTTTCCCACTAGATCGTGTTCCTCCTGAGCTTCATGTGGCTAGGCCCTGACACTCTGCTGTGGACAGCACACACTGATTCTGAGCCTCCCGATTCCTCAGCCCAACGACAGTCTTTTGGTTGTTACCAGTGGAGACAGCACTGGACCAAAACTCTTGGGTTCGAGATCCACAAACTTCATTAAATTTAGTCATTAATCCTGTGAATTCCCATTTCTTCACCTGAAGACTAAGGATACTTTTAACTGCCCTCCCAATCTTTAAGGGTGATTAAATAAAAGCAAAATATAATGAATTAGATGGTGTTGCCTCCCTCCCGCCCAGGGCTTGTCTTCCCACCAACTTTCTGAGCCCTAGACATGTCTCAAGAAATGGCCTATGAGAAACCCAAAGCCTTTATCTCCATACGGTTAGCTTAATGGGAATTCTGAGCACCAGGACATGTAGGACACCAGTCTTCCTTGGCGGCAGTTTCCTACAGTCTACCAGGACCCTTGTGGGTCATCCAGATGGGCCACCACATGGTTTAGAATACGCTGGAGTAGGTCAAATGGCCAGAAGCATTGCAAGAGCCTGGCTAGACCTCCAGGCAGCTATCAAAAGAAGGAAGTTGCCACTGGTGACAGATTCTTCAAATCTCAGATACAGCAGTTCACCCAAGAAACAATTGCACATGTGCACAGAGTTTAAAGTCTAACAGATCCAACACTGGTCTCATTCAGCTCAAGTCACTCCCACGAAAACTACTGTCAGTAGAGCCATCTTTGGAAACAATAGGCAAAATTAAACAGAATTAACTACATCTATGTAATGTGGCCAAACAGTAATGTAACCTATGTCTCAACACACTTGACAAAACCAAATGAATACGGTTAAAACATTTAGAGAAAGTTGCTCAAAAAAAAAAAAAAAAACAACATGCAAACAAAAAAGCATACTGTTCAACAACATAATTTAATGTCCAATACATTGCAAACAAATCAAGAGGAATAGAGTCTCCCAACAACTAATAACTACCCTTTTCTAAGAAATAGTTTAAAACCAGTCTTTTGTCATGGTAAAGATTGGTCCTTGAACAGAAGTTCTATTCTCCACAGAGGAATGAAGCTCTGCTGATAGAGAAAACATGCAAACGCTGCATGTCAGGCATTGGGCTAGGGACCTGTGTCTACTTTCTTGGTTAATTCTCAGAGGATGCCATCAGATGAGGAAACCAGCTCAGAGAGAATTAGTGATGTACCCAAGGGCGCATAGCCAGTAAGTGTGGGAGTTAAGGACCTTTCCATTTCAACCAACTGACTTATATGCAAAAGACAGATTTAAACACAAAGCCCTTCCTATTCTAGCCAGCCCAACACACCTCCTCATACATGTACAGTTGTCATAGTGCAGGTGGAGGGGACAAGACGTGGGAGCTCTACAGAGAATGTCAGAATGGGCAATGCTTCTGCTTTCATTCATGAGTCGTGGTTAACATTTTGTGCTTATGAAACCACAAACAAAATGGTGCTCTATGGGGTAATTTTTATATTTTAGAAGGTCAAAATGTTGCCTCTACCTTGCACAGCAGATTCTAGCCCTAGGATTCTATTACTTAAGACTATCAAAATGCAAATCCAACCAAGAACCTAGCTAGCATGGTGGTGGTGAGTATGTAAATTGGTATAAACCTTGGCAAAAGCTATTAAAATTTATAATATGGAAATCCTCTGACCTAATATTTTCTTACCTAGAAATTTAACTATGGTAATACTATGTAGTACTCAAAGATATATGTATTCAAGGACATTCATTTCAGGATTGTTTATAAACATGAAAAATTGAGAACAACTCACATATTCACCAGTGGGAACTGACTAAATAAATTGTAGTACATATATAAAATGGAATATTCTTTAGCCACTAAAAAATACAAATGTCCATTGATATGAAAAAGATGCCCAAGACATGTTGCTGAGAGGAAAAAAGCATATTGAAAGTCAGCATGCATAAAATTACCCCGTTTTTGTAAAAAATAAAACATATGGGTGTATATGTATAGGAAGAAAATCTGGAATGATATTCAGCAAACTATTCACAGTGGTTTTTTTTTCCTGGGGGGATACAACAAGGAAGGTTCCTACTTTCTATTTTTATATTTCTCCAATTTTAGAAATTCTTATTTATATGAATATTTACCACTTTTGTCATAAAAAATTAATAAATATTTGTGTTCTATTGTGAGTCTGGGGCTTGGTGTTTGGGATATGAGAACCTAACCAATATTTCAAATCTGGAACCAGAAAGGAGAACAAAGAGAACAGAACATCTCTAAAATGTAATTCTCATGTGAGCCATACTTGAGATACAACTATTTATATGAGCATGGATTTGCCGGTAGCTTTCAAACACACAGCTGCAGATATACATATTTTTAATGATCTAAAATTTTCTTTGACATTTCTGGGGAAAATAGGAGAGTTATAGTACGTTTGTACTACATAGTATAGAGTATAGTACCTATATAATATATAGTATATAGAACCTCTCCCTAAAATTCAATTAAATGAACAAAAATGTATTCCATTTGTGGTTGGGTTTATAAGTTTCTCACTTAAACCATCAAACTTTCTAAGGAGAAGATTCTCTAATACTGTGTTTTGAGACCTTCAATCTTAATACAAAGACTCATTATATACAAAGCTAACTGTGTTTCCCAATCAATTCTGTTCTGGAAGCATCTGAAGGTCCCATGTTAAGAACACTTGCTGTACAACACACAACTGTCCACAGCAATGCTGAGTGACATAGCCTGGGGAGAGCCTGCAATCTGGCTGGATGGCTGCCCAAAGACCTCACAAGGTGGCCTGCCAGCAGGCCCCAGAAATGAATCTGATTTCAACAGCACACTGAGAATGGATCCATCTCTCACGGGTGAACTTACTGCCTTACAGAGTCTGATTCAAATAACTAGATTGCTAGAGAATTAATTTACCATGAGAATGAGCTGTCAATTACATCAGCTAATACATACGATAGCACATGTGGGCCTTCTCTCCTTTGGAACAATCTATTGGCAAGTTAAGTATTGTCAGAAGGTTATACTGCAAGTATGACTTCCCAGCAGGAGCAGGAAGTTATATAACTGGAAAGTGTAAAGGCATCTGGCCCAAACAGCCTGGTGGGTCCATCTCCACAGTAGAGTTACATCTTCCAAAAGGCCCAGATGCTGCTTCCCCATTCAGCCAAGACACCCTCTCTCAAGGACATGATCAACTTCTGTCTGTTCATCTCTCTTTTTACATCCCCCTTCTGAAACACAGGACATCACAACGGATTGGATTTCTGCTGTTTGTTTGTTTATAATCATATTCTATTTCTGCCCCATGAGGTCATTCTCTGAATCACCTTGAATGTGATATCTGATGCCTGCACATTCTACAGATAGACTATTTCCGACTTGGCTCTCCCAGATGACTAATCACCTCCATTATATGGAGATTTTACTAGCTTTACTTTGAGAAGATATAGTCAGGATGGGTCAGGCTATGCTGAGGTAACAGGGAAATCAAAATCTCACTAGCTCGGCACAACAATTTATTCCATATTTTTGCAAAGTCGGTCATGAGATGGCAGGGCCCTCCTCCCATCTAGTGAGTCTGGATCCAGGTCCCAATTATTCTGTCATCTACACATCAACCCAGGCTACAGGATCACTGCAGCAAAAGAGACAAAGATGGAGGCGAGCACTGGCTCTTAAGAGGCTCTGTGAAAGTGACATCTGAGGGCCCGTGACCCACCCCATCACAAAGAAGCCCGGGAAATATGGCGGCCCACGGGATTATTTGAGCACTAGCTGTACCTAAAACAGAAAGTTTCCCTATTTCCACGTTTTAAAAGGTACTTTACTGTCACCTCACACCAGCAGTAGCTACAATCAGAAGGCACTGAGGCTTCAGTGCCTTCTGTTCTTAGTCCTTTTCTAACTTTACTCATCAATGTTCTTAGTCCTTTTCTAACTTTACTCATTTTCAAAGGGTGTAAAAATCTGTGTTAGGCTGGGATACAGAGTAAGACCCAGCTTCACCCTTGAAAAGTGCATAATCTAGTGATGAGACATTATGTTAATAAAAGCAATATTATAGTGCCACTATATGATTATAACACAAAACATAGAATATGTACAAAAATATAAATATATAATATACATATAATGATCTACAACTGTAATACAGAGAAAAATTAAATGGGGACTAGATTAAATGTACAAATCAAGTTTTGTTGGAGAAAGGAGTCCCTTGTGAAGAATACGGGACATGAATCTAGAGGAGGCAGAATTTTCCCTGTCCTTTAACAAAGGCTCATGAAAGGTAGAGAAGTGTGAGAAGCACACACGAAGGCAGGGGGTGTGAGACTAGTGATATCTCAGGGCAGTGGAGTGCAGGACAGCGTGATGTGTCTGGAACCTAGGTTAATGCAGGGGAGGAAATGGCTGGACATGGGCTGGTAAGGCGGGTTAAGGCCTTGAATGCCACTAGGCGGGCTTGAGCCTTAATCTAAGGGCAATGGGACAGACTGCTTGTCTAGGGGAGAGAATAGCTAAGCTTCCTTTAGAAAAATAACTTGGTGTCAGAGCAGAAACTCGCGGGGAATCCACTGCAGCCACTGCAGAGAACGGACCTGTTCCCAGTGGCCCGCCTCTCACCAGGGGCCCCCCGCACCTCAACCTTCTGGCATGCCCACGGCCTCGGAACCTTTCCAGATGTCCCCATCCTAGACAGAGCTGGTACTAATCCGAACAACTCATTCCTTCTCTGCCCCACACTCAACACGTCAGCAAACGCTGTTGGCTCTACCTTCAGAACACATCCCGAAATTCAACAAAACAAAGGATCATAAGGGAAGGGAGGGAAATATAAAACAAGACAAAATCAGAGAGGGAGACAAACCATAAGAGATTCTTAACCATAGGAAACAAACTGAGGGTTGCTGGAGAGGAGGGGAGGGGGTGGGGTAACTGGGTGACGGACATTAAGGAGGGCATGTGATATAATGAGCATGGGGTGTTATATAAGACTGATGAATCACGCAACGCTGTCTCTGAAACTAATGCATATATGTTAATTAATTGAATTTAAATTAAAAAAATAAAAGAGAACACATCCCAAGTCTGACCAGTCCTTCCCACCTCCTGCACTCCCACCCTAATCCAAGCTGCGCCCCACAGCATGGTCCTTTAAGACCCTAAATCAGAGCTCCCCACCCCCGCAGAGACTCTCTATCCCACTCAATGAAATCCAAAGCCTGCCCCTAGTCCTTGTCTTTGCTCTGCCCCTTGCCTCAACCCGCCCCAGCGGCACCAACCTCCTGGAGGCTCCTTCCCACTCCATGCCTGCTCCCACTCCAGCTTTAGAGCCTGCTGTTCCCTGCACATTCGGGCCGTCAGGGGCCTTCGCTGAGGCTCCTGTCTACAGAGCAGTGCAGCCGCATCCCTCCACATGAACCCTGCCCCTAGCGGGACGTTTGTTGCTCCAGCCCTCTGAGCTCCCTACAAGCGGCACCCCCACCCTACACCAGTGCCTGGCACCCAGGAAGCCCTCCAGAAATAGGTGTTGCATGAAGCAGGGAATAAATGGCAATTTTTACAATATCAAGTGGAATAAAAGTGGGCCTAATAGGCTACGAGAGAGGCAGCTCTATTCCTCCCTTACAGAACTTAGTATCTCAGACGACTTCACAGTCCAAACACCTCTATTCAAGTTTAACTTGCTCAGGTAGAGGCTCCTGCCTCTAAGGTAGGACAGGAACATTTATCAAGAGTGATCAGAGGCCACAGCAAGTGCCCGAGAGTCCCATGGAGCCAAATCAGCTGCACGGCAAGTGCCACCCCTGCACCTGTTTCAGAGGCTGTGACCACTGAGGCCATGGGGAAGGAGCCCGGGGTGGAGGGGGCCCTGGCACACAGGCCAGGAAGCCAGGTTTCCGGGCTAGTGTCTGCTCCCTGCCTGGAAGTCACTTACCCTCTCAGATCCAGCGCCACCCCCCAAGTATTCTTATAAGTAAAAGTGCTGGGCTGGAACCCCCCGACTTGCAGTTCCCACAGTGATGGAACCGAGTGCAATGGGGGGGGCCGAGCCAAGTGCACCCTGAGTGCCTCATGAAGATGTCAGAGCGAGTCTACTCAGGGAGGAGGGCCAGGAGACCAAGTCCCTCACCATGCCACACCCCCTCCTTTCCAGAGCCCTGCAGAAAGGTAGAGCTAATGCTTAGGAAGTATGGGGAGAAAAGGTTCACTTGCAATCCTCTTGAGAGCCAAGGAATGGTTGGGTTCGCAGGCTCCCAGAGACTTGAAAGTTTACATCTGTGACGTCTCGTGTTGTTTTGACAGAATTCTTTTTGTAAGCTGAAAACGGGGAGCAGGAAATGTGTCCATTAAACGAGTAAATTAGCAACAGTGCCTTTTGAAGGCCCCCTTTTATAAGCCCTCCCAGGGGTTTCAAACGGACTACGAATCTATTTGCATTCCAGGGTCTGGAGGTCGGGAGCCACCCAGGTGCCTCGGGACACGACCGCACATCCTGAGTCCATCTTTGCCTGTTTCAGGCATCTGTCTCTTAAGATTCAGGTAAGAATGATTCAACAAAGATGAAAAGAAAGAGAGACAGGGATGGATGAGAATAAAAGGGAGAGAAAGTCCATGTTTCCGTGCTGTAAAAAAAAAAAAAAAAGCAAAATCCATTTCTTTGCCCTTCAAAACCTGACCCATTTTCTCCAGCTGAAAGGTAGGTATGTCAGGAACTCCCTGAGTATAAATTAAGAGCACTGGAAATTGACTAAGGAGTGGCCCGAAAGAAGTCGGCAGTGGTTATCACCCCAGGATGCGCTGCATCATGCACATGCCCTCCATGCCCTGCCCCAGAAATTCCAGTTCAGGGTATGTGTGGGTGTGTGTATAGGCGTGCGGGCCATCTGTGTATTTTAAATGACCCCAGGTGGTCCTGACTCACTCGAGTGTAAGTTGCAAACCACTCTAACAGAGAAGAGGCTCTGGAGTGACACCTGCTGCAGAGGATTCTGCCCACTGATCAAGATTCCTTCTGGAATCTTATCAGCACCGCCAAGCTCCAAGGTGCAGAGAGGCTCACAAGTCCCCAGGATATTGGCCTGAAAATTTAGCCATGCTCTTTATCAGTAGCAGCTGTGAATTTGAATATTGACTTGAATTTCAACAACCCACTCCTTCCCACTCTCAGCCTCTCCTGACTTCCATTCATTTGTCAAGTGCATGTTGAGCACCTGCAATGTGCCAGGCCCTGGGGATACAGCAGAGAATGGAGGGGACACAACAAATTCCCTCGTGGCACATGCAGCTCCAGGGGGAGACAGACAGTAAGCAGTAACCCACAGACAGCTGTCGAACTACAATTGTTAACAAAAGGCAGCAAACACATGGGATTGTGTAGAGGTATGTGACAGGGGCCTGCTGTGGCGCGGGGGACCAGAATCACCATCCTGAGGAAGGAGCCCTCAAGCTGAGATATAAATCGCAAGAGTAAGCTGGCCAAAGAGTTTTGGGAAGGAACACGTGGCACGCATTTTTAACTATATAATAATCAGTAAGCTTTGTCCCTAGGAGGAGACACTCACCCACTTCCCTGTTGTGATTCCTCAGAGACATGGCACTCAGGGCAACAAAGTAGAGCCAAGGAGCCCACAAAAGACCCTCGAACCATCTCACACATTCTAGCCCTGTAGTGACCAAGGGGCTGGGTTTGCTTTGCCTGCTTTACGCATTCATTCATTCTTCACTCAGCAATGTCTTGAACGATCTCTTTTTCTCAAGTACTGCACCAAAGCACAGAGGATGCAAAGCTTAATCAATCACAATCCCTAGCCTCTAGAAACGCACCACCTCTTAGGGGAGACACCAACAGGTCATTCTACACTAGAATGTAAAGTGGGAACGATGATGACACATTGTGAGATGAAATGGGATAATGGGCAAGCATGCTAGCTGCTTGGAAGAGCACCTGGCACGTAGTCAGTGTTTCATAAATATGCCTCATTGTCATTAGAAGATGATAGTGTGTAGGACACCATGTGGAGTAGAATATAGGATTATGGGAGCCACCTAACTGGGATGGTTAGAAAAAGTGGGATTAACACCTGAGCTGGGTTTCGAGGGATGAATAGGAGCAGTCAATCTATCATCTCAATTAGAGGACATTAATAATAATAGCTAACCTGTACAGTGTGCTAACCATGCATCAGGCACCGTGTGCAGTGCTGTCCCCATTTTACAGATGAGGAAACTAAGCCCTCAGAAGGTGAAATAGCTAAGGGCCACACACACAGCAAGTGGAAGAGCTAAGACTTGGAGCCAAGAGGATCTTATTCCAGAGACCATTTTTTTCCTAGTAGTTACATTTCTGAATTTCAAAAAATAAATAAATAAATAAGTAAACGTCAATAAAGAACAAAGAATGTATAAATCCCCATGTATCCATAACCTGAAATATATGTAATCATTTTCATATTTGCCTTCAGTGATTTTTTTTTTTTTTTGTAAAGGGACTTAAGTACCTCTCCATCCCCAAAGATAAACCATGGTGGAGCTGGTGTGTGCCCGTCTAGTCTTGTAGCTTTTATTTGTACCACCTATATAGATATCCAGAAACAGTAAGATCTCTATAATAGCAAGTAGTTGCACTGTATTTGTTTTTAAAGATTTATTTGTTTATTTGAGGCGGGGAGGGGCAGAGAGAGAGGGAATCCTCAAGCAGACTCTGCGCTGAGCATGGAGCCCATCTCGGGGCTTGATCCCATGACCCCAAGATCGTGACCTGAGCTGAAACCAAGAGTCAGATGCTTAACCAACTGAGCCACCCAGGCACCCCAGTTGCATTGTGTTTTAAGTATCCTTGTAAATTGCTTCATTCTCTGTGTGTTGTTCTGTAACTTGCTCTTTTTTTCATGCAACGTTATACATTGTATATAATACAATGATACTTACCGACCCAACTTGTTCACTTGAACTGCTGTACGCTCTTCCATCTCACACCATCGTTGATGGATCTGTGGCCCTCATGATGAACACAGAGTTGTTTCCACCTTCCCACCATTAGAAACACTGCTGCTCTGGATATCCTTGCACAAGGCAAGAATTTCTTCATAAGTGGAACCCTTACCCTCAATATGTTATTAATTCCCTAGTGAGATATCAAGACAAAAGATGGAGATCAAGTATAGCCAGTAGGTGCCCTAGAGTGAGCACCAACCAAAACCCCTGCTACCCACAATGATTCCTTGACAACTGAATGGGGAAATTTGTCATATTTGACAGAAATTAGCACAAAGGAGCTAGAGCCTGGTTATTCTTTTCAAAGATCCCCACTCAGAACTTAAGAGAGTTGGTTCTCTTGGCCATATATGAGAATCACCTGGAAAGCTTTAGCATCACCAGAGATTCATGATTTATTTGGTGTGGGGTGGTCTCCGTGTCCCAACTCAGTTCCTCACACCTGGTGGAAAGCGCTGCCCTAATCAACACACCCTGAGTTGACTCTAACCTTGGGACAGACGGGACCACTCCTCTCCCCTCTTCTTGGGACTCTTCTCCAGCCCCCACACTCACCCCTACTCTGCCCTTCCTTGTTCCACAGAAGGACCATGTAGGCTTCCCTGGGTACACCAGTCTTCCTCTGGCTGCCTTGACAGAAACTTTGTCATACTGATTCTGGAAGAGCACAGCACGGTTCCTCGTCTGCCATTCGTGTGTGCTACTGGAAGCTGAGAAGGAAATGCTAATCAAGAAAAAAATAGGGCAAGAGGAGAGAGTTTACCCCTGTTCCAGCGTCCCTCCATGCAATGACTCATTTCGCCAACACTGACATTGCTGTCCGCTCAGTGTTTGGGGCATTTATATCACACAAAGCGTACAGCACTTTTGTCTATAAAGAATGTCATCCCATGAAAATGGAACAACATTGCTACTGGGGACCCCGGGTGAGTCTTTGCCCATTTCACCAAGGAACAAATGAGGTTCCAACGATTAGGTGACTTAAATCAGGGTTCCCAGACTTTGGGACTTCACGTATCAGTAAGAGAAAAAAATGCAATGGTGACACAGGCATATGTATTTTGTCTGTTGGCATTTTTAAATACCACCTACCATCACCATTATTTAAAAACTAAAGAAGACTAATTCAACACATTGACAAGAAGAAAATAAAGACCCTTATCTCGAATGAAGTCCTTAAAATTGAATAAATTTAGCCTTAGAGAAAACCGAATCCATCGTTCTGATCTTTCTGCGTTTTAATGCAGATGGTGAGACTCCGTCCTAGACCAGCATGGTCCAAGGACTGCATCTGGGAATGAATAAGTTAGAGCCCAGAATCTTATAATTACAAAATATCTTTAAAATAACCATGTTCAACCACCCCTATGATGCTTGAGTTCCTTGTATAATATACTTGACTAGAGTGTGTCCAGGTAGTTGTAAGAACATTTTGAGGAGGCCATTTTGACACATGGACATCTTGACATGTGGAGTATAAAATTGTAATTGAGGCTTTTTGGGAACAGCAGAAAATCAGCCACTCTAAAACACAAATCAAGATGCGAATGCTTTCGATTTTTTCAGCTCTAACCCCAGGTCCACCCCAGAAATCTGTCACTGACCTTCACTGTCAGCTTATCCCCATCTTTAGGCTAATCAAAAGGGACAAGTGACAGGTAGGTGGGTCCCACAGATGTTTCAGGAGTGGAGCCTGGGTCAGAGAAGAGCTGTGGCTCAGGAGTGGGAGGAGGTTGAGGGAGGGGGTGGGGAAAATGGGTGGAAAGCATCTATTTTGTACCTAGTTCAAAAATAGAAGAAAGTTTAACAGTAGGTATGAAGCTATGTTCTGCTGTTGCCAAGAAAATGTGCTTCTTCTCAAAGGCATGTTCACATGTTCATGGTGTTAATACACTGCCACACTGCACCAAAACTTCCATGACATCAAACAGAATTTGGTCAGACGATTCCAAATAACAGTGATGTGAAGTATCTTTAGCCATTTGCCACGATGAGAAGAATCTTCCTCATAGACAACCAAAATGTATTTCTCCGTGAGCTCCACCACAGGCCCAAACCTCACGTCGAGGGCCTCACCAAAAGAACCTCATTCCTCTTCCTCATGACAGCTCTTCAGAGAGTCACACCTTCCCCCAAATCTCTTCTTCGGGCCAGGGGACCCAGTTCCTCCGGGAGTTGCTGAGGCCTTGTGGTTTCACATCCCCTGCCTGCCCTGGACGCCATCCTCTGAGTGTATTCTGACGTCTCCCCAGTGCTTTTCAAGGGCAGCTGGCAGGTCAGAGTTCAGTTCTCTGGGCACACCCTCTCCCTTCTCGCTGCCATCCTAAGAGCACACCAGGTTTCTTGCAGCCGTGTCATCCCACTGATGTCGCAATTATGCTGTTGGCACATGGGCCCAAACCTGAGTCTTCCAGCTTGCAAGCCAGGGTGCTCTCCACTGCACCGCACAGACCTGAGGCCTCCATGGCACCATCCCAATGGGAAAGGATGAGATGAACTATCACTGCTGGAACGGGGCTCCAGAAGGAGACAGACACATTCGACTCAAGGTGCTTTCCTTGCCTTTGCCTCAGTGAATGCTGGTTAGACATCCTCTATGTATAAGCAACATGGCCCCCAGCTGCCTGCGCCATGTTTGAGTCGGTCCTACTCTCAGCCCTAATCCCCAGGGCACAGTATTGCTGGGAGAAAGAGAAAACCAGCAATTCTCAAGGAAATGTGCCTTGCCCTCCCCACCCCCATGTTGCCCTTGCAAGTTGCCTGCCTGGGGACAACACACAGGTGTCTCAACCCCTCTGAGAGTCACAAACAGCCCCTGACATAATAGGGGGAATGTGACATAGTGATATTCAATGCTTGAATAAGCAGCAAAAATTAGAGAAACTTCCAAGGGGAATGGAATCAGTAGGAGACACATCATCCGCCACTTTTGACTGACTTTCCCACAGCATGAGAATTTCTCTTCTGCTATGAAAGAAAGTTTCCCTGGCTCTGCCCCCACTTCCCTCAGCATATTTCCCTTTAAAATATTTCATATGGCAGGTGAGACAGTCATTAAGACATTGAAATTATGAAATGCTTACGGATATGCATTAAACAATGGATCCTTGCAGCAAACCTTCTCACAGAGAATTAATCCTGATTAAGCTGACTGTTAATTACAGATCCCTGTACATAAACATGCACATATCACACACACACGCACACACACACGCACGCACACTAGCTGTAAAACCATCACAAGATAGATTTTTCTCTCAAACTAGGGCTTTGGCTGTAAGAAGTTCCCCATTAGCAGGAACAACTGCCAGGCGACAGTGATTCACCATAGCCCTCATTTCGAACAAAATAATTCTTCTGAGGGTCCCAGAAGGATGCAGCTCACTCACTTTCAGAGTGAATCTTGAACTTCTCAACCATTCGTCTCTCTCCCGTCCCCACTAATTCTGGGTTCTGCCAGAAACCAGCCTCCCTAATTCTCACTATTACCGTTAATATTAATAAAGATGGTGGTGCTAATGAGAAGAAAATGTGTTTCCACACAGAGGAGACCATCCACCCACTGCAGGACAGGCTTTTGCATTCAGATTTCATTAGCATTAATGTGACTTCTGCTAGCAGATTTGCACGTGGAGACAGGGCTCTGCTTAGACACATATTGTTTTCCTCTCATTATATGGACATTTTCAAGAATATTCAAAATGCAACACAAATTAGGTGTGTCATGAGGCTACAGAACTCATTGTTCACTGTGAAAAATGTCAAGTTGGCTGTGGATAAGGCATTCGTGGTATGGCAGGTTCCTTTTCTGCATGGCAGAAGTTGGAGTTTAAACACTCCTTAGGGATTTCCACTCGGTTACACAGGCTTGGAAAGCACCTTGCCCATAGCCCTTGGCTTGAAAGAAACCAGATAGCCAGAAGTCGTTCTCTGTTCTTTGGCCTCTGTAGACAAGAGACGAAAGATAAGGGTCAGGAAGCCTCTTCCAGTCCTGTCTTAGAATGGCTGTGGGTACCAGGCTCTCTGAACATTCAGGCCAGAAATACCTGTCCAGGGCTCTGCAGAGCTAGGAAGGCATCAGAGATGAAAGAACACTACTTATCATGGAATTCTCGAGGGTCACTGAAATAGCCAGTTCTTACTGTATGTTGCATGCTGCCCCCAGAGAGAAGAAGCAGCGTCAGTCAAGGCCCACTCACAGGGTGCAGGAGAGTATGCAACATCAGGCTATAACCTGCTTCACTTTCTCCTCGGTGAGCTGCCATATTTCTCTAGGGTTGTGTGTGTGTGTGTGTGTGTACGCACACGTGCATGTGTATGAGACAGAGAGACAAGAGGAGACACAGCTAATGATGACAAGAGTTGACTAAAGTGATCAAACCCAAACCATTGAACTTGGATTTGTCATTCATCCCGCTCCCTGAATATCTGAGCCTGACCATAATGTTGTTACATACATGTACATGTTCACATGTATGAATACACACACACACACAGAAACTGGGTAAGACAAAGATCCATCATAGTTTCCCTTGGTCTTTGCGAGCACAGGGAAGCCTAAGATAGAAGTGAACTGAGGGTGGATTCCTGGCCACCTCTGCCCATTCTCTTCCATTTAAGGTGACCTTGTACATGCTCAGCAGGCTAACATTCCTCTTTATGACAAATGCCATCATTCGTGCATCATGGCAATAATGACGTCCAGTCCTGTAGGTCTTTGGGTGGTGGTAAGGTGTCTCATTGGTCAGAAACTTCTCCTGGTCCTAGATTTTTGAACTGCTAAGTCAATTTTACCCTCACAATCTGGAGACACAACAGAGCCAGAGGAAAAAAGCAGAGTTGACCACAACCTCATTCTTGAGTAAACAACGATTTACATACTAAAAATGTAAGACAGAATCCTATCCAGCAGCATTCCACCATGCTGTGCAATTTCCCCATTGGCCCAGATAACCTGAGTTCTTGAAAAATTCCAGATGGAGTATACCAAATAATACAACACACATTCCCATTATCCCAACAGAGAGTCATCTTTCAATAAAAGTGTTCTCATTCTTCTTTAACATCATTAAAATAAGAACCTAAATTTCCATCCTTCTCTACTCAAGGTTATGAGCTGATAGAAGCAGACCAGATGAACTCTATTTCTGGATCTATTTTACAAAGTAAAATGCACATGAAAACCAATATGAGCAGAGTTCTGATTGGGCCTGCCTGCACTGGCCAAACAAAGTCAGCATTTGAAATATTGCCTGGATAATCCAGTCCTGAGACAATGAAGCTATCTCCTGGTGAGTCTAGCTTAGTATCAAGACAGGCTTAGTATCAAGCAGGAAGTAAGTATTCAAAAAGAGATTCAAATTCTTTCACAGTCTTTTCACTAGGGGATGTTTTCATGACATCAGCAATTTAACCACTATCTTAAAATCAATATCTACTCAGATTTGAGTAGAGTCTAAAGTTCGAGTGAATGAGTCTTAAAAAATTCTTAAGTGAGTCTAAAATTTGAAAGTGTCAATACTCTGAGCTGGCCATGTTCTTCTTAATAGAAAAAAAAAAAAACGGATTCCCCACCCCTCAGCTCTCCCTTCTTTTGGGCCACTTAATAGACCCCTCTAGGTACATCACAGCCCAAGAAAATGCCCAAAGGACTTGAAAAGAGAAAGCATTTCACACCTGCTAGCCCAGCGAGAACCACTCACCCTCAAGTGTAAGTACAGGAAGAAGCCAAAAATGGCTCTTCAACAGGGATCCCCTAGGGAGGGCAAGCTGTGTCTGCAGCTAGGAATCTTACTTCCTTTAGTCTAGGACAGTAATATTAAGAGCAAGCTCTCCAGCTGCAAGCAGATCTGTTCACAGGAAAACATATTTAGTGAAGCCCTCCCTTTCTCTACTAAAAATATATACTTTATCTCTCTATGGAAAATACATATTCCACCTCTTTTTCCAGGGCAGGACCAAGTGAGACTTTCATTCACTGGTAATTACAAATATGATTCCTAGCATGTTCACCTCCAAAGAACACTGACGTAGGCCAGATTCAGCTACTCTTACCATGCCATAGAAATGACTTTCACCTTCATCTTCTTTGGGCCCCTTTGCAAACTGGAACCTTTAGCTAGGTACTGAACCACCGGTCATGATGGGGAGAGGGAGGGAGGAATTTCCTAATCCTTTTCCCTCTGGTCCATACCAGCTTCTCCAGGGAACGAGCCCATGAAGGGGAAATATTCTCACACCAGCCCAAAATGTGTATAGACCAAGTCACTCAGGTCCTATTGCTTGTCTGCATGGACACTGTCTCAGCAGAGACTCAGGAAAGTTAAGTAATTTGTCAGAAGCCACCTGGAAATTAAGTGCCAGACCCATTACTCCAACCTCATCCCATTGTACTCCAAAGTGCATGATCTTTCCATTACATAGCACTGCTCACCATTTTTCTTAAGGGTTCTCAGGGACTAGATTAGTTAAGGTAACATCCATTACTACTGTAACAAACAAGCCCAAAACTACATAATGACTCAGACAGGACAGATTACTTCTTGCACACATGAAGTCTAAAAATGAATATTCCTGATGGGGGCCGTTTTCCTAAAAATAGTGACTCAAGGACCAAGCTCCTCCCACCTTGTGACTCTGCCATTTCAACCTATGGCTTCCATGCTGGTCATGCTCACCTTCATCAAGAAAGTGCAAGGAGAAGAGCATGGAGTATCACCTGTGGACCAAGCCTAGAAATGGCACACATCACTTCTTCCCACACTCTTCTGTCTAGAACGCAATCAGATGGCCCCTTTTGAAAAATGTAGCCTAGCTATGTACCCGAGAAAAAGAGAAAATTGGTTTGGTGAACAGCCAATTGACCTTTTTCACATTAGCTCAAGTATTTAATATTTGAAAAGAAAAGAATATACATCTCAACAAAAGCTTGTGGCATAAATTATTTGTGTTTTAAAACACAGCATGTGTTAATATAGTTATGTGCATCAACCAAAATTAAGACTTGAAAGAAACTTTTAAGCCAGGTTATGATCAGCAAACATCTTAAGTCTCCAAAGAGGGATACAGATTAATTCACAATCTTTACATTAGTGGATATGTTTCATGATACTTAGCAATATAACCAGCCTCTAAAAACAACTACTAAAAATGGAATCAGTAATATGAAAGGGTCAGGTTCCCCTCGGTATGACACCATCCACAAGAACTAGGCCTGGCCCTGAAAAGCACATTCCCACTTAGATAGACCCTATTGTTTCAACAGGAAAAATGTATCCCTGAACTTCCAAAATCAAGTGCCCTGTGGGGCAGGTAAACTCTGGTTCTTCAGTTGTTGTTGGCAGTAAAGTACACAACTCGCCTTGTAAGCCCCAACCATTCTTAACACATCAGTGTCTGAGATTCCATCTATATCGGCTCACACTGCTTTGGCCAGTGATGACTTCTCCCAAGAGACCCTTTTCAGCAGCAAGAGAAAGAAGGTCTTATGATGATAGTGACAATCCATGAAGCATTTTTCTCCATGCAAGAGCTGGGCAGGGACCAAGGGAGATGAAATCACATCCCCTCCATGCCTGTTCATGGACTCTGTTCCAAATGTCCAGGTGTACATGGCAGTATCTGGAAAGTGAAGCTCTGAGCACCCTGAGGAATGAATGAAACATCTATGTTCTCAAATAAACTTTGGGGAGAAAAAAGTGAGATACTTGAGGCAGGAAAACACTGACTCTATTTTTCTGGTTTGTTAGATGTGGTTCAAGCTAATATCTCTGCTACTCTGTTAGCAGCCCTTGCTCTGTCCCCACCCTAATTTTAGCTTTCTTCTTGGCCTTCTGCAGAAAATCAGAAGGGTGGGAATGAGAGCTTGACACAGAGTCTGGCAAATGCAAAGTGCTCACCTCAATTCTACCAACATCCATGAAGTGTCATCATATGCAGGCCACCGTATGTAGTATTGGGGTTACAATATGGTCCCACCTTAAAAGAGGTCTCACTCTTTCTGAGAAAAAAGAAAGATGCATATTCTCTTGCATATAGCAGAAACTCAGAAACTATTTGTTTCATAAGAGAAGGATCATACCCTACAGTCACACTGTATGTCAAGGAAAGACTCCCAGCTTTTTCTAAAAATGAAGAGCATATCAATTTTGCTGAATTATTGACCCCCATTTCCTTCAATATAGTAGGAGGTAGATTGCACAATTTTCACTGATAAGGGTGGGTGAGAACAATATTAGCTTCTCCATGAGACAATTTGATAAAATGATCATCAAAAATACCCCCCAAAACAGGAAAAACTTATAAATATTCTCAATGTTTAGCCTTTCCTGGTTTGTTTTTGTAAAGAATAAACACACATCAACGCCACTGAGTTATACGAGGTACTACTTTAATGCAAACCTATGAAAACTATGTAATGGTTTTTAGGTTATTATTGAGAGTCAATAAAAATATTATTGTCAAATCAAAATTCATTTCAAATCTCACCAAAGATTCTGATACCTCTGTAACAGAGGTAAATTATCATATAACACATGAAGTCCATTTCTCTTCAGATACATTCTGCTATAAAATTAAACTGGGAAAAAACAAAGGCACATCAGACACCAAGAGCCCACGGTGCATGAAAAGTGGTTTAGTCCAGAACAAAGAACAAACACATATGGTAGCTGGTCAGATCATATTGTTTAGTTTACCCATCATCAGAACACATGGTCTCTCTGAAGCCCAACCCTACACCCAGTAAGTCCCCTTGACCAGTAAGCCTGTCCCTCCACAGAGCAAGAAACCGCCTGAGCCAGAGATGCCCATTTTAAGTAGGGGACATTTTACCCTGCATGGTATTTTATTCAAGATGCTTGCTGATTTATTTAGAGACTCTTCCTTAGAGTTCATGGCCTACATCTTTGTGTGCGCGCATGCGTGCCAATGTATCTGGGTGTGACCACTCTTTATAATTTTGGGGTTCCTCCCCAATTGCACAAATTCATTCTTGAAATCACTTTGGTGACTTCATTCTCATGGCCTGAAATGCAAGTACACCAAGCCCTTTTGAGTTTAATGCTCTTCACCCACTTACATCTCCATCCACCACGCCTATGTCCTCCGCCCTCCAAATTTATGTGTCTTCTCTTCCTATTTCCTATTCTTTTATAAGTATAGAGGTTCATTAAAGGAGTAGCAAACATCTCTGTTCTTCTGATGGCATTATTATTGGCTGTCCACCCCCGCCTACTGAAGAGGAAGGGTAACATCTTCTCCCGCTCTCTTTTGTCCTCTGTCTTCTGCAAGTGATGTCTTATGAGCTGCTTTGGCTACCTTGACCTTATTCTCCCGTCTGTCACAGCAGTGTAGGCTACTTGGGAGACCTGCCCCACTTTTTCTTTTTCGTTTCTTCTTCTTCTTTTTCTTCTTCTTCTTCTTCTTCTAAAAATTCACATTTTTTATCTCAGCTTTTTCTTACACGATCTCGTTTTCTTCCTCCTTTTTGAGTTTCACCAGAACCAAAGACAATTATTTTCTGTGTCCTTCTCTTTTCTTTCTCCTTAAAAAAGAAAACCCAGTTATTCAGAACTCCTCTGGTCCTTATGCAGCTAAGTTCCACAGATTTTCTTCGACTTTACATAGCTTGTTAAAGTTTATTTTCTTAACATTTGTTTGATGAAATCAACGGTTAAATCTGTGACTGCTAACATCAACTATCTTGTGAAAGAAACAGTTGAATTGTTCTCATTTCTATAAATTGATGGCCTAAGACCTTCCCGTATATTCTCTTTTTGTAGGAGCTGTAGATGAGCAGCTTTGTTTAAAATGTTTAGAGATGACTGGCCTGGGATAGAATTATAATTCTAAAAATCTTAAATCTATACTTTAGTTAGTCTCTTGTCATTCTATCAAGCATTGAGTTGGACTAGAATTATCTCTGCCCCAAAGTTCTTGTCAGCCGGTTGACAACAGCTCCCTGACTCTCACTATTATTGATTTACACCCGACAGAAAGCCATGCTGTTCCTGTTCAGCACCTACTGGTCCCAGAACAGTGGAAGCAAGCACATATTTTCCAAGTCTGGCTTAGAAAACCACTTTCACTTTCAGAAGGGAAGCCAGATAATTCTACCACATCGAGCAGAAGACCACATGCAATTAAGCACTTAGCAAACGCCTTTGATAAGAATTTTAAAGATTCTTGAACAGAAAGAAAGGGTGGGGCAAATGAAAGAGATTGAGAGAAGAAATGGTCCTGTGGTCAGAATAGCAGAAATACACAAAGATAGACTCTTAGGTCCATTTCCGTTAAAATGTTAACCCCAAACATTTATGAGAGACATACTCTGTGTCACACACAATGCTAAGCCATTGATGTGGATTAGTGACTCAACTAATCAGTGACTCAACGACCAAGGTATTACTATTATTCCTATTTACAAAGGAGTTAACAGGCATGGTAAGATTCAGTAACTAGCCTAACAGTCAGCTCAAAGGTGTGTTAAACCAGAGCCTTCGTGCTTACCCACTGTAGCTCGTGATATTGGTTACATGGGGCCAGGAGCTTCCTCATTAGGCGTCAGAAATTCTGTTTCCTCTCTGACCCTCCCTCCTTCTCTCCCTTTCCTGCTCCTAACAAACGTTTCTATGTTCTCTATGTTCCCAACAAACGTTTCCCCTAGGTCTCAGATTCCAAGTCTTCCACCACTTCCGGCATGACCTCTCCTCACCCAACCTGGGCTCACTTTGCTGTTAGCTGCTCAGCTAGATCCTGAGCTCCTTCCAGTTCTGATGTCTCCCTTAGCAATCTAGCTCTCTGAGACAACTTGCTAAGGTCCGAGCCATCCCTAGGGTGCAGGGAATAAGGCGAGAGGCCACACGCCGGCTGGCCGGTAACTGGAGGGACACGGCCATGGCAGCTAGCAGGGGCTAACTCCCTCAGGTATAGGCAGTTCCACAGACTCAACTGCACTGGAAGTGAGCCACAAGGCACCCTAGCAGAGCGCAAATTTGGAACCAGCGTGATTGGCCGTCGGCTCGCAGAGCCCCGAGCACCGACCAGTGCCCTGTGTAGGCTCACTTTTGTCATATCACTTGCTGCATTGTCATATCACTGGCCCTGCATTTTAACACGCTGAAGTATTTTGGACACTTCTCCTAGTGCTATTGCAACATCATAATGTCTCACTGCCATCAAGGAAACGTGGGTGAAACCCACTTACACAAGCACATGCACACGTGCGCAGCACGCACACAGACACATACACATCTGCGTGCCCTCTGCCCTCTTTTCCTCCCTCATGTTTTTCTTTTAATGTTTAATTTGATTCTATCTCCATAGAAACAATACTATGATCATTTTAATGTCTCCCGTTTATTAAGCATTTCCTAGTGCCAAGGACTTTATATGGAATCATTCCATTGAATTTTCAGGGCCACCTATGAGAAGAGAATCATCACTCACGCTTTCAAGACACTAAATATTAAAGCTTACAGAGGCTCAGAGACGTACCCTGGCTTATTCGGTGGGGGATGGGTAACTAGACATGAGTATCAGACCCCAGGGCCGCCCTCCCTAAGACACTAGTCATCTCTATATGGGTGTGGTACACTCTGGCAAGCACCTGTCCCCCAGGACCTTCAGAGAAGGTCCGGGAAACAGTATTAAGAGGTAATACTTTAGAGAAAAATCGCTTGTTCTAATAGTTTCTTTTTATTGGCGTTTTCCAATTTTCTGTGGAGAAATGTAAAGGAGGCAATTGACCATCCCTGGCTGTTTACCTGCCATCATTTCCCCCTTCTTGTTCCTCACAGACTGTTAGCTCCCAAAATGGCCTACGAGGCGCAGACACAGGTCAGACCCAAACTCCAAGGGAAGGAAAGGGCTCTAGTGAAGAAAAAGGAAGTAGGACAAGAACACATGCCTGTTTCATTGTAGTGAGGAATCGCTCAAGTTAACCTTCTGCTTTTCAGAATGAGCATTTTCATAATCTTGGATGGGTCGGAGCAAGAGCGTTTCCATTAGTGGTCTCCATTAATTTCCAACGGCCTCCTTCTGATGGGTTTGGAGAATGACAAGCTATTTGCGAGCTTCTAGCACTATCACATTTCCTTGCGTGCGGAGGGAATGGAAGTCTAAAAAGCACTCCTGTCTCTCATGTAAACAGTTCCAAACCCAGCTACGACATCCAAGAGAGGTGGAAAATATTAACCTCTCTAGAGAACTCTGTGAATGCAATCTGTCCCACACTGAGAAATGACAAGATCTATATGAAAAGATTAAAGAAAGAAATCACCATCCGAAAACAAGAGTTCAGAAATTATAGAGGTCTGTAAGCCATGCCTAAAAATATGAACCAAAAGGTGTTCTAGGAAAAAGGGTTTCTGCTAGGGAATACCTACAGCAAATTACAAAGCAGGTGATTCACGTGAAAGGGATTAACCTTTGGTATTTAGATTGAAGTCTCAGATGGCGCTGGCTGCTGGCCATTCTCACCATCTAGTACTCAGACGGTGCCAGGCTTACGGGCTCGGAGGTCAGGCTGGGGCAGGACAGATGTGGCAGCCTGCCAGGCCTTACCAGAGGGCTGACAGGCAATTTGATACAGGAATTGGAGCTTCCCTTTTGAGTCTCCTGAGCCCCAGGCCCACATAAGTGTCTTCTGCTGACAAAGGGTCCCAAACCGTTTTTCAATACATACCACTGTGTTTTCTCCACTGCAGCTAAAGGCTTTAACACAAACTAGATGCTTTTTCAAAACTAGCATGGTTTCATGGCTTCTTTTCCTTACTCAGGGGTTTAACCAGGAAAATGTACTGTCATACCTGTTCACATACAGACCCCTTTTGAAATGATTGCCCATTCCATCAGTTGGATATTATAGGCATTTCTGGATTCAAATTAAATAATAGGTAATAGAGGCTGACTATAGAGAATCATATCAACATGATGTTTTAGACAGATATGACCCTCTTGTACATATGCAAACTTGGACATGGAGCCTTCTAAATCGTGTCTTCATTTGATGCTACCTATAAAGAAAAAAACTATCCGGGGCGCCTGGGTGGCTCAGTTGGTTAAGCGACTGCCTTCGGCTCAGGTCATGATCCTGGAGTCCCAGGATCGAGTCCCACATCGGGCTCCCTGCTCGGCAGGGAGTCTGCTTCTCCCTCTGACCTTCTTCCCTCTCGTGCTCTCTCTCTCTCATTCTCTCTCTCTCAAATAAATAAATAAAATTTAAAAAAAAAGAAAAGAAAAAAGACTATCCAACATGATAACACTTGCTTGTCAAAAATAACCTTCCCATCACTTTCATTAAAGTAAAGTTGCAAATAAATATATTAGCAAAACCCTAAGTTGATCGCAAAGAGGATTCTACTTAAAGGCAGGTCTAGATGCATCTCAAGTACAATGTGTGTTTACTGACTCCCTTGCCATGTGCTCAGGATTTTATCAGGCTCAATGAGCTGTCTCGGGCACTCTCACTTCTGGCAGTAAGTCTGAAATTTACTTCAGTTGATTTAAAGAATTTGTGAACAAGAATTTTATCTGAATTGTCATCACCCTCCAGCCACTGGCCAGGCTGAAAGGTGTCTTCAGCTGGATGGCTGGGCAAGGCGGGTCAGTGAGACCTGCCAGGTGTCTCATCACTCAGCACGGCCACTTCACGGTAGTAACAGGATCAGCCCTGGCCACTGGCTCACGGACAGCATCGCAGGATTACCCCAACCATCTCTACGCAGACTCTGATAAGAACTGACAAACTGAATAAGGATGTGTGCTGGATGCTGTTCCATCGGCACCTCCACTTGGCTCAAAAGCCCCCGGAGTTAGAATCGGTTGGTGTAACTCATACCCTGGTAAGAATGCAATCTTCAAAACAGCAAAGCCCTGACTGAGAGGTTTTGGGGTTTTTTTGTTTTTGTTTTTGTTTTTGTTTTTTGGCAAAAGAGGCAGTTTACAACTCCAGCTTCTGCAGTCAAGGGACCAGTTAATAATGGAGAAAAGAGAAGAACCACAGGGAAGAGAGCAGGATAAAGATGGGGACAACTTAGAGGAAAGGGTTGTAATTGGGAAACACCTTCTAGGCATTTTCAGCCCAGAGGATGTCTTGTCCTACAGCATAAAACAAGGAGGCCTAGAAATTCCCTCGTATTATAGCAGCCACAGGCATGGCCTGGATATTTTACAGGGTTATAGCAGCCACAGGCATGGCCTGGATATTTTACAGGGTTATAGCAGCCACAGGCATGGCCTGGATATTTTACAGAGTACATATGCACTAAATTTGGTCTTCTGACTACTCGTGTTGCACCAACTAGTGCTATATAGTAAATGGGAACAGTAATGGCTAGAGCTACAGAAAATGATGAAGATTAGTCAGAGCAGGAAAACTGAGACTGAATTCTGAATAACCACAGACAGAGGTCAGAAGCAAGTATATATCAGCTCTCAAAGAGGTTAACTGTTGATTAGACATAAGTGACCATGGATCAGTGGGGTACAGAGAGGGGTAAAGGTACATCTGATAAGCCACCTCACCTAATGTGTGTGGGTACATGCTCAGCTCCCCACATCCACAAAGAGTTTCAGCATCACCAATGCCCTCGTGAGGAACCCTGGACCTGACACCAGACCCATACTCTAGATACACAAATATGTACTTTATGTCTTAGTTTGGTGTATGCACACACACTTTAACAAGCTATCAATAAGCCATTCTATGGAATACATTTCTATATTCTCAACCAATTCTTTTCTTACATTTCTAGAGCTCCATGCTTTAAAATCTCAGAATGCCCGGGGCGTCTGGGTGGCTCAGTGGGTTAAGTGTCTGCCTTCGGCTCAGGTCATGATCCCAGGGTCCTGGGATCGAGTCCCTCATCAGGCTCCTTGCTCAGTGGGGAAACTGCTTCTCCCTCCTTGACACTGGGTTTTCTTTTCTCTCCCATTAAAGGAAAAATCCCAGTCTGGGATTGCTCAGTCTCCATAAAAGACCCCCAAAAATGAATATTCTTTACATGTTTCTGAATTTGCACTATACATTTAATCTTTTCTATGTTATTTTATTTTGAAGCTTTCTCTTGTTTGTGTCTACATCCTAGGAAGTAGTTTGGTATTCCAAATCCCTCAATTTCTAAGATCTCTAGTGTCTTATTGCAAATCAAGTGTTCAAGTTAATTATATCCCCTACCTCCCATTATACAGGAGGAATTCTTCAGAGACAGTGTTATTTGAATAAAGCTTCTTGGAATTGTTGCGTTGGAAGGATTTTCCTGAATCCCATGAGAAGAGTCCCACATGTGTTAGGAAATGTGGCTGCCCAGAGGGTACATACAGGTTTCCCCCACTCTCCAAAGGTAGAGTGTTCCTATGAAAACTTCCCGAAGTCAAAATGGCATAAAGAAGCAATTACCTTGAACTTACATGAAAAAATTTTTTTCAGCATTCTCAGACCCCAAAACATAACCTTTGTGAGGCTTTTCTGATACCTTAGGGCACGTGCTAGCAGATGCACAAAATAAATCAGGATAAAGCAGAGATGTTCACAGACACAGATCAAAGATCCAGCGGCTTGATGGTGAGACGTTGAGTGCCGTTCCGGGGAAGGAGCTTGGCGGGGCCGCTCTCGCTGCTCAGAGCGTGCACTGCCTCTATAATGGCTCACTGCAACACAACGCTAAGCACTGTTTTTGCTTTTCACCTTTTTTTCACAAAAGTGAAAATCTTCTTTGGATTTCCTTGGGTTAGCAAAAACAGGTACTGATAGAGGGCTTTCATAAAAGAGAGGTGGCACAACGCGAACTTTCGAAAAGTGGGGGATACTTGTAATTATTCAGTAATCTGTACTCTGCATGAGCAAGATGGCATATCTGCCTCAAGGGTCAATGTGTGGAAGCTTAATTAGGCAAGGTGGCCCCTTGACCTGCACTCACTGAAGCTAACCCTTAATTCTAGCCCACCTGCAGCATTTCTGCGCCCTCTTCCACAAGCTCATCACCACTTCTCCCTAATATCACACTCAGCCTCATCCGTCTACACTAACACAAGTGAAAATCAGCTCAGATCTCCAGCTCACTCATACATGGCTTGTCTCTAGCTCCACCCCCCCCTTTTTTAAGATTTTATTTATTTGAGAGAGAGAGAGAGTACAAGCGAGTGGGGCGGAGAGGAGCAGAGAGAGAGGGAGAAGCAGAGCGAGAGAGGGAGAAGCAGAGCGAGAGAGGGAGAAGCAGACTCCCCACTGAGCAGGGAGCCAAATGTGGGGCTCGATCCCAGGACCCCAGGATCATGACCTGAGCTGAAGGCAGACGCTTAACCGATTAAGCCACCCAGGTGCCCCTCTACCTCCTTTAATCTACCAACTTTATGATCCTGCTAGGGAGGCAAAGAGTATTAAAGCAGGAACCCAGAAGCCTGAGTTCCAGGCTCAGCTCTGCTCCAGGCTGGCCAGAGCTGGTATCCACCTTGTGTCAGTCTTCCTTCCTCCAACTTAACAGAACGTGGGTCTTATTCCGCTCATGTGTCTGCACCGCAGATTCCTAAAGGTAATCCTGTCCCCTCGCCATTAGAATCACAGAGAACTAAATTAGAAATCATAGGAAATGTGGAGAAGCTTGCTGGTAGGCCTGGGAAAGAAGCTTTGTTGCCCTTAAGAGAGTTTCCATCCTCCTCTGGATGACGGACGGGATGGCAGGTGTGACCTCACACCCCAGGAGGACACCAGCTACAGATGAAGGAACAAAGCCAAGAGCATCACAGGAAAAGGGAGCAGACCCACTAGGTTCGGTCTACCCTAAAGCCAATCTGCTTTCTCTGAGGTTTTTAAGAGTACCACTTTTATGGGTACCATGAGGTCCATCCCCAGGTAAGCGAAATAAATGATACTTCAAAAACCTATCTCAGCCAGTCAAATACGTCCCAGCAGCTGCCCTCAGGGGGCACTTTCTGTGCCTGCTCAGAGCTGGGTCCTGTTTAGGGCAAATCTGCCTCTAAGGACCCCCTCATCCTTCTGAATCTGCCGGTCCCCTTTCTCAGCCTCTTTCCGTCACTTTTCTGATTCAGCATTTTCCTTTTATGTCATTAACTAAATGAAACATACAAATAGGAAAATCATGGGGCCCCTGGATGGCTCAGCCGGCAAAGCATGCGAATTTGGTCTCGGGGCTGTGAGTTCAAGCCCCCACACTGGGTATAGAGATTACTTAAATAAACACATACTTTTTAAAAAATAGGAAAATCATATAAGTAACATTGGAAAATAGTTTCAAGATTGCCTTTGAGGGTCACATTCCTCTCCATCGTTTGATTTGGTTTTCCTCCCACTGGAGGAAGCGGTCCTGCACGCCATTTCACAGACAAAAACCTAGGGCTCCTCAAGCGGGGAGACTTGCCTGAGGTCAGACAGCTGCACCGGGGGTGGCAAGGGGACCCAAACCCAGGTCCCCTGTGCCTAATCAGGCGTGCTTTCTACGGAAGGGAGGTTATTTAGAAGATCTGCGGGCTCTTCACGTTAGCTGACTAAGCCGCCATCACTGAATGACTGATTCCATTCCCAGTTCACAAAGCACAACCTTGAGAGCAGCCGGGGAAAAGGCCCTGACAAGTCTTGCTTCCTTCCATCAACAGTTCTCTGCCCTACATTGTTCCCAGCATTGTCTGCACTTCCCCGTTAGTCACTCGGTGAGTCAAGAGCCGGCCAGCGCCAGCAACAGACACGCACCACTGGCTCTCCTGTGTGCGGTGGGCCTCCACCCGGGGCCCAGCCACCACGCTGCTGTCCTCCCAGGCCCGAAGGAGGCGAGCCAGCCAACAAGCCACAGGGGACGCCCTGAACCACCTGTTGTTGTGACCATGTGCATGGCCTAATCGGTTTGTTTTGATCAGTGTCCCAAAGAGGAAACGAAGCCTATATTTATGTTTAAAAAAAAAAAAAAAGTTCACTTGCCCAGCCCCCCTCCCAAATATTTGGAATTCACTGGGCCTTTCCTAAAACCCACTGGAGATTTTAGTGAAGAATACCTTCCCACAGTGAGGGTGATCTCCTAGTTTGGGGGGTTAAACACTGAGTCTATTGGCAGCTATTCTGAAGCTCCGTTTTTAGCCGGGAACCAAGTCTGTGAGGAGCTAGAAAGATCCAAGAGAAAAAATGACTAACTTGCATGCCTTAGAGGGGTGTTATCCAATCAGAGAGGAGAAAATCCAAACAAACATAAGTGAGCCCATACAACAAGTTGAATTATATCTACCCCCCAAAAAATGATATGTTGGGATCCTAACCCCCAACATCTCAGAATGTGACCCTACTTAGAGATAGGGTTTTACAGAGGTAATCAAGTGAAAATGAAGTCGTTAGGGTAGGCCCTAATCCCAAGTGACCCCTCTTCTTACAAAAGGGGAAATTTGCATGCAGACACGCACACAGGGAGAAGGTCGTATGGAGATGAAGGCAGAGACCCACGGCTAAGGAACGCCAAATACTTCCAGGAAAACAGAACTAAGAGAGAGGCATGGAACAGATTCTCTCTCACAACCTCAGAAAAAAACCAACCCTGCCAACACCTTGATCTCAGACTTCTGGCCTCCAGAAGTGAGATGATGACTTTCCGTGATTGAAGCCACTCAGTGGGTGGTGCTTTGTTACAGCAACCCTATAGCAAATGGATACAGGGGGTAGCGGTACATTCGGGCCACACAGCTTCCTGGAACAGCTTCCCCTAGTAAGGGCCTTCACACTGGAGGCCTCTCCAAATCCTCCCATGGCTGGCTCCTTCTTCCTATATGGACTTTAGCTCATATGATACCTCTTTAGACCCTTCCTGACCATTCACGCTAAAGATCATCATCCCCACCCTGCATCACTCCGTCCCATTACCTAATTTATTGTCTTGATGGCACTTGTCACTGTCTCACTCAGTTGTTTTCTAGGTTTATCATCTTTCTCTCCTCCACAATGTAAGCTCAGAAAAGCAAAGTTCTCATGTGTCTTGATCACAGCTGCGCATTTTAGTGGGAGCTGCATACATATTTGTAGAGTAGGAGCACAAGGAGAAAGGAATTAAGGAATTAGTAATGGGGGAAAAATCTTATTTATTCATGTTTTCATTCAGTTTATTTGGTAAACATTTATTAAGAATGTATGAGTGTCTAGAACTCTACAAGACTCTGGAGAAATTCAAAAGACCTTCAAGTCCTAGCCATTGATAATCACAGGAAACTTCCAAAGATAGTCCTATGCAATACAAGGTAACTAAGAAAGTCTTCTATTCTTTCTTTCTTTTTTCTTTCCTTTTCTTTTTTTTTTTTTTTTTAGATTTTACTTATTTATTTGAGAGAGAGAGCACAAGCAGGGTGAGGGGCAGAGGGAGAAGCAAGCTCTCCGATGAGCAGGGAGCCCAATGCTGGGCTTGATCCCAGGACTCTGAGATCATGACCTGAGCCAAAGGCAGACGCTTAACTGACTGAGCCACCCAGGCGCCCTGGTAACTAACAAAGTCTGATTACATCCTATAGCATATGAAATTGATTTCAGCATTAACAACACTCCACACCTACACTCTTCCTTCCTTCGCCTTTCTGCATGCAGAGCAAAAGTCCTGAGAAAGGAGACAATGGAGCCACAATGTACCTAGATTCTCCCTGAAGGATAAACTCCCTCACTGGCCCTTCCTTCCCCACTGCCAAACTCACAACCCCAAAAGCTTCAGGAAAGTCTCAGCAGCTTCAGCTCCCCGTGGCTCCCACCTGTGTCCCTCTCCTCCCAACTCCCAATGAGACAATCAGGGACAGACTGATTTGAGAGTAGAATGAATATTTGTGATGATGCCTTATGCTCTTCTTCTACCCAAATTAGCCTTCGAACAGTGACTAACAGTCAATGCCCCTTGCAGTTTATAGCCTGGGCTAAATGGCACTGCTGCCCACCCTTAGCAGTCACTCCATAGGATCTGCCCAGGCACAGGTGCCCTACAGGCTGACTCAGGTTGGAGCTGGACCAAGAGGTGTTGCCTGTGTCCCTTTCACCCCAACCCCAGATCCCTTGCTAAGAAAGTGATTTGGTTTGTGAATCCTAGCCACTGTGTGTCCACTCACCAGCTGTGTGAACTTGTATAAGTTCTCTAAATACTCTATTTCCTTCACTGGACAATGATGATCCTACCTCACACCAGTGCCATAAGACAAGCATATATGAAAGCACTAGTAAGATGCTTTTTCTACAGTAGAAACTCATAATAAATATCAATTAAATATGTACCTCTTCAGTTGTATATATGGAGTGTGCATCTTTCATAATTATAGGTAAGAATCATCTTATATATAGCGTATGTCAATGAACAGGTTTTGCCAACATTAATTTTAATGGGCCACAGATTATCTAAGAGGAAGTTGGACAGGAGATAAAAGTCAAATGACCCAGGCCTGGAATGGGAGGGGTGGTGAGGATCCCAAGAAAAGACTGAGGAAGTTAAAGGGAACCACACCATAAGGAGGCCAAGTTCTAGGACACCGCTGAACCACAGGCTAAAGAACAGCAGTGCAGCTCAGAGTCTTACAGTTGTTAACAAGGTAGCATGGCCTGGATTCAACTGCTGTCCCTGGAAACAAAAGGAACATTTTTCTACCAGGACCAAAAACATGTACATAGAGCTCTGACTCAACTGTGGCAGAAACAAGATGAAACTAAGAAGAGAAGCATAACTTCTAAAGAAGGCTGGGTTAGGAGCCCCATGAATCTAACAAAAATCCCAACCAGGCAAAAAAAGAGTGAAGCAGAGGATAGAGTGGGAAAGCAGGTATAAAGTGCTTGCATTGTGAGCAATTACCTGCCTGGTGACACTGCCTATAAAACACTGCCACGTGACCCAGAGGTCACAAGTTCATGATCTCTGCCAGCAACCAACAAATTTCTTATTTATGTGTAGTTTGTGACCCTAGATTCTTCATATTGTAATACACGAGTTTCTTAGTGGAATGGCTTGGTGGGTGGGATGTTGCTGACAACATGAAACAGAACAAAGAGAAGAAACAATTGATCTAGCTTCTAGGTGATGGCAGAAGGCTTCTATTAAGAAGCCTGGAAGTTCCACCATTGCTGTGGGAGAGGCCTCTGACCTTTCAGCTAAACCATTCTTCATGACTAAGTTAATGAATTAAAAAAAAAAAATCCATAAACATGAGACCCTAAAGTATTTATGAAGATTTTGATATATAAAAAAGGGAGTGGACTCTAGTTCGGAAAGATGTCACAATTGTCTTTCTGGGGTGCCATCTTTCCCCTGTGGCTGTAAGGAGCCATCAGTGAGTGGAGTTCAAATCCAAGCTGGTGGCATGAACCACACAAGCCTGGCTAACATAGTTGCCTCTTCTGACATCCTCATGCCACATCTCTGGCCCAACTTGCCCACTTGCAACCGGCATCCATGTAGACTCTGTAGGAACAATTTCACCAACTAGTTTTTAGCAAGCATGTGAAGCAAATGACAGATGTTTAGGGCCCCAAAATTCGAACATCCAGAAAAGATCAAGTGTCTCTTCTGAGTGTCTTGGTGGTCCTCATGGTTTTGCCCCGGATAAGTAGATCCCTGATGCATAAGAAATCAAGCTCCATCTTCTGTTGGGCCTTTCATTTGTTGAATGGTCATGGCCAAGTCTCTTCACACCTATACCTGTTTCTCATTTGCAAACAGGATAATGATCTCTTCCAGTCTCATTCTTGAATGACTGGAGAGGACTGTAATCATCCTAATTCTCCCCAGACTGTGGAAGCACTATAGCACTTTGTCATCATCACTGCCATGACACATTCATGGGATTGATAAATAAGTGACACAGAAATCATTAAATATTTCCCAGTGGCTTCTTTGAAAGTGGTAGAAACACAGAAGTAAAACTAACCTTACAGATAAGCAACAAAATACCAGATTCAAAGAGACTTTCATTTGAGGGGTCAATTTTCTCTCTAGGTATATACTGCATTGTTAAATCACAAGCAAAACTATGGAGCATAAAAGCACGTTAGTACCCACATGGCTAGAATAAGCCACCTCATCACCAGTGAAAGCAGATTCCAGATAAAACTGAACAGTTGAAAACATCATCTTTATTGCCTTGGGTTTGTTTACTATTCCTCCCTGTGGATGAGAGAAATTAAAGTAATGGAAACCTAGACAATAAACCCATTAAATCAAGAATACAAAAACAATCACTGATAAAATGGAAAAAACAGCTATACCAAAAAGCCTTGACTTAGTTGAAGTACAAGCTATAGCTCACACTTTCTGTTCTTTCGGTATTGCTGTTCCTTCATAAATGTGTTAAGTTACTGTTTCTGAATGCTAGGGAAGATATTCAACTCTGAAACTCTCAGCTTTAACCTGCTAAATAAAATGAGATGTTCCAGGAAAGTAGGACATGGATAGATGTGACCCAGATCCTCAAAGTAGTAGACATTTTTGCCTTTTACCTCTCTATCCCCAACCAAAAGAAAAAGAAATAAAATGTAAAGGAGATTATCTTCCAACAATAACCAAACTGTCTCAAATGCTTGCACTTTCTTAGCCCTAAACTCTTCTACTGTGATCTTCCAGGGAAAGGACCTTGGTGGTTTGGTTGTCCTCATTTGACACATTAGCCACAAGCCTTTCACATACAGAAAACTGGAGTCATGTATAAATAAGAGTTCATGGAATCCCTTTCAAAACACTCAACACTGCATTTTCAGAGAGCAGTGTCTATCACAGGCCCATCAATTACTGTAATCACATCTCCCACTGGCTAGACACCAGTCAGAACATATTTTAAGAATTCAAAGGCCACTCTGTCAAAGACAAACCAGCTTCACTTTGGACCCAGTATTCAGATGGGAAGCCGGCAGTGTCTGGTGGTCCAGGAGTTCACTGAGCTGTCCCAGGGGACAGCTGCAGGGGACTGACCTCATTGTGGTTCCTCAGCCACAAGAGGAATCAGGCAACCGCCTGATTTTGCACAAGTTTTCATTTCCTCCCCATGGAGATCCTGAGGCTGAAGGCCCTGTTGTTCAGGACATGATTTGAAGGAGGAAGCTGAGTGCTGTTCCCTGTGATATGACCCTTTCAACTTAAGAGAGAACAGCAGAAACTCTGACCCTGGCCTTGGGTTCCACAGTGAACCAGCTCGATTCCCATCTTTGTGTAGCATGGGCTAGCAAGTCTTCCTGGGCACTGGCTGAGCACAATGGTCTTCTCCTCTTTAGCCAGGCTTAACCCTAACAAAGAAAATGAACTTCTAGCTATGATGATCCTGCAGAGCTAGAGGCAAAGCCATTTTCTTCAACCCCTTAGGAAGGGGCAGGGGAGGAAATGCAAAGAAAATGGCCAGTCTGAAAGCGTGTGTGTTTGAGTGTTCTGGTTGTTTTGAGGAATAACTTCCAGGTCCTTGTCAGGCATGCTCCATAGCTAATGCCAAAGGAGGTACAGGCTGAGGAAGGCAGTACTGCTCCGTTGCACAAGTCCCCAGGGCCATGACAATGTACTCCCTCAGGGGTGCCCCAGTGAAGCCCATATTTGGAGGGCAAGACATACCACAAGGTCACACTAGGTCTCATTTATCATATGCCTAATCTCAGAGCCGAGGTGCCTCAAACCCTGTATTCAGTGGAATCATTCAGGGGTGTGTTCTGTGAAATCAATCATCCTTTTAATTTGGAACCTCCCCATAATTGCTCCATCAGCCTACGTTATTCTGGCCTTCCTTTTCCAACTATATGCCAATTTTTTCCTTTTCCAACGATAGACCCAATTTTTACTTGGCTGTGAAACTGTGCTATGAGAAAACTTAAATATTTAAGAACTT
The DNA here is from genome assembly GCF_003265705.2 of Callorhinus ursinus. Lineage (NCBI taxonomy): Eukaryota > Metazoa > Chordata > Mammalia > Carnivora > Otariidae > Callorhinus > Callorhinus ursinus. The sequence continues at coordinate 57,650,622 of NW_027397069.1, read as the reverse complement.
TTAGAAGCGTGTTCACTTAACTCACAAGTTTGCTTAGAATAGAGGTTCTCAAAGAGTGCCCAGGAGCATCAGCATCCCCTGGGAACTTGTTAGGAATATAAATTCTCAGGTTCTGCCCCAAACCTACTAAGTCAGGAAGTCTAATGGTAGGACTCAATGATCTGTGTTTTAATCAGACCTTCCATTGATTCAGATGCAGGCTCAGGTTTGAGAACCACTAGCTTAAAAGAGAGATCGCTCTTCACCATGGTCAGTGAAGGCACATATATAGTCATATGAAATGTCTGAGTATCCGCTAAAGGTAGAATACTTTTTCTCATGAAAGTAGAAGAAATATGGGGCAGAATTTCTCCTCGTGGATCATCTTCAAATTTGTTTCTCTTGGAGCAGAGGCATATAAAACAGAGCAGAAAGTGTCCTGGAAGATGTTTTAAACACCTGATTATTTTGGCAAAGGATGACATATTCTTTACCCCTCGGTCACCACCAAGCGTCCTTACAACAGCGTGCAACTCTGGTCAGAGAACTCACTCAACCAGACTGGTGTAGAAAGTGGACCTGTTTGGTTTAACCCTTCCAGTGCCAGCTCCAGCAATACCATTTTCAAGATCCAGTAAGAAAGGAAGTTGTGGGAAAATGACAACCACATAATCTTTATCACAAAGACAGAAATAAAATACACTCAGCTTTCTCTGCTTACTTCTCACTGAAAGCAGGGATCGAGATACACAGTTTTTCCTTGATGACAATATACATACCATGCCTGGCCCTCCCTCTGAGAAAAATGGCAGGTATAATAGAAAGTTAACATTTCTAATGTTTGATTGATTCTCTTCTTTTTCTCCTAAAAGAAGCAAACTGAAAGTCAGGTCTTCCCTTAGAAATTTGCCAATGGTTTTAATGATTTCATTGAGAGGCCAATGGCCTAGTTGAAAACTTAGCAACTTGGGACACCTTAAGTCTCTCAAAGGATATAAGGACCCATTTTGTCAGAAACACAAGACCGGTTGAATGAGGATGTTCAATTTTAAAAGATACAAATACCATTTGAGTCCTTCTCTTATGTCTGACTTCTTAATCATTCAGATTAGTTACCATTTATGTATCCTAAAACTAACCAGTGAAAGGAAAAGAAGAAAGTTTTGCTTTCCTAAGTGTCTCCCACGATCATTCAAATATAATTGTTTTTCAATGAAGTTCATGGGGTGAGTTGCCAATTCTCATTTTTATTAAAAAAAATCCACTTTTTGTGGAATAATACTCTCTTATCCAGGGCATAAAAATGGAGCAAATTTAGCAAATTGAGGCAAGCTTCTTGTTTTGTTTTGTTTTAAAGATTTTATTTTTAAGTCATCTCTACACCCAAGGGGGGCTCAAACCCACAACCCCAAGATTCAGAGTCACATGCTCTAACCCGACTGAGCCAAACAGGTGCCCCAAGCATCTTGTTTTGCAGCAAAGATTAGCTTTGACTACCAAAGGGAATGGGGATGAAGTTCAAGCCCAAACAAGGAGTGAAGGATAAAGGGAAAGAATAAGGTCGGATTCTAGAGCCAAGCAGACTTGAAAAAAGTCAGAGTGGGAGGAAAGACAGAGGACAAAGGACACATGGTCTACCTGTGCAACCCAAACCTTGTATCAGCGCCAGAAGTTCGGCACTTTGCCTGGCTGTGTGCTCTCTCACTGTCCCTTCTAGACTGCTTGTCCCCTCCACCTCTCCGAGGAAAGCTGCTGGTGTTCTCCTTATGTCAGAGTCTAACTACTGCCCCCAAATTACCGCCTGCCGGGGGAATTGATTGACATTAATTAATCGATTGTTCCAGGAGCAATTAATTGATATTCATTCAATTCTACAAATTCTCTGTCATAATGTAATGTAACTAAAGTGTTATTTACAGAGTTTAAATTTTCCAAACCTAGCCATGTGATATCTGAAACGACAAAGTGCATAGATTTCTCAGAAGTGTAATTGAAAAAAAAAAAGGTAGTACAAATATGCAAAGCTGGGAATGGCAAGAGAGTTATGAAGAAGTTACTTTATTAAATGAAAACTATGGGCAACTCTCCACTAATGACTCTGAAATAGATGATCTGGGGAAATGATCTATATTGAAATGAGAGGTGGAACATTTTAAGAGACAGTCGTGAAAGAAATGGACACTGTTCTCAGAGAATTGCCTCCCTAAAAAGTCTGACCAGTTCGTTTTATAGGCAAATCATACACATTTTTTGGAAATAAATACTACTTGTGTTCTATACCGTCCCATAGAAGGATTTTGATAAAGTTCTCCATTCATTTTATGACTCTATCATAACCCAGAATCTACAACCTAAAAAAGAGAACACAAAAGAGAAAACTGCAGAACACACTCACTTATAATATAGATATAAAAAAACTAAACTAAATAATAAATCTAGCGCAGCAACACAAAAAAGGTAATGTGACCCAATATGGCTTAATTGTGAATGTGCAGTGGTTAAATATTAATAAATCAATTTATATAATACATCACTTCAAGAACATGGGAGAAATATAATTATTTCAACAGGTATCAAACATTTAAGAACCATTCTTCAATTTTGAAAAAGAACTATTTAGCAAACTAGGAATGGGACACTGCCTTAACATTCCAAACAATAATCTTTTTCAGATTAACAGATATTTTAATTAACAGTGAGATGCTACGGGAGCCTCATAAAAATCAACCGAACAGGGGCACCTGGGTGGTGCAGTTGGCTAAGTGCCTGACTCTTGGTTTTGGCTCAGGTCGTGATCTCGGGGTTTTGGGATCCAGCCCCACGTTGGACTCCCGTGCTCAGCGTGGAGTCTGCTTCAGATTCTCTCTCTCTCTCCCTCTGCCCCTCCCACTTGTGCTCTCTCTCTATATATAAATAAATAAATAAATTTATAAAATAAATTTATAAATAAATAAACCCTAAAAAAATTAAAATTAAAAACCCTAAATAAATAAATAAATAAACCCTAAAAGAAATCAAACAAACAAATAAATAAGAGACATATAAAAACAACTCATCATATATCTTCTAGCCAATGCAAGAAGATACCAAACAAATAAAACAGATGCACAGCCAGTAGAAAGAGATAAAATTTCTTTTCAATGTATAACTGTCTATATAAAAACAAAACAAAACACACATGCACACACATGCATGAACAAAGGCAAAAAATAAAAATTCAACAGCTTTTATATTTTTATATATTATCATAAATATATATACTATACCTACAAACAGCAATGGAAAGCATAATGAGAAAATTATCTAATTCACAATAACAGCAATACACAGACTGCATCAGTATAGCCTTAATAAAAACAGTATGGGACATGTACAGAATGTACATGTACAGAATATATAATGCTTTATAGAAGGACATAAAGAGAAAGCAAGTAATCATGTACATTTATCAAGATGTCAGTTCTCTCCCAAAGAGATCCATGGGTTCAAAGTATTTCAGAAACAACAACAACAAACTCTAGCATCCAGTAAGCAATTTCATACTCTTAGACAAACTGTCTTTGGATAATTTAAGATGCCAAGGAAGAGAATCCAGTGTGAACTATTCAGGCAAATGCCCAGAAGAACTTCAGCCTCATCAGGCAACGTTTACTGAGCTTCTAACTTGGGACAAACAGTCGTTACCACCACTGGCAATGAGACTACTGTGCATGCTCCTGGAGCACCTGGCCACAATCCGGAGGCACTGGCAGGTGCTCAGGTGTGCCAACAGTAATGAGAACAGCTGATGCCCAGTGGGGAGCAACTGTGGGGAGCACTGCTCTGAGCAAGCTGTCCTCAGCTGGTCCCTAACGTCAGAGCCCAGCTAGAGCAGTCCCCACTGGAAAGTGAAGGGCTGAAGAGCCACAGGCTGAGGCTCCTAAAGGAAGGGCTCTCTGGGGACCCCAGAAATGGTGAGAAGAAGACAGCCCTGGGCTTGAGGATGCTGCTAACAAAAATCTGAGAGACAGAACCTGCCATGGGTTGACCCCCCCAAAATGCAAAGTAGGCAACAGGAGAGAGGAAACTGAGTCCAGTGGGACTTCTCAAATTTGACTACGTGGCCACTGGGATGGCGAACTCCTGTGCCTTCAGAGAAGGAAGAGGGATGGCCAGACTGGTTACCCCCCTGCCCCAAGCACAGCCATACTGTATTATGACAACCACAGGCTAAGTTCCAAAACAGAATGCAGATCAGCATTGCCCAACCCCATAGCCTGCCAATGTTCCGTAACCTCTAAGGCCAACATCCATGATAAGACAGAGAAGAGCAGAGTGCTGGCTGAATCCTTGGTGGGGCAGGAACGGGGGTTGCCCTCCAGGAGCCCACAGCTGGGCTGCCACCCTCCCACTGGTGTCCCAGCACCTCTGGCACATCCACAAGACCCTGCTGTCCCCCTCCCCTGCCACAGAGGAAAACCTAAGAGCGGAGCAGGGAGTATACGAGGTCTCTGGTTTGTTGCTTGAATTCTGGCCTTCCTGTGACCTCTGGGGTCAGCACCAGCTGTGATACCATTCCTCTCTGCTCCTCTCAGCGCTCTGCACGTTTCAGGGCTCAGTTCCAATGCCCGCTTCTTTTCTGTGAAGTTTTCCCCAACACCATCCTGGCCCCAGAAAGGCAATTCTCCTGGAACGCGTCACTTTGAGCCCCACACACCCCGGCACTCTGCTTACATCTCCAACACGGCATGCGCTCCACATGACCGGGGTTCTAGTTAGTTGAATTCACATCTGCGGACTACAGACTCTATGAGAGAGGCGAGACCATCTCCTTCTTGATGCAAAGAACAACAGTTTGCTCAACAAATATCACAGGGATACCCACTAAATATTTTAAAATGAACCTAAGTCGTACTCGGCCAGGGACTGAGTGTAGAGGAGAAGAAAATTCCAGTTCTTCTTTTAGCAGCTCCCTGCGACCCATGGGACACAAAGCAGTTAAGCTCCTGGGCCTTCATTAGCTGAAGAATAGAACCCAGCCCTCGGGTTCCCTGGTTTTCGCCCAATTACACTGTCTGGCTTCTTGCAAAAATGTCAGAGTAGTCACCTCTGTCAGCTTGCTCCAATTCTGTGTTCATCCCGAACACTTGCCAGAGACCAGCTTAATTTAATTTTGCTCTGACAATATGATGTTCACAGAAAAATTCTTGAATGTTTCACACTTGCCAATGTTTGAACATGGATTTCTTTCACACTCTCTGTTATATTTTCTTCTGGAGGCTTAGTTTGGCAAATTCTGCCATCTCCTTTAGGAGAAGTGCTGTCCTTGCCAATAAAAAGGTATTTTCAAGCCAAAATTCCTTCCTTCCATCCACACATACATATATAGTGTATACACCTCATGAAAAGCCTAGTGCAGGGTCTCTCTGCCCCCAGAGAGACCTTCCCTACAGAGAGGGAAGAAGACAGGCGGGCCTCCCCCCTCACTGGGACATGAGCCTGGGGGACACGGGACATGCGCAGCCAGGCTCCTAGTGCCTACCGGGGTCCACCAGCCCAGGGGGAGCCAGGGTGGAAGGAAGTAGTGTAGAGCTCTTTACTTCGGGGATCTTGTCGTTCCAACACACACACACACACACACACACACACACACACACACACACAAACACACCACACACCACACACCACACACCACACACCACACACACAGCCGCTCTGCCATATGCCTGTCAGAGAGCAAGAAAGCTATTCCCAGCTGCAGGGCAGCCAAGAGCAGAATTACAGCTGTAGCCAGGATGGTCCTGAGGGAGAAGGACTGGAAAGTGGCTCCTTTCTCAACCAGGAAAGGCAGGTCCTTACCACCCTCCCCGGCCTCGAGGGGTGCACAAATGCCGGCTGTGGGCGAAAGGACCTTGAAAGGTATGTCAGATGAATTCTGGTCAAGACCCAAAGAGGGGCTCGTAGCTTGAAAGCTCTTGAGTGCAGGGTGGTATAAGGCAACTCGCTCCTTCGGTGGGCAGGGGGTTCGGCTGCAGCCAGGCAGCGTCACACAGCGCGCGATCACTCACGGGGGATTGGGGGGGGGGGGCCACACAGAGGGCACAGGTGCAGCGCACAGGGGCCGGCCGGCCGGGGACTCACCTGCAGCATTTGCCTCGCAGTTTCAGTTGCTACATGGACCTCCGAGTCAAAAGTCCCCTCCTCGTTGCCTTCTAGGTGGTTAGACAAAAAGCCATGTGAGTATATCTCACAGCAACATGCCCCTGACAACTAAAAATGATAAGTAGTAACAAAAGGAAGGAAGGAAAGAAGGGATCGGGAGAGAGAGCAGGGGAGGGAAAGAAAAGTGAACCAAAGAAAGGGGGGGCGAATGGGTGAAGGGGGGTCAAGAGGTACAAACCTCCGGTTATAAAATAAGTGAGTCATGGGGATGTCGCGTACAGCATGGTGACTACAGTTAATAATACTATTCTGCATATTTGAAAGTTGCTAGGAGAGGGGACCTTGAAAGTTCTCATCGCAAGAAAAAACACTGTTAACTGTGGGAGGTGATGGAGGTTACCTAGGCTTACTGTGGTGATCATTTCACAATACATACAGACGTCAAATCATTATGTTGTTCACTCGAAACTAACATAATGTTAAAAAAAAAAAAAGAAAGAAAGAAAAAAGAACAAACGAACGAAAGCAAGAAAGCTAGCAATGTTTAACTCTCTGCCACATGCAGACTTGAGCCCTCTGGTAGAAGAATCATTCTCTCTTGGCCAGGAACAAAGCTGGCTGTATCAAGCAGTGACAGGCAGAGGTCCCGGGCTGACTGCAGTCCACACGGGAGTCATCCAAGGAGACCACTTCTCCCTGTCCGTGCTGCAGAAAGATCCAAGGCCCTTTCCCACTCAGCTCCCACCACCCTGCCCACGGAAGCGGCTGTGGGACTAGCACAAGGTTTGGAGACAGACGACTGAGGTATTGAGCCCTTGTTCTTTTCCTCCCAACTGGTTAGGAGCAATTCCTTTAACCTCCCTGAATCCCGCTTCATGCAGGTGGTGGCCCAAGGGAAGCAGAAAGTAAGAGTGGAGAAGTCAGTTGGAATGAATATTAATGAAGCAGTCTGCCAGGCCCCAAACACACTGGCTCCCCTTCTCTGATCATCATACCTCTCTTTACCTTGATTCATCAGCATAAAAATACAAACGGCACACTACAGAGCACACTCCACATCTGCACCCCTCCGGGGTGCCCTGGGGACATCAACTAAACCAGGCTTGAAGAGTCATTTGCCAGAAGCTGAGGCACATTCCCCTGGAGGAGCTCTGATTATCTGGAACAATCCTTGTTCATCTCAGCAAGGACTGGGAGGAGTCCAAAGACCCCTGGCAAGCCAACAGAAGGTGGCAGGCAGAGCCCTGTTGCTTTTTTTTTTTTTAATCAGAGTAGTTTATGAAGCTTAGTTTTGTTTTTTTTAATAGTTTTATTGCTATATAATTGACATACAATAAACTGCGCATATTAAAGTGTACAATTGAGAAGTTCTAATAAATGTCCATGTGAATAATCTCCATGTTTTAATACCCAGGAGCTGTGACTATGTTAGCCTGTCACAGGAGAAGAGACTGCAGGTGCAATTAACTTAAGGATCCTGAGATGGAGGGGCGCCTGGGTGGCTCAGTTGTTAAGCGTCTGCCTTCGGCTCAGGTCATAATCCCAGGGTCCTGGGATGGAGCCCCGCATCAGGCTCCCTACTCTGCGGGAAGCCTGCTTCTCCCTCTCCTGCCCCCCCCCCGCCCCCCGCTTGTGTTCCTTCTCTGGCCATCTCTCTCTCTCTGTCAAATAAATAAAACCTTAAAAAAAAAAAAAAAAAGGATCCTGAGATGGAGAGAGAATCCTGGATGATTCCGGTGAGCCCAATGTCATCACAAGGGTCCTCCTGTGAGGAAGGCAGAAAGATCTAAGGTAGGAGCAGACAACTGAAGCAGAGATTGGCAAACGAAGATTGGTGGGCCTCCCTCCTCACGCAACATCAGCCTGGGGGACACAGGACATGCGCAGTCGGGCTCCTTGCACCTAGTAGGGTCTACCAGACCGGGCAGATCAAGGGTGGGAGGATGTCAAGGTACGAGGGCAGCCCCCTGAAACTGGGAGAGCAAGAAAACAGAATCTCCTTGAGAGCCTCCAGAAGAAACAGGCCTGTCAACACCTTGATTTGAGCCCCCGTAAGACTCATTTCATACTTCCGACCTCCAGAACTATAAGAGGATATACTTGTGATGTTTTGAGTCTCTAAGTTTGCAGTGATTTGTTATAGCAGCCATAGGAAACTCATACCGTGTATAGCCTATCCCCAGGTAACCGTTTATCTGCTCTCAGTCACTCCAGAATTACTTCTCATTTTCTAAAATTTCATACACGTGGAATCATACAGCATATAGTCTTGGCTTTCTTTTCTTTCAGCATGATTGTGTTAAGAACCATCCGTGGTTTTTTTTTTTAAGATTTTATTTATTTGACAGAGAGAGACACAGCGAGAGAGGGAACACAAGCAGGGGGAGTGGGAGAGGGAGAAGCAGGGCTCCCTGCTGAGCAGGGAGCCCGATGCGGGGCTCGATCCCAGGACCCTGGGATCATGACCTGAGCCAAAGGCAGATGCTTAAGAACTGAGCCACTGAGGCACCCCATGATCCGTGTTTTTGTATATATCCATAGTTCACTCCTTTTATTGCTGAGTAATAATCTATTGTATAGATACACCACAATCTGTGTATTCATTAACCTGTTGATAGCCATTTGCATCATTTCCCGGTTTTGGCTCTTATAAATAAAACTGCTACAAATATTCACATTCAGATCTTTGGATGGTGCTATGGGCCAAACATATCCAATAAAGGATATGTCGAAATCCTAATCCCCACTACCTCAGAATGACCTCATTTAGAAGGGTCATGGTCATAGATGTAATTAGTTGAAAGGAGGTCACACTGGTGTTAACCCAGGATGACTAGTGTCCTCATAGGAAGATGGCCATGTGAAGACAGAGACACGGAGAGACACCATGTGACCATGAAGGCAGAGATTGTGGTAATGCAGCTACAAGCCCAGGAATGCCTAAGTTTCCCAGCAAGTCCACAGAAGCTCAGGTTTCAGAGGCCGGCTGGCCCTGTTGACACCTTGATCTCAGACTTTCAGCCTCCAGAGATATAAATCCAAATATTTCTCTGGTTTTTAAGCCACCCAGTTTGCGCTACTTTGTTATGGCAGCCCTAGGAAACTAATATAGATGGATAGGCATATGCTTTCATTTCTCTTGAGTAAATACCTAGGAGTAGAAAACTGGATCACATGATAAATCTATGCTTCATTGTTCAAGAAACTGCCAAACTGTTTTTCCAAATTGGCTGCATGTTTCTACATTCCTATCAGCAGGGTATGAGAGCTCCAATTTGTCCACATCTTTGTCAACTCTTGGTGTGATCAGTCTTTATCATTTTAGCCATTCTAATGGGAGCGTAGTGATAATTCCCTATGGTCTTATTTGCATTGCCCCCATGACTAATAATGTCAAGCATCTTCTTTAGTGAAGTGTCAAGATAATTTGCCCATTTTTTAACAGGGTTGTTTGGTTTTGTTCGTATTGAGTTTGAGATTTCTTTATATATTCTAGATACAAGTCCTCTATTAAATATATGCTTTACAAATATTTTCTTGCACTCCATGGCTTGTCTTATCATTCTCTAACCACTATCTATCAAAGAGAAGAACCTATGAATTTTGATGAAGGCCAAGGCAAGGCCTTTTTGAGTACTCTCCCCAGTGTCCCAGGAGATTTTCCAGTCCTGTGGCAACAGGCGCGCTCCACGGCCCCGTGTGAGTGCTATGCACTGTTCCTCCCAATCCTCTCATGTGGTTCTTGTCTTGGCCTCATGTAGATCCCTACTCTGCTAAAATACACGGGGGAGCTTCTGCAGATCTCCAGAGTTCCCTCTTTTTGTAGATCTCTTCTCTAGTACTCTGTGCCGTGACCTCCAGCCCTGTGAACTTGCTCTCCCTGGACACTCAGCTCCATCTCCTCAACTTAGGGCATCCCCTGGGCTCCACCTGGGTTGCCCCTCCCTGTGCCATGATCTGGAAACTCTCTCAAGGCAGCGAGCTAGGGCAATCATAGGGCTCACTTCATTTGTTTCTTCTCTCACAGGGATCACTGGTTTTCATTACTTGATGTTCGGTGTCTTATTCATATATTTTGTCTGATGTTTTAGCAGTTTTAGGTGCAAGAGTAAATCCAGTCTTTCTTTCTCTATCTCGACAGAAAGCAGAAACCTGTCTTAGTGCATTCTGATGTGGTGCTACCCATGCAAAGGCATGCTTTCAGGAGAAAAGCACAGAGGCAGACTTGGCTTTGTGGTCTGGGTGGGAAGGCCCCCTAAGCATTCCCAAGTAGTTTCCATCACTAGGATATGGGCATAAGCAACACACTGATCTAGTTTGCCTTGTTCCATTCTAACTGAAAACCCAGTGAGTCAAACACTTCCATCGTCCCATAACCATGCAGGAGTAAAAGCAATCAGCAGGCTCTCAGATATTCCACCTCAGGGGGCAAACATCAGGGGAGCAAGGCCAAGAAAGTTTGGTCATTAAACTGTTTGATCTTCAGGGACTGCATAGGATATTTCTATTACAAGTTGAGATTATTGCCAACAGTCTTATATCTCCTAGGAAAGGGGCTCACCCTAGAGGGAAACTGGGGCTGGGGAGGCAAGGTTAATCCAGGGCTCATAGAGCCATTTGCCGGTGATGCCCCAACAGTTTCAAGGAACCGGAGGTCCAAAAACATAGTAGGAAACCAAGAGTCTATCAAAGAGATGTCTTCACAAGGTTCACGGAAGTTCCTCTCACAGACCACATCTTCACACAAACGTGACACCCGGGTTCCCAATATGAGACCTCACTCCCTTCTGAGGGGCTGACAGGGAACAAGAGATAGAGGACCTATGAACTCTGGGTGCTGGCTCTATCAGCCTCCCATCAGGGGCAAGCTCTTGCCTTTTTCCCCCTGGAACACATGGCCCAATCTGGAAGCAGGAACTGGCCCAACTGGTCATCAGTCATTCCTTCAACAAACACTTACAGAGTGTCTTCCACATTCCAGGTACTGGGCTAGGATTCTGGAGACACAGAAATGAATGACACCATCATCATCTGGTTGGGGAGAGAGATGCATATAACAAACAGAAGACTAGGGCGCCTGGGTGGCTCAGTTGTTAAGCGTCTGCCTTCGGCTCAGGTCATGATCCCAGGGTCCTGGGATCGAGCCCCACGTCGGGCTCCCCGGTCCGCGGGAAGCCTGCTTCTCCCCCTCCCACTCTCCCTGCTGGTGTTCCCTCTCTCGCTGTGTCTCTCTCTGTCAAATAAACAAAATCTTTAAAAAACAAACAAACAAACAAACAAAGACTAGGTGGCAAATGCATTCTAGAGAGAGACTCAGGTGAAGGCAGCTACACGCTGAATCTTAGCAACATAAAAGAAAGTAAAATAATTAATATTTATTAAACCAGCCAACTCTTAGGCCATCCAATGGTTACAAAGTTCTTATGCTTCTCAGTGACCTCTAACCACCTACCATTGCTGGATCTACCTTCTGGAGATTCCCAGAGTAAGTCCACTCACTTTTCCACGTAGCACTTTTTCCTTATTTGAATTTAGCTTCCCAAATCAGCTCTTCTACAAGGAAAATGGCCACGGTTCCCACAAGCAGTGGTGGGTACCGGTCAGCCCTTTGGAGGTAAATGGAACTGAACTGGACTCCAGTCATTTATTAGCTCTGTGGCCTTGGGCAAGTGATTTAGCTTCTCTGTTTCTGTTTTCTCAGGTGTAAAACCGATCTGCATCATAATATTATTGTGAGGAAAAAAGGAGATTGTGTACATTAAATGTCTAATAATAAGTATAGCATCAGTAAATTCTCAAGAAATGGCAGCACCTAAAATTAACAAGTCAGGGAACAACAGATGTTGGCGGGGTTGTGGAGAAAGGAGAACCCTTCTACACTGTTGGTGGGAATGCAAGCTGGTGCAACCACTCTGGAAAACAGTATGGAGGTTCCTCAAACAGTTGAAATTAGAGCTACCGTTCGATCCAGCAATTGCACTACTGGGTATTTACCCCAAAGATACAAATGTAGGGACCCGAAGGGGTACGTGTACCCCAATGTTTATAGCAGCAATGTCCACAATAGCCAAACTGTGGAAAGAGCCAAGATGCCCATCGACAGATGAATGGATAAAGAAGATGTGGTATATATACACAATGGAATATTATGCAGCCATCAAAAGGAATGAGATCTTGCCATTTGCAACGACGTGGATGGAACTGGAGGGTGTTATGCTGAGTGAAATAAGTCAATCAGAGAAAGACATGTATCACATGACCTCACTGATATGAGGAATTCTTAATCTCAGGAAACAAACTGAGTGTTACTGGAGTGGTTGGGGGTGGGAGGGATGGGGTGGCTGGATGATAGACATTGGGGAGGGTATGTGCTACGGTGAGCGCTGTGAATTGTGCAAGACTGTTGAATCACAGATCTGTACTTCTGAAACAAATAACGCAACATATTTTAAGAAAAAAGAAAAAGAAGAAGATAACAGGAGAGGAAGAAAAGGGGAGTAAGTGAGAGGGGGAGACGAACCATGAGAGATGATGGACTCTGAAAAACAAACTGAGGGTTCTAGAGGGGAGGGGGGGAGGGGGATGGGTTATCCTGGTGATGGGTATTGAGGAGGGCACGTTCTGCATGGAGCACTGGGTGTTATGAACAAACAATGAATCATGGAACACTGCACCAAAAACTAATGATGTAATATATGGTGATTAACATAACAATAAAAAATTAAAAAAAAAAAGAAATGGCAGCACCATTAGGGTGAAAAATCTTAGTTTGATAAAGTTTGAAACTTCCAGAAGCATTTAAAACAAGTCTTTCAAGGTTAAGGAGTAGGCTCTCTGATTGCCCCTTTGCTTAGTCTCTACAGCATTTATGCAGCCAAGTTGCACTTCTATGGCAATTAGTCCATGCAGGTGAGGGTAAGAACCAGGACCCTTCTCCCATCTCCCACAGTGCCCAGGATGATGTTGTGAGCATAGGAATCTTATGGGAGTTGCTGCAGTGAGGAGTAAACATTCTGAGCAGGCCAAGTTTCCTGGCAGGCTTTCCCCCACTTTCCTTCTTGAATTTGCTGGAAGCATGAAGAAGGGCATTTACTTTCTATGAAGCTTGTTTTTCTTCCCTGTTCTGTGGAAGCCCTGGCCTAAGCTGGTTTCTCAGCATATTTGGAAAAGTCAGTGTGTGAAGACTGAGGACAAAGGTGCTATCTCTGCCTTTTGTCTTTCTCCAAGATACCCAAGGTAGCTGCCCTAATTGGGCAGAAGAACACAGCTCTCTGGGGGTTCATTCTGTAACAGTGAAAAAAAAAACGAACATACTCACCTCCGATTTTTAAAAAATATTATAGAGCTACCTATTATCTAGATATATGAGATTTATAATTATTTATAGATGTATATGTGCTACTATACTATGAACACTATAAAATATACACTACAAATTGAAAAAAAGACAAGATGAAAAATGAATTCAAATAGAAGTATAAATGCTTTCTCCCCATGCCCCACTGAATCATCTGCACATCACACTGATGATTTCTGCTCTGCACCATCTCAGAGGAGACAGAGAGAGGAGAGGCTGTTAGTATTTACAACACTGGGTGTGGCAGGCACTGTGCTCTGCTCAGAACTTGGCAGGCATTCTCTGTTCTGCTTGTCCACCTCAAACCTCTCTGCAAACATCTAAAAACAGGTCGAAGTTTTCTCCACTCCTATCGTAGAGGGGGGAAATAACTTTTTGCTCTACCCTTCTAAGTTCTCACCAGGGCCCCCGTAACAAAAGACAGATTAACAAAAGAAAAGCATACAGATTTATGTAGTATCAGTTTTACACGACACAGGAGCCTTCATAAGGAAATGAAGACCCGAAGAAAGTGTTAAACTTGAGTTTTTACGCTAGGTTGGATGAAGACTGGAGAATCGTGGCAAGATAAGGTAGATCAAAGCATATGAGCCAAGGGTAGTAAGCTGGAAGAACCTTAGCAAGACATGTTCGTTCAAATTCCTGTTCCTTCATGGTCTCCTTTGGAGATACAGATGACCCTTTCATCCAGGTCCAAGGAGGGCACCGCTCACATGAGAGTTTTATGACTGGCTGCAGGGGTAGGTCCTTCCTGGACAAGTCATTCCTCACATTCCTTCAGCCTGAAATATGCAACATGCCAAGGTGCCATATTTTGGAGGAATGTGACTTGAACGTCGTCAGAAGCAAAGAGCTGAGCTGTCCAGCCAAAGTTCGAGATCCTTCTCTGACATGGTCCCAGGACACCATTTTTCACCCGGTTCCTATCCAAGTGCTGGCTAGTATTTGTTAACCTGCTGCCAACTCTTCTAAAGACTTGAGGGGGAGGCATCCCAGAACAGTGAGTCAGTCAGTATCTTTGTCAAATATCTGTGTGTACATGGGCATGAAAGCTTTGGAAACTAGTTTCTTGATTCACCTGACATGGGAAGAAGAGGACCCTCCAGCCTTTTCTTGCCCCTCCAAGGAAAAATGTGTTGGTAAGGCTCCTCATTTTCCAGCCCATTCTGCTTTGTATCTGTGCGGCCCTTGCTGGGGAAAGGTGTGTGCACATGAATGCTGATGTCACTGGCCAGGTAGATGCAAACTGTCCTCAAACACAACCCCGCTGCCAACACACACAAACACATGCACACTCATGCACTCCTGCCTCCAGGCATGCACGCTCACACGCATTCACACATAAGCGGACACACATGCCCTCACATACATGTACATAAAAATGTGCCCAGCCCACCCCCCCCCACACCCACACCCACATACACTGGGCCCGAGGTTCTCTTCCCCAGCTGCCTGCCCCGTAAGGCAGAGAAGAGAGGAGGAGGAAGACTCTAGGGTTTCACATTTCTGGTAGATGGAGCCCAACTTGGGAACTGGAGCAAAAGCTGGTGTTCTGGCCGGCCTCCCTCTGAGAACACCCACAGTTCTGAAAGCTTAGTCAATAGCCTATTGTTTGCTGTGAAATTAAGAAGATAAGAGAGTAGAGGAACTTGGTCTAAAATGCTAAGAGGCAGGCAGCTACTATCTTAGATCTTCAGCAGCCAGCCTCCTGCCAAAGTGTTTGCCATTAGAAGCCAGATTGCGTCTGTGATCTGAAATTCACATTCCAGAGCCACTCTCCCCTACCACTCTCTCCTACACCTCTACCCTGACAGCCTTTCCCTCCCAGCAACCGTCTCCTCTCTCCCTACTCTGGGCCCCTCCCCTCCTCTTTCTTCCTCCCCCACCTTGTGGTGCTCCCAGTGGCCCCACCCTGGGGAGACCCAGTCCTGTCGCAGGGCCCTTGGGGGTCCTGGAGGGCTGGGCCCTGATCCCTTCGGAGAGCTGAGTTCCAGCAGTAGGTGAACACGCTACTTGTCTGAAGCCCAAGAAAAGGAGAGGACCTTGCTGATCTACCTCACAGAACCTCATACCTGTAAAACAAAAAGCTCCATCTTTATATACTTACAAAGAAAATTTTAAGCACTATGCTAGATGGTGTCAAGGGTCCCTTCCAGCTTTCAGGAGCTATTGCATACCTTTCTGAAACCCAGGGAAGAAAGTTGTCAGAAGCCCATGCTGAACTGAAGGCCAGCCTTGACTTCATAATGAGGATTTTGAATAAGTTTTCCAAACAGAACTAAGTCAGTAGCCTGACCCCTGGTGTAAACCCTTCTCAACTTGGAGAGTTGGTCACAGAGCCATATGTAACTCACAAAAATTCCCACCCACCAATTCAGTAATCTACAGCACCAACAGCACAAAGCCTAATTTAGCTTCCCTGAAGAGAAAGCTTATGCTTGACCAAAAAAGGTATTTGGAAGTCTTTGTGAGATAGACTGATTTTTCCGAGTCAGTTCGGAGCCAGGCAAAAAAATCCTTGGTCTAAGAATTAGGAGGCAAATGGAAACTGTGAGGATTAAGGAGCAAACTGAATGTGTTAAGGATTCCCTTGATTTCTCTCACAAGACCCAAGATGGCAGAAGAGGAGAGGGAAGGCCCGGTGGTCTGAAGCCACCTCCTGGTGCTCACGGAGATTAGGGTGGTCTCTACTCAATTCTTCCATTGCTACGTTGAAAAACCAGAAGGAATCCGGCATGCCAGGATCTGGAGGCAAGGTGTTTCAGAAAGAGGTAACAGAAAGAGTGAACAACCTGAGCCAGGAAAGAGCCAAGTGCCAGAGGAGCGGAAGAGCCAGAGCGGCTCAAGCCGAGTGAATGGAAGGAAGACAGAAGAGGGCGGAGCAGAAGGAGGCCGGCGAGGCGCAGATCGTGTGGCTCCGGGGCTCAGTGGGGGGTTGAGACTGTGTGCGCCTGAGTGTTTTGAGTGATGGGACTAACGTGCTCTGACAGGTTGAAAAGCTCTCACTTGGGGACAAACAAGGGTGACCGATTAAGAGACCATAAAATACACGAGGCAGGGGGCAAAGATGACGTGAGGTAGCGTAGCGCTAAAATATAAACTGAAGCAAATTCAAAATGTCAAGAGTATATTTAAGCAAAATCGATTGGAATCAGGCAGGGCCAAACCGGAAGTGGTTAGGAGCTTTCCACTGACAGACGCTGAGGGGAAGACTTTTCCAGAGAAAAGGCGGAGGCAGAGTGAGGCGGTTATTGGCCTACTATAGCTGAAAGTGTGAGTGGCTGTTTGTGATTGGTTGTCCTCAGCGTTTTGACCTTGTAGCCCTGAGGTATTTCAGGCATGGATTTTGGTTTGCTTACACAGGTTGCCAGAGCATTAGACCCACCTCCGTCCCATGGCGTCCTTGTTTAATTAATGTAACAGTAGTTACAGAGTGCGTGGTGCCAAAGGTCCTGCTTGTGCGATAGCATGAAAGTCAATACTTTATGGTATATTTGAAAGTTCCTAAGAGAGTGGATCTTAAAAGTTCTCATCAAGAAAAAGTAAGAACTTTGTACCCATGGAGGGGATGGACATTAGCTAAACCTATTGCAGTGATCATTTCACACTATATACATATGTCAAATCATGATGTTGTACGCTTTAAACTGATTTAAACCAAATTTAGATGTCAGTTATACCTCAAGAAAACTGGGAAGATTTTAAGAAAAATAAGAATTGAAAAAAAAAGAAAGCAGATCCAATAACACTTGTTCAATGATTAGATAGGGGGAGAGAGAAAAAAGAAAAGAAAAGAAACAGAGGAGACGTGTGAACCCAGGACCTGGGTGGAGGAGAAAAAACTAACTGCAAAGGGGGAGACAGAGGGCTGAGTCAAGGTCAAGATTCATGTGCTGTCTTTGCACCTGTGGTGTGTGAGATGCCCATTCAGGCGGACGATCCGCAAACAGGTCTGGGGCTCAGGGCGGGGGGGGGTCTGGCTGGAGCATCACCCTCAAGTGCTGTCAGCCAGGGAGAGGGAGGGAGGAGGGAAAACAGAGTCAGCAGAACAGAAGAAATGTTTTAGAATGAAGCATGGAAACTGGAGAGGTTTCCTATGGGACCAGAGTACAGTACCAGAGGGATTTTGATGGAACTCAGTTTACATCTTAGTGGGTTTAAATGGATATTTTGATTTTTATTTTGAGTCCTTACTAAAATGGAAATGTGGGAAGTATCTTATTAACTTCTTATTAAAAACTCCTAGAGTTCCTGGAAGCACGGCCCTCGTATCACAGAAAAGAATCGCAGAGAACATTTTATTAACCATGCAGATTCCTGGGCCCTACCTTAGACCAACTGAATTAGAATCTTAGAGTTTGGAGCCCAAGAACATGCATTTTAAACAAGCTTTCCAGTGACTCTTTTTTTTTTTTTTTAAGATTTTATCTTTAAGTAATCCACACCCAACATGCGGCTCGAACTCATAACCCTGAGATCGAGAGTCAAACGTTCTTCCAACTGAGCCAGCCAGGAGCTCCTCTGGTTGCTCATTTTTAATATTAAAGAAACAAATGCCTTGCCCCAGCCCAGCTGGAGTAGGGAGGAAGAGGAGCAGGAGAAGG
Source organism: Callorhinus ursinus (assembly GCF_003265705.2). Classification (NCBI taxonomy): domain Eukaryota; kingdom Metazoa; phylum Chordata; class Mammalia; order Carnivora; family Otariidae; genus Callorhinus; species Callorhinus ursinus. The sequence goes on along the minus strand of NW_027397069.1, from coordinate 57,632,541 downwards.
GTCTAAAACCCAAAGAAGAAATTGGACAAAATGGAAGACACACAGCACCCACTCCATCGTTTGGCCGTCAGCCACTGAGCATGTGTGGAGCACCTGGCCTGTGCTGGAAGCTGTACTGACCCCTACTTGAGTTTTATTCCTTTTAACCCTATATCACTCAGCATGGGAAACGCTGTTTTTGGTCCCATCTCACCTTTGAACCACCAGAGTCAAAAAGGAATTAAATAATTTATCCAACGAGATCCAGCTGCAAAGTAACAGGGGAGACATTTGAACCCAGGTCTTCTGGCTCCAGAGTACTTAACAACACTCCCTGTTGCCAACCCCATGGCACAGCTTACTTTCCCCAAATCAATAATGGGGGTTTCTTTGAGTTTCAGTGTTGGTGGAGGATGCGGGGGCCAGCTGACTACAGCATCAGGTGCCTGCAGATGGCCAGGATGGATTTGACTAATCTGTACCCTCACTCAGGGGTAAAACAGGCGAATGGGTTGGTGTTTCTGAATCACCAAACTGGAAGTGGTAGGGCCCAGTGGTTGTCCACGGTGCCGAGGAGAGGGGGGAAAGCAGTGACTCCATCAAAGTCTCCTTGGCCATCATCCTGGAGACACCTAGGCCAAGTAGCCCCCAAGGTTCTGGAAATCTGCAGGTGAAACGGTTAAACTCACTCATTGTTTAAAGACTGGCACTGCTCAGTCAAATGGCTTGACCAGTAATGAGTCAGAAGGGTCTGAAAGGGAGAGGGGGAGAGAGGAGAACCTAGGTGCCCCAATCTCCCACTAGTGTCATCTCCCCTGCTACCTCCTCTCATTAGAGATTCAAGTCAATGATGACTTAAACAATAAATGTGGGACTTTGTCTTCAAAATGTCCCAGGTATAGTATCTAGGAGACTTACATATGACAAGAGACCTCCCACTGGATAAAAATAGCAGTGGATATTTAATGAGCACCTGCTGTGCATCGGGTACGATTCTAAGTGCTTTCTACACATTATGACAGCAATCCTGTGAGGTGAGTTCTATTATCAGCCCTAGTTTTCAGGTGAGGAAATGGAGAGCCAGAAAGGTTAAGTAAATCACCCAAGGCCACTTGGGTAGCAAAGGGCAGAGCAGGGATATGAACCCAGAAGTCTGACTATACTCAAAACCAGTATGCCCTACTGCATCTCCCTTGCCACTATGGTCAGTTGGCAGGGACTTCCTGAAGACCTTTGTGGAGAAGGCTCTGAAGCTGGATCTTAAGTCAGAAAAGAATGCCTCAGTCAATCCAGAAAAATATCCCCATCACTGTTTGTGATGATGCCACAGCCCAGCCAGGACATACAGCAATCGGATGGGGTGGCTCAATGTGCAAGCCCAGGACAGCCCACCAGCCAATTCTCAGTAGGCTCAGAACCTTCCAGAAACAGACCTGAATGTTAGATGGGTGTGCAAAAATGAGTAAATAATTGTGGCTTACTCACAACATCCTCAGTGTGGATTCTAACATCAGCAGCAGGTCTTGGGGAACCTCAAACACAGAAACGTTATCTCCAGAGACATTCTTCCACCTTCCCAGACTCCTCCCTGCTGTGGCAACCTCTCTTCGCACCCACATCCAACATATTCCTTCTCTCCCCCGACCCTCAACCTACGTGAGACCCTGCTCCCAGGCACCTTCTCAGGAAGGAAGGCATCTCTGTGAAATCCAGGCACTGGTCATACTTGGGGAGCCCTACCATCTCTTGAACGTTTGCTCTGTGTGCTCGGGGCTGTACGAACATTCTTTCATTCAATCCTCACAATATTGCCAATTCCAGGCTTCGCTTCACTTGACCACCAGCAGCATTTGGTACAGCTACCCTTAAATCTTTACTTCCCTTGGCTTCCCCAATCCCCCTGACCTTGTTTCTCCTCCCACCCAACCGGCTGTCCCTGCGCTAGATAGTTCCTTCTCATCCTTCCGGCCCCTAAATGGTGGAGTGACCCAGGGCACAGGCCTGTTTCCTTCTCTAGCTACACTACCCCGTATGGGATGTCATCCGGTCCCAAGGCTTTATTTTCTACCTCTGTTGTCTCCTTTCCAGCTTCACCCGCTGAGTCTCAATCTCTTTATTTCCAGCTTCCAGCTGAACGTCTCCACTTCTGTATCAAACAGCCATGTCATATGACTAAAAACCCAACTGCTGACCTGATCTGCTTCTTCCCTACTTCAGGACACAGCAGCTCCTTTTGTGCAGTGGCTCGGCCCACAAAAAAGCAAACCTGGAGTCATCTTTGCCTTCCTTCTTTTTCATCCCACACCCAATGAATTTGAAATCATGTCGTCTCCGCCTTTAAAACAGATCCAGAATCAACCACATGCTACCATCTCCACCATCTCTCCTAACTACTCTTCCTGCTGCCACTTCTGACGATTCAGTCTATTTTCGACTCAGGAGCCAGAGTAACCCTTTTAAAATACAAATCTGATTTACCGCTGCTTGGTTCAAAACCCTCTCCTGGTTTCTGAGCTGGCTCCTGATAGATCCAAATTTCTGACAATGGCCTAGAATACCATCCGTGTCTCCCAGAAAGATCTCTGTCCCCAAAGCCTACCCCTCTCCCTGCTCATCCCCGTCTAGCTACTTTTCTCCTACCTTGGTCTTCACACTGTCCCCTTGCAGGGCTCTCTCAGTGCATTCCCGGGTTGAAGGCCAGTCCTCAGGGAGACTCCCTGGACACGCAATCTAAAGTAGCCGGGGCGGACACACACTCACACACTTCACCAACACTCTCTCCCATCGCTCCACTTGGCTTTTCTGCAGATTGCTTGCTTACCTCGCCTGACATAAGATGAATGTGTCTGCTGACTGTCGCTCTTGTTTATTTTCTATCCTAGTCCAGTAGGAGTTCCGTAAGAACAGAGATGTTGTATCCACGGCATCCAGAATAGAGACTGCCATAGAGTAAGTTTGCAACAAATAATTACTGAATGAATGAATGAATGAATGAATGAACATACTGTACAGAGGAAGTAACTGAGGGTCGGAGAGTTTAAGTAACGTTCCCAAGTCCTTACAGTGGGGAAGGAGAAGAGCTGGGGGGCTAGCCCAGGTCTGTCTAACTCGGGGCCTCTCAGAAATCATGACACATTGGGAAAGTCTGATAAACCAAGCCCGGACCCGTTAAATACAAATGCTTGCAGATATCAAATAGCACATTCAAGGCCCAAAATAGCTACTTCCTGAGAGACTTCACCGAAGACACTACCTTAACGGACCGCACAGACAAGTGTCTCCCACCCACCACTTCTGCGTCCCTTCAACATCAGAAAGTATGTCCTCACGTGGTCCTTCTCTGAAATGCTTGGAATTAACCAAAGCAGACACAGTTCCTGCCCTTTGGAGGTTCCGAAATCTAGAACAAACACTGATGCACACGGGGCTGGTCTCATGAGCTGGCAACCACATGGTCTGATTTTAGAGGCTAGGAAAGCTTAGTCCAAAAATATCTACCCCTCCCAAATGCCACAGTGCCTGGAATTCCACCATTAGAGAGATATTTCTGGGAGCTTAAGCACTATCTCTGATTCTGAGTCACTCTGTTTTAGGTATATATATTTTTTAAGACAGTACATAGTTGTGTTTAGGGTTTTTTTTTCACTCCTTCTATGAGTTTATTTCTTTTAATAAATGAGTTGATCTCATTTACATTTATTATTATAATACATTTGGCATAATGCTATCATCGTAAATATTTTTTTTTCCCTTTTTGTGCTTCACTTTTATTTTCTTGGTTTTCTTTTTCCATACAGTCTGAATTTTAGTTCTATTAGTGGTTGCCTTTTCCATCTTAAATAAGATGCTGCAGTTTCTATTTTTCAGTTTGCTTCAAAAATCCAATAGTATCTATTATCTCCCAACGAAGAAAGATGAGAAAATTAATGATTTTATCATTCCTCCCATTTCCCTCCCACCTCCCCTACACCTCCCCTCCCAAAAAACATGAAATTTTGTATTGTTATTGGATTTTCCCTTCCTTACGGCTATATTATTATCATTATTATTTTTAATTATTATTTGACATTTGGGGGGGAGGGGGGTTCTTTATGGACTTCTTTTAAGGCAATAACTCTCTGCAAGAGGCCACAGGGATCAGACAGACGTCAGGGTCTCTAGATGAATGAAATGCTCAAATTACTTTTATTTATGTCAGAGGGGCTCCTAGGCTGTGTGACAAGGAAGAGGGTGGGGAAAACACAGAAAGGGAAACTGGATGAGCACGGGGAACTAACACGGAAGGCAAAGTTTGTCTACTTCTCTGTTTTGCCTTTTGTCGAACCTATAAAAAAATAATAATGGAGACCAAACCTGCCCACAGGGCGGGGGCAGGCTGGTGCTCTTCCGAGGTAAAAGAGGACAGATGTGAGCACCGCTGAGCGCACCGTCAAAGCCCGGCACCGGGGGGGTTAGCTGGGCAGGAGAGCAGGGCGCTGCACTTGCCAGGGAGCTCTGCAGAGCTGCTCCTTGATATCCTAGGCTTCAAGAACTCTCTTGGCTCCAGACCCTACCCCACACCACGTCAAGGCCTGTCCCTACTCTGCCTCGGGCCGTACCTGCCTCTCCTTGTAGAGTGCGGCCCCGGACACACAAAAGAATTGCCTCATGCTCATTCCAGGCTCGATTCTTTGTGAAACCGCCCTGGGTTTCTTTATCTCAACCCCTTGTGAGAACACAGGAAACCCGGCTTCCCCAATCCTGAAATATCTGCCTCAGGAAGGAAGGTATATCGTCTTTCCAGGGCCTCTGTTTTGCTTGTGAACCAGTTCGACAGCCTGCTTTGTAAATGCACTGCAAAAGCAAACCAATTCAGATCTTCCTTGGAAATGGCATGTTCGAAAGATAATGCCCAAATCCATTTAAACAACAGGGAAAATGTTAGGTCATAAAAGCAGGTACGAACTTTGCACAAACTAAACACGGTACTGGGGAGGTCTTTTGTTCTTGTCTAAGTTTGGTTCGTTGATTTTTTGCGGGGGAGGGGGGTGCGTACCAAGAATTGTTCAGGAGAAAAATTACCCATTTCTTCTTCACCATTCTTACAGAACTTAGGGGATAGTCTGTTAATTCACCTTTTATCAAGTCCGGATGAAATTCATTTCTTATGCTTTATAAAAACATATAAACCTCCAGCTAGTTCAATATCTTCTAATCAATTTTTATAAATAAATAGACTAAGGCAAGACATCTTACAAGTGAATATAATTGAATTAGAGAGCTACCATGCTCACTATAAAAAGATTTCAATTAAAAATGTTTGTCAGAGATGAAGGGTGGGGTGGACCTGGGGATTGTGTCATGGTCCCAGAATTCTGTTTCTATAATTAATATAGAATTATAGAAATTATATAAAAATATATATAATATAAAATATATTGTATATATATAAATTTATATATACAATACATATAATTATAGAAATTATATAAAAATATATATATAATTCTATATATATTTCTATATAATTCTGTTTCTATAAGCACAAACAGTATTTGTGCTTGACAATGATTTCTGGGCCATCACCCTTGATTTCCAAGCTGGGCTCCAGTATTAATCACGCTCACATGAGCCTCAGATGGCCTTTATTTCAGAGCCAATGACAGACCCACCTTCAGTGAATAATCGTCAGATAGATAGATAGATAGATAGATCTATAAACTCTATCTTGAAGTCACTAAATTCCAAGGCAACTTCTCCCTCTGTCTGTTCCTAAGGACCATGGCCACAGATCTGAAGTGTTACTTGTATACCAAACACTGCAATGCCGCTAAAAAAAAAAATTAAATTAAAAAAAAAAGGACAGGCGCACTTGGCCTCCAGCCTCTGAAAGCCATTTCTTAGGCAGTGTTTCTCAATTCTGAAAGGCTCTTCCCAGGAACAGTCTCCACGTTTTCCAGCCGCCTCCCATGCCCTGCGTTCTGCTCCACCCCGGCTGCCTGGCCTGCTCCCTCCTGTTGCCCACCCAAGTGGGCCTGCCTCAAGCGTCCCCCAGCTCACACTGTGCCTCTCGAACAGCTCCCTGAGGATGTCCCCATTGAGGAACGTGAACAAAAAGAGCCTTTTACAGGATCTCCCAGGCGCAGCAAGAGCGAGGCAGGCTTTGAGGAACCTGCCAAGGAGGGCAAAGGCCTCGCTTTGAAAACGCTTCTCCAGTTTGCTGACTCGTGGGACTTGGCAAGCTCAGGGAACAGCGCTGCCGGGAAGAAAGCCCCTGGACCAGCCTCCCTGGCGGGCGCCCCCTGCCCTTTTCATCAGGCCCCATGTGACACCCGTGAGGGAGCTGGTGGCAGAGCCTGCTGAATGAAGACTGTTTGTCAGGGCCCCCTCCCCCGACTGCAGCCCATACGTCAGGACACACGCCTCCCGACTGCTAAATAATGGCTGGGAAAAGGCCAGCACCCCGTCACCCAGAAGGCCCGTCCATCCTGCGACTCTGGCCTTCTGATCGCTCCCCTTGGGCCCACCTGGCCGTAAGTTCCGTGTTTGCATGACATGCTGACATGCCAGAGGGGCCAGGCAAGGACGGGGAGCAGTCAGAATCGACCAAGTAAGAAAAGGAAGTAGGAAAAATCCACCGACCACAGGAGATCGGTCTCCTTTGCGCTGGGGCAGCAGTAAGGCCCCATGTGTCAGCACAAGAAGTCCTATATGGCGGCCCAGGTTGAGCTGGCTTCTGGGCCGATGGCAACTTCTATGCCGTCACTCAGTTTTTCCCTCCGTAGAGCAGGCCTAGGAGACACGGGCCCATGGGAAGTGCTCCATAAAGCCCCATTGTTTAAGCAGTCGACAAACTGCAAATCCAAGTTTTAAATACTTCATCCACTGACCGCCAGGGATGGGTGAATGAGAGCAAGAACTCAGAGACGGCCACCTCGCCCATCTGTTTACTTTTCCTGCCTGAGTCTAACGTGGCTTCAAGGCCCTGGACTCACACTGGACTCCCAGTGGCCACGTCTCTTCCTGTGGCGGCCAAAGGGGGCAAGGACGGACCCACCACAAAGGGCTGTTGTGAAGATGCAGACACTCAAGAGCAAGGATCAAGGGCAAGTTCCCACACAGGAGGCAACCCAGGGCACCCCCTTGCTGAGATTTTAGGAGCAAAAAGAAAACGTGGTCACTTACAGAAGGCAGGAAGCACAAGTCAAAGCCTTTCTGTGAATCAAAAAAAGGCACACCCTCCAGGTGGAAGAGTTCCAAACATCCCCCCTGGGCAGACAAGCTCCAAACGGGGTGCCTAGGTCGGCAATCCAGGTAGGACCTGGCATCCCTTTTTCCCAGGCCGGGGGTACAGTGAGAGCAGCCCTGCCTGGAGGTCAGCCCCAGCTGGCCCCGCCTGTCTGGGCACCCTCGCACACCCTCCTGGGCCCAAGCTCCGTTGCTAGACAGGGAACGGTCAAGGTCGCACCGGAGCTCCTCACAGGTGCAGGAAGGAACACCAAAGCATCTTCTTAAGAAGTAAACAATGTTGCCTGATTTAGCTCTAATTTTTTTTTTCCTGAATGGCTTTGAAGTGGCAGTTTCTAGGGAAACCCCCAAAGCCTTTTCAAGGGGCAGAGCAAGGACTCCAGCATGTTGCAGTTACGGAAGCCATGGCCAGGCCTCGAGCGTGCAGGAAGCACGCCGTCAGTACTCCGACGTGCAGGCGAGCGAGCCCCGCCTCGCCTCTGGGAACAGACAGTCCAGTGCCTTAGAGGGACCAACAGTAACACGTGGCAGAGGGAAGTAAAGAGGGCCTGAGAAAGTGCTGACAGGCATACAGGACTGAACGATTCATTGATTTTAGGAGAACCAAAGGAGGCTTCGCAGGGGAGTTGGCCTCTGCTGATAGGTAGGCTTCCCGGGACGAGAACAGCCAGGTTAAGGGAAAAGCTTGGGAAGTGAGAGAGCTTGTGATGTGGCCAGAGCACAGGGTAGGTGGCTGGAAGCCAGCTGGGCCAACCCAGGAAAACTATGAGAACAAGGAAGGGTCAGAACATTGCCGTGGTGGGGGGCGGGGGGGAGGTAATATGCGACCTGTGTCTTAGGATAACTGACCAGACTGTAAAGACCAACGACACTAAAATCATCTAGAAGACTTGCAGTGACCAAGGAAGAGGGCTGAGGCATGATGGCCAGGCCAGTAAGGACAGAGGAGTGGGAGTGGGGTGGGGGTAGGGACCAGGTGACTCTGGGGTCTCTCTATCGGATGGGCCAGAGGTTGGCAGTGGAGAGTGAGCACAGAAGTGAGAGCAGGTTTGGAAGAACAGCAAGGAATTCAGTGAAGGAGAATCCCAGTTTGAGATGCTAACAACTCAGTCTTGTAGAAGTGTGTGACAATTAATGAACCAATTAGGTCACTTGAAAACTGAAAGGCAGGGGCACGTGGGTGGTACAGTCAGTTAGGTCCCTGACTCTTGGTTTCAGCTCAGGTCCTGATCTCAGGGTGGTGGGATCGAGCCCCATGGCGGGCTCGGGGCTCAGCACGAAGTCTGCTTAAGACTCTCTCTCCCAATCTCTCCCTCTCAAATAAATACATAAATCTTTTTAATAAATATACAAATAAATAAATAAAACTGAAAGGCAAAGGGGTGCCTGGGGGGCTCAGTCGGTTAAGCGTCCGACTCTTGATCTCAGCTCAGGTCATGATCTCAGGGTCAAGATCTCAGGACATGGAATCTACTTAAAAAAAGAAAAGAAAAATACCCTGAAAGGCAAAGAGATTGCTCGTGAACTAGGGAGCTGCGTATGGGTTCCTGCCTTGTTCAGGGGGCTGTGGAAGTGACCAGATCAGGGCAGTGGCTCTCAGGTGCATCAGGATCGCCTGGGAGCACAGGGAGCATGCAGGAGCCCTGACCTTGCCCCCATTCATTGTTCAGCGGCTGGTGTCAGTACCTAGAGAGGGGAAGTGGATTCCACCTACTCAGTTAAAAAAATTAAAAGTCAAGGAGATTCCTTTCAACTTTTAACTTCTTTCTCATTAATTAACTAGAATATCTTCCTCTGTTTACTTTTAGCTAAATAATCTCTTTAACTGATTAACTGAAGTTAATTCGCCTTGGCCAGCAAGAAGGTCAAAGAAATCAGCCTCAGGAGAAAGCATCTCAGATCGCAAAGCCTATTTTGTCCGAGTTGAGAGTTGATGGAGAAACAGGGAAATAAAGATGTCAGGAGGGCATGGCTAGGAAGAACGGTTGGTCTGAGCATTGTGGGCAAATATGGCTCAGCAGTTGTGGGTGGTCACTAGAAAATGCTGTAAGGAGCCAAAGCAGAAACTGGGGAGCCCTAGATCTTGTCCTCAAGGAAGGAGCACGCAGCAGGGAGTCCTGGGGCTCCCGGAGCACGGGCTCCCTTCCAGCCCCCCAGGCCCACCCCCAGATAAGGCCCAGGCTGTCTGAACAGAGGGCCCCTGAAGGCTTTGCTGCTGTTAACCTTTGACCCCACAACCTGCATGACCTGTGCAGAATCATTTCAAAGTTGACCGAGACTTGCTAAATTATCACATGAAGAAAAGACAACAAGGCATGACTGGAAAACATAGGAGAGCAAATGCAAAAACCCTGAAATCCTACCGGTCATGGAAAAGGAATATCTCAATTCAAACAAGCTTGGAATCGAAGGCCAAGTTCTACAAAACTTCAAATATCAGCACTTAGTATAAAGTGTCATTTAGAAACAAATGACAAAAGAAAAACACGTGCATCTTAAAAGCTAATTAGCAAAGGGCCAGAGAAAGGGGGAAAAAAAGGAGGCTCTAGTTTCCTTTTATGTGGAACCTAGACTAAGTTTGAGCCCAACTGGCCCTGTTTCTAACATCCATGACCTCACAGGGAGGCTGACAACTGTCCCAGGGGCCCCCACCTTCCTGGTGTGGGGTGGTGAACCTCAGGGCCTGCGAACCCTCCAGTCGGCTGGTCACCTGGGTCCAGGTCTCAGGAGAATCAGGGTCTACAAAGCCAGGCTGTTGGGGCCATGAAGGTATGGGTTTGGGAGTGAGCCAGACCCCCCAGATCTGTCAGCTCCCGGGCTGCCCCTTCCTGGACAGGGTCCCAGCACAGGGCGCACAACTCCCCGGAGCTCAAAAAATGGAGCTTCAAAAACCCGCTTGACGGGATTCAAATGGAAAGGAACCTAAGGCGCACAGTGTTTGGTGCCTAGGGAGCCCTCCATCAGAGTGAGCCACAACATGTCTATGCGTAGCTGCACCGTCGGGGCGGGCTGACCCAGGGGTGACGGCCCACAGTGGGAGGCAGGCAGGCAGGCAGGCATGCCCACCCGTGCCGCCTCCCCTGGCCCACATGCAGTCCCAGTCGCATGAGGCCCCAGCCCAGGCTCCCCACGGGAGACCGGCACACTCAGGGCCCAGGGCAAGCTTGAGAGCCTCTGAGCAGGCACCAGAAGTCATGCAAGGAAGTCCCGGCCCCGGCCACTGTGCCTCCCACGGGCTGAGCGGGGAGGGAGGCAGGGAGCCGCTGAGAGAAGCAAGCAGCAAGGGTTTCTCAGTGCTCAGTGATGAAGAATTGTGTTCCCCAGGGGCACGCTCGACAGCACAGTTAGCGACAGCAGGGAGTCCTGGAGCCCCACTCCTGCCCACCGCTGTCCTCCTGAGCCCTCGTGGCGCCCGGGCTGTTGGGCGGGAGCCTGGGCCTTCTCATCGGCCAGGGGGAGCGGGGCATGCTAGCCTTGATCAGGCGGGGCACCTGCCTCCTTGGCGGGGGTGGGGGGAACAGAAAACATTGCTCTTGGTGCTGCGGCCATGCTAAGGGGATGAAATAAGACCCTTTTATTTTCAAAGATTTTGTGAGTGTCTTTAAACTGCTCTGCTGGCTTTTTCAGTGGCTGTGCAGCATTCACAGGCGCATGACAGAGAGGGAAGATGCAGAGAGACCGTGGAGATGCAAGTGTTTTGTTCACTGAGCCATGTTCGCTGAGCTCCTACCAAATAGCAGCCTTTCAGTTACACTCTGTGCTTTGCCCCCCACAGCAAAGATGCCCACACGGTAGACTCCGCTGTCTTCTCCCCCCACCTCCCCCTCCGGCCCCACCTTGGAAGGAGCCTGTGAAAGCTCTTTTGTACTCAAGTACAGTTATTATAAGGTGTGGTTCCCTAGACACTGGCCTCTCTCTATTTTGACAGTATGACTTCCTGTGATATTACTGAGTCTCTTCTGTCGTCCCCAGTAGCAAACGCTGATACCTGGGCGGTTTTTCTTTTTCTTTTCTTTCTTTTTTCTTTTTTTTTTTTTTTTTTGTCTCTCAACAAAGTACTTGACATTTAATGCATCATCAAAAAGCTTCTGAGGTTTTGGGGCCAAAACTCTGAAGGTATTGCTTCCTGTCCCGGCTGCAGCTTGGGTACCTAAGCAGCCCAGAGGCTCTAAAGGAAGGCTGTTGCTGTGCTGTCAGCTTCAGCAGATGGTCTCAAAGATTTCAAAACCCACCCTGCCCTCAGTGAACCCTCTCAAAGGCTGAGCAATGTGCTCCAGACCAGAAACCAAAAGGCCACTGGTTCCTGTCCCTTAGGTCCAGGGTCCTTGAGCAAGTCACTTAATCTCTCTGCTACTCAGGAGGGTAGAATTGCAGAGTTGTGCAAAATGATCTCCAGGGAACAGTCTGGCATCCGATTCCCTGGTGAACAAGGACAGACTTGAACCGTCCTCAGGGCTATAAGGTGACCTGCAGTGGAACCACACATTTATCTTAGAGGTAGGAAGGGGACCTTGGTCTCCCCCCAAACCATCCTCAATGGCCTAGCACCATGGGAATCTGCTGGACCTGCTCTGTAGAAGCTGGAGTTTGCACCCAGCAAGGCAGACGAGCACTCATCATTTATGTGACTCCTCATTCCTTCTGCAGGACTTAGGGTGCCCATGCTCTTAGAAGGGAGCCCGGAATTATCCTGAGTGATTGGAGAGAGGGGCAGGGAGGGAAGGCTTCCCCGAGGAACTAACTCTTGAGTTGACTCAAGATTTCAGTAGCGGTTGAGCAGCTAGACACTCCAGACAAAGGCAGAAGAAGTGCCAAGGCCACAGCCCCAAGACGGAGCATGGTGGGTAGCGCCACACCGATCCACTGGACCGGGCCACGGGGTACACGGGCAGTGCCGGACCCCAGGCCGAGGCTTCGCCATCTGCTGAGCAGTGCGGCTCTTTCTCGCTTCCGGTTTTTAAGCGGGTGGGGGAGCACAGTAAGGCTATGTAGGTGGAGGATCAGGGCACTGGTTTTGGGGGCCATCCAGACTTCCCACTGAATCCCTGCCCTTACTGACGGTATAATCTCTGGTGAAATACTTAATCTGTCTGTGCCTCCATTGTCTCATCTGCAAAATGATATAATGATACCCACCTCCTCGGATTGTTGTGAGGAGGATTGTGCTGCGCACAGGTGCCTGACATTCAGGTATAGCAGCTGGCTAAACGGAGAGGTGAGGTCTCGATTTGGGCTTTCAGAATTCTTACTCTAGAGCCATCTGGGAGATGGCTGGGAGGGAGGAGGACATGCGGCAGGGGTGAATCCAATGTGTGCGCACACGCACGATTCGATCGTGGGGCAAACTACATACTACAGAGAAGATGGGATTTCGTTTGAAGGGGAAAGAGGGGAGCAGTCTGGAAAGGGTTCGCAGGGGAGGTGACATAGGAAATGGGTCTTGTTGGAAGAAATGAAGAAAGAACAACACAGATGAGAACCAGAATCGTGAAAGTTCAAGGTGTATAGGAGCAATGAGAACAATCCAGAGCCAGTGCGTCCACACTCGGGTGGAAGGACAGGGAGGAAGGCTCTTGTGGCTCCAGACTCAGGAGGCACACATGACATGACCACTGTGTCGGGGGCGGGAGGGGCAGGGCTGTCATGATAAGTCGGGCCAGATCCTGTGCCGGTGAAGGCCATGCTCAGGAGTGTGGAATGTATTCAGTAGGTAGCAAGGAGTGTTGCTACCTCTAATAATGAAGTAGGCTCTATTCCTTTTTTTTTTATTTTTTTTAAATTTATTTATTTGAGAGAATGAGAGAGAAAGAGAGAGAGAGAGAGACAGTTGGGTCATAGGGAGAAGCAGGCTCCCCGCTGAGCAGGGAGCCCGATGTGGGACTCGATCCCGGGACTCCAGGATCATGACCTGAGCCGAAGGCAGTCGCTTAACCAACTGAGCCACCCAGGCGCCCTAGGCTATATTCCTTTATTAGAATTATGTATTTCCTGTCCACTGATCTACAAACAAGTTTTCAAGAAAGGAGAGATCCCTGGCTCTCCCGTGTTCAAGGGAAATGAGCTGAATCTATTCATGCTCCATTATAACCAAGGCAGAGTGTCCTCTCTCTCCCATGCGTGCTAACGTTAATAAGGACAGCTGACTTGGCTCAGTCTGGAGTGCTTTCACTGTCTTAACTCATTTGATCCTCATACTAGGAGCAATATTCTTTTTCTCACTTTATGGATGAGGAAACAAGACACCGAGCCATGGAACTTAGCCAAGGTCACCCAACTAGTAATGGGCCAGCACAGAAGCCTGCAGAAAAAGCACCAGAGGTTTCTCTGCTAGCACAGGAAAGGATCCTGGCACACGAGTGGCCAGTGGGCCCCCAAGGGAAGTCAGATTGCCATGCGAGGACTGTTTATCACCTCCATCCTGTAGATGAGGAACAGACACTAACTAAGAACCATTTTCCCAGTAACTGGAATGGTCAGACTATGAGCCAGGAGCAGGCCAGTCACAAAGCCCATTTCTCCCCCTGCTGCCCTACCACGTGGCAGGCCCTTTTCCCAACATGCACTCACTTTCTATCCAAGAATAGGGAGGCCGTTTCATCAGCACCCCTGCTTCCTGACCCACGCAGATGAGAAACAGCCCAGAAAGTGTGTGCCAGGGACAGGAGCGCCTCGCAACCACGCACAACCGCATACTTTGTCTCCCTCCCCTTCTCCATCATAACCACCGGACCCGTGACCAGGAGCAAGCCTCCTCTGCTTTCAAGGGGGTGAGGGACGGAGAACAACGACCTCTCCCCTTTGTTTCCAACTGCCTGAGCCTCTGGCAAATCCAAATTCTTCTGACAATGGTAGGCAGATCTCATCTCTATCTAAGAAGCCCTTAGGATATTAGCTGTGGCGGCAACATGCACCCCGGGAGGAAGCCAGACACATCCACTGAAAACCTAACTCTGTCTAGGCGACCAACTTCCCCCAGGTCCCTGGGGGAGTCATTAAATGTCTGTATCTTCATTTCCTCCATGGTAGAAAAGGGGTAATAATCCTGACCTACCTCACCAGAGTGCTGTAAGTAGGAATAACTAATTAACGCTAGCAAAGCACTTTAAAAGTAAAAAGCACTTTGCAATAATTAACGTGGTTTCTGCTTTCATCTCCTGCAGCCTCATGAATAGAAGCAAGGGCCCAGATAGCTACAGATGGCAAGAAGCGTGCGTGCCCAGGCAGCGGCTTTCCCAAGGAGGTACAAGGGCGGACCTGTCAGGGCCATCAAAGTGGTCTCGGGGCTCCCAGCCACTGGAGACTGTTCCAAGCTGACAATTCTCAATCCATTTGCATCCACTTAGCTTTCTAGAGACCGAGGCCTTTTTCAGTTACAGCAAACAACCATGAATGTGAAGCTCTGAGCAGGGAACGGCAGGGCAAAAGGGATTGGGAAGTCTCTGGGGCTGCTGCTGACTTGTCTGGAAAAATCAAAATCAACTTTTTTCTTCAAAGGCTTTGCTTTTATTCATCATCATTATAAAAACAGTCAAGTCCTTGAGGTCTACAGCTGCAGAGAGAGCATACAGAATGGGCTTTCTGCGAAACACACACACACACACACACACACACACACACACACACACACACACA
>NW_027397069.1:57614415-57617693 GCF_003265705.2 Callorhinus ursinus | reverse complement strand
ACACACACACACACACACACACACACACACACACACACACACACACACAAAACAGTGCTCCGACATTTCTTGTGAGCAATGGGCAATGGGGAATTCTGGCTTTCGAGTACAGTCTTCACTTCAAATTTTGCCAAATAGGGTGTGTCTGCCCTCCCACAAAAGGCACCTCCTTTATGAGAATGTTCATATCTAGTGAGGGGCCTTACCTAAGGGAGAAGTTTCTTTAATAACCATGCAAAGGGCTGGCCCCTGGAGGGTTGTACCCCTTCTGCGAGCTATTGCTATCACAAAGATGTCATCAGTGCATCACGGAGCTTGTTACAGACAGGGCTGGATGTCGCTAACCTGCTTTATCCGTGTAGCAGCTCAGGGCCTGTATGGTCAAAAGGCATCTGTGGGCTGGGCTGGGAATCACCGCGCCTAGCAGTGCTCCTTAGGAATGTAAGTTCTGATCTCCAAGAGGCTGCCTTGGGATCCGGAATGCAAGCCATTTGTAAGAAGGAAACTGCCCTGAAGTATTAGACACTGTTTTCCCATTATTTCAGAGGTGAGGCATGTGGTTATCTTGAATTTCCTCTGGGTAGACGGTGTTCCTTTTCTCCTTCTCCCCCGCTTCCTCTTTTCTTCCTCCACGCCATTTTATTAGCTGATAAACCATTGGTGGGTCACATGGACGTCCCAGAAGGAAGTTAGGGATAAGTTCTACCAGAAAGGGGCTGAGAGCAGATGACAGGCACCATGGTCCTGACCTGGGCACAGGGTGACACGGAGAGGGGCAAGGCTAAGCTTCAGGGCAACCTGGCGTAAGCTCCCCGCCAAGTCAAGGGCTTAAGAGAGAGACGCAAGGAGATACAGAAAACCCTGAGGGGCCCTTCTGATAAGAAAGACATAAGCAGTCCTTGGGGAGCCAGACTGTTGCAGAGACAGAGACTAGAAAGGACAATGACTTAGTCCAACAGTGCACGAGGTGAGTGGACAGTAAAATTAAAATTACCTGATAGGGCACGTGGGTGGCTCAGCCAGTCGAGCGTCTGCCTTCGGCTCAGTTCATGGTCCCAGGGTCCTGGGATGGAGCCCCGCATCGGGCTCCCTGCTCCGCGGGGAGCCTGCTTCCTCCCTCTGCCTCTGCTGCCTGCCCTGCCCTCCGCCCTCGCCCCCCCTCATGCTCGCTCTCTCTCTCTCTCTCTCACAAAAATAAATAAAATCTAAATAAAATAAAATTACCTGATGGTTTTGGATTGGCTCGAGCGAGAGGAGAAAGTAGTGTATACCAAAGGCATAAAAAATGTGCTTGACTGTAAAGATGAAAAGGCCACCCCCCTTCTACAGAGGAGGGGAAGTTCCTTCCCTGAGAGCCGTGTGATGTACATCAAGACTCCCTCACCCTGCATGCCGGTCCCAAGGGAGGGCTCCCAGACAGTAGCTCGGGGGGAAGGTGGCATTCAGGCAGGGACCTCTCAAGTCTGGGCTCCCCGGCCACGTACTGGAGCTCCCTGCAGGGACCCCTCACGAAGCCGTCCCTCCAAACATGGTGAGGCCAGAACAGAGAAAGAGGCGGCAGAAGACGCCTGTCTTCCACCCTGATTAGTTGTGTGCAGGGGTGAGGCTGGAGACCACCCCTCAATCTCAACAGCAGAGGCGCCAGCCAGCCCAAGTGCATGCAGCTATGGACAACAGGCCAGACTGTCCCTGGGCAAGTCGGCTAAAGATCAGCTCTCTTGGGCAGCCTTCACAGAAGCACAAGTCAAGTTTTCTTCTTTGAAAGAACATTTTAAGATTAAAACAACAAAACGCATAAGTGAATGTAAATGACGCCTTATTATATAGGCTTTGCGTTATTACAATCTTGCATGGGACGGGGCTTCCTGGGGGTGACCTGCGCGGCCATAGAGGACTCCGCACCAAAGGCCCCCATGCTTGGTTTTGTGCTCTGCCATCATCACCTTGACATTCTTAGTCATTTTGAACAAATAGCTCCACGTTTTCATTTTGCACTGGAGCCCGGGAACTAGATAGCCAGTCCCCGTCCAGTGAGGTAAGAAAAACACCGATATTACCAACATGCCCCTTTTACAGATGAGAAGACTGAGGGTTAGGCAGGCCAAATGGCTCCTCTAACGTCACTCCATTAGTAGGCAGCTCACTGCAGCTCCCAGGCATTCTACCTCCCAAACCGGTATTTGCTCTGATTCCTCAAGGCAATGTGCACATTGCTGAGCTCCTGCCCAGCTCACGATGACAACCTTCCATAACTGCCCTCCACCTTCCGTGCCGACCCCTCAGCCCTATCTACACAACTCGAGATCACCATCCCCAGCCATAGCTGATGCCCAAGCTGGACCAGGCTGGGCCCATCGGATTTTCTCTCCCAGGAATCTGGAATTGGCACCCGGAGGGACAGAAGATGGGGGTCAGCAAAAGGGGGAATTGGAGCAATACTTGGCACAGAGGACTGGCAGGCCCAGGCACGGAAAGGTCACAGGAAACAATGTGCACCTTCCACTCTTTCCTGTCCATAACCCTAGAGTGCAAATTCCCAGAGAGACACGGTCTAGAGCAAGGGCTCAGGTGTTACCATATGGTCCAGTGACAGTCATCTGGGAACCTTGGGAAAAAGTGCCTCATGTGAACTTACCAATGGCTGAAAGCCTGCCACACCTGCTGGCCGTAGGAGTGACTTGAGGACGGCAAATAGTGGCTGGCAACATTTCTTATTCATGCTGCTACTCGTGCTTCATATAGAAAAATGTATACAGCATTTACAAGTACCAGGTACTATTCCGCATGTTTTACAGATAATTAACGCATTGAATCCTCCTCCCAACCCTATGAGCTAGGTATTATTATCATCATCCTCATTTTACAGGCAAAGAGAGGTTATGTAACTTGCCCGAACTCACACAGCTGGTATGTGGATTTGAACCAGGATTTGAACCACACGGTGTGGCTGCACAGTCTAGGTTCGTAACCCTCGAACAAAGCTGCCTCTCAAAAGTGTTATTCTGGCCAGTCTGAGAGAACGCAAGGCAATGTGCAGTGGCTATTTTTAAGTTCCATTTTACCTTTTCAAGAGGCAGTCTCACAAAAGTCTTGGCTAACTGGAAACGATGAGGGCTTTGAGCAGTCAAAATGGACATCGCCCAGGTTACACAGCTCTGGGGAATGAATACTCGGACCCTCGGATTCCCCCTCAGCTCCTGTTCTCTCTCTCTCTCTCCCTGTATCTCCGAGACACACACACACACACACACACACACACACACACACACACACACACA
>NW_027397069.1:57533163-57614405 GCF_003265705.2 Callorhinus ursinus | reverse complement strand
ACACACACACACACACACACACACACACACACACACACACACACACATCCCAATAGGTTCTATTGCCCACTTTCCAAGCACACAATAAATTAGAAGGAAATGAAAGTCTACGGCAAGCCGGCAAGCTGACAGTATAAGAAGACATTACCATGAGCCCAGCAGTAAAAGAGACATGAAACATCCTAAAAGCAATCATAAACCTTATAAAGAATGGCAGCTCCACTTTATGTCAGAACATTCAAACAGCCCTAAACATTTTGACCCTCCATCCCAACCCCGTACACAAACACTGTTTTCTCAATGTGTAAGCCATTTTCAGTGAAGTTATCTATGATTTGCACATGAAGGCATCCTGCTTCCAGGAACAACTGAGATGATTTTGCTATATTTGGTATATTATGCTTAAGAAGGCAGAGGAGTATGTAATATATTTTAACATACTTTTTAAAGACAACGAAAATGGTTACTTTTTTTTTTTTTTTTTTTGGATAGCATAAGTAGGTAGACCAGGGAGCAGACATTTTTATTTCTTTGTTGTTTTGGGCTGGTTGGTTGGTTAGTCTGGGGGCAGATGCTTGTCATTTTGGGTCTGCACTGTATGGCAACATTTTTTTCTCTCATCGCCCTTTAAAATGTCATGTGTTTTATAATTCTCCATGGTTCCCACCATTCCTTTTTCCAAATGAATTTTTATTTGAAGATAATTGTAGGTTCACATGCGATTGTATGAAACAGTGCAGAGAGATCCCATGTTCCTTTTCCTCAGTCTCCCCCAAAGGTAATAACATCCTGCCAAACTCCAGTACCACAACACTACCAGGATATTGACATTGATGGAAACAAGACAATGACAGTTGAGTCACCACGAGTATCCTTCATGAACGCCACCCACAGCCCATCACCACCCCACCCCTGACCTCTTGGTAAACTCTCATCTGTTCTCCATTCCTATAATTTTGCCATTAGCAGTGGTCCATGGTATGGAAGGACCACAGTTACTGAAGGACATATCCACCATTCTTTTTTCTTTTAAACACAGACTTTTTCCTCATTTACATGACCTGCCTTCACCCTGTGAGCATCTGAACTTGTGACCCCTGGGGTAGAGTCTCACCGGAGATCTTGAAAACTCAGATACCGAGAATGACTAACTTCCTCTCAGCTCTGTCTGTCCAGTTTGTGGATTCTACAGGTCCACAATTTTGATCCTGGGAAGAAAAGATTCTCCAACACAGAGCTGGTTCTCATCTCTTACTACTAGTTGGTATGTGCTCAGGAAATGCAACACTGGAACCAATATAACCAGGACAGTGGATATGAACCAAAACAATCATCCTATAAAACTGAAAGACAAATATGGACTTCTTTAGCGATCACCCCTGCTTTGTTTTTTGCCTTCTGGTAGCTCCTTTAATGAGCACATTAAGAAGGGTTAAATCCATTCAGAACTCTGAAATTCCTTATCTTATACTCTCCCAGCTCTCACTGAGCCACTGCTGTTTAGAATGTTCCTGTACTAAGTACTTCCCTTTGTCAGTTAATTTCCACTTTTTCATTTGCCTAACTTCTGTAACATATCTTTGTTTTTAAATATCTCATTCTTTTTTTTAAGATTATTTATTTATTTATTTGAGAGAGAGAGAGAGAATGAGAGACAGAGAGCACAAGAGGGAAGAGGGTCAGAGGGAGAAGCAGACTCCCCGCTGAGCAGGGAGCCCGATGCGGGACTCGATCCCGGGACTCCGGGATCACGACCTGAGCCGAAGGCAGTCGCTTAACCAACTGAGCCACCCAGGCGCCCTAAATATCTCAATCTTATATGATAAAAATTCTACTAGCTCTGAGATCCTTAACAACTCAAAGTGTCTCATACTATACTTTATTCAAGAAATGTTTTTTGAGCACCAATTCTACGTCAGGGCTATATTTAATGATTATATATGCCCTTTTCTCATAAAATAAATTATTTAAGCCACTAACGGTTGCATTAGGGTCCTCCAAAAATGTCGGGTCTTCCCCCAGCATCTTCTTACTCATAGCAAATGCTTTAAAATGTTCTTAACTGAATTGACTTGCTAGGATATCTTTCAGAAATTGGAATATGTGTAGTGTGGATCAGTCCACTAATCTACTAGCAGCAATAGCTTTCTCTTTCTTCCATGATATACTTTCCTTTTATTCTTTACACTTCTCTCCTTGAATTCTGAACCCTGGATTATTGCCAATACCACCCTAAACGACAGCTACCATCAGTGTTGCTAACTCGTCATTCCTTATCACCAACTGAGGACCTTTCTGTGCACTGAGCACTAGGAATGACAGCACGAACAGCCATTTCATTTGTCCCCACAACGTAAGTATGGTAAGTCTGATGCAAGGTGAGCGTGACGGCAAGGTAAGCATGACATCCTGTGTCACAGATGAGGCACCGGATGTGACTTTCTCAAAATCTCTGAGTTGATAAGTAACAGAGCAGGATTCAAACTCTGGCCTGTCTGATGTCAAAGTCCATTCTCTTAGGACTTGGTCAGACCACTTTCCAGCCTCAAAGCCTCAGAGAAGACCTTCATGCACCTCACTGATAAGACAAATTCTTACCACTGATTTTCCTAGAAGAGAAGAACCCAGTTTGGCTCCATCCTCTCTCCATTCACTAGGTTTCATTTCTTTCATGCTGCAGATCAGTTTCCTAGGAAACAGACTTCAGACAGACACTTGGGTCCAGGAGGACTCATAAGGAGTGCTTGGCGGATCAAGACCTGTGGAGAAGTAAAGGAAGTGGGGCTGGGTGAAAGGAAACATTGAATTTCAGTGTCATCAAAATCCAAGCCTCAGCTTACACTTGGGGAGGTCAGAAATGTCCCAAATGAAGTCAAGGGGGCCATGCCCACAACAATCACTCATTGGGTGCAGACTGTCCCAGGAGGTGGGCATGAACTTGGCCCTGGCAATCCCAGAGAGGGACTCAGCGGAGAGCTGTCAGCCACCATCACTCGTGGTGGCTGGGGTAAAGACAGCTATCTGAGCAGCTACCCTGGCATCTTTACATATAACTCCTTCTCTAATCTCCTTTTCAAACCTCTCACATCTCTTAGTAGATTCCCAGATTGGGTCTGAGGGGAAAGCCCAGCCAGTTTTGTGCATTTTTCCTATACTCTTCTTTCAGAGACCCCAGTATTATTTCTTAATTTATTCTTTCCTTTTTCCCAATGAAGGTAACAAACTATCTCCACTGCCTGCCTGGGCTCACCTGAGCACAAATTCAGGGGACAGCTTCCCTGGTTCTTCAGTGCCCCCCTCTGCAAGGGCGGTCCCAGGTGTCCAGTCCTGCTGCTGGAGCTCTAGGATTAGACTCTCTTAGTTGGCCTCGGCTACCTTTTCCTGAAGCTTTCCATTCCAGCCTTCCACTCCATCCCCAGCATTCGGCTCACCTGGGCTCCACCCCTGGCCTCTGACCAAGTTCTCCTATCTGCCCCAATCTTGCCCTCTCAGATGCACCCTGCTCGTCTCCCACTGCCCGAGTGATCTTTC
This sequence comes from Callorhinus ursinus, assembly GCF_003265705.2. NCBI lineage: Eukaryota > Metazoa > Chordata > Mammalia > Carnivora > Otariidae > Callorhinus > Callorhinus ursinus. The sequence goes on along the minus strand of NW_027397069.1, from coordinate 57,610,874 downwards.
TGGATGCAAACCTACCATGTAACTGCTCTGTCCATTGTTTCCAGGTTATCTGCTAAGTTCTGGACTCTCACATTCCATTCCACCTGATCCAGCCAACCTCCTCAGTTTCATTTTGTTTTTTCAAAAGAGATTTTATTTATTTATTTGAGAGAGGGTATGAGCAGGGGGAGGGGCAGAGGGAGAGGGAAAGAGAGAATCTCAAGCAGACTTGCTGCCGAGCATGGAGCCTGATGTGGGGCTCGATCTCACAACCCGAGATCATGACCTGAGCCAAAATCAACAGTCAGAGTCTCAACCAATGGAACCACCCAGGCAGCCCTCCTCAGTTTCATTTGACAGCTCCTCTCCCCACTCACCCCTACTAAACACACACACACACACACACACACACACACACACACACACACACACACACACTTCTAGCAATATTCAACTATCTGTGGTTTTTCCTCATCCACCACATTATTCCTACCTCCATGCCTTTTTGCTCACTGTTCCTTCTGCCTGGAATCCTTCCTATGCCAGGTTAATTCCTTCAAGACCCAACTAAGGTATTTTCTCCTCCAGGAAGACTTCCCTACCACCAAGAGCTCGGCTACAGCGTCTGCCCTGCCCCTCAGCCTTACTCCGCATCCTCAGAAGTTATCTGCCATCACTGGCCTGTGAGATCCAGTGAACAGGTCAGAATCTCTCCTTTCCCATGCCTGGTGCAGAGTAGGAATTCAAGATAATCTTGTCAAGTTGAACAGATTAAACCCCCTCCTCAGCATCTACACCACATATTTCCTTCATCTCCTACAACTCCTTGCTCTTCAAAAGACTGCCTGTCCCAAATGTACTCCTTTTCTTTATTTTTGCAAGGTGATTATCAAGCATAGGTTGTGCTCCACATTAAGCAAACTGGTGTTAGGAAAAATCTGTATTGTGCAAGAAAATTTGGGATGATTATTTGTCTTTATAAAAGGCTGCTAGCCTAGGTTTCTTTAACTAGGAAGCTCCAAGTCTCTGCACAAAAGAGCATATGAATGAGAATGCTGATCGTCAAACTGTGAATGATGGTTACCTTGGGATTCTTTTACTTCCTTCTTTATTTTTTTGAGGGGGGTTATTTATTCATTTGAGAGAGAGAGAGAGAGAGGGAGAAAGAGCATGGAGGGAGGGGCAGAGGGAGAGGGAGAGAGAAAATCTCAAGCAAACTCCCTGTTGAGTGTGGAGCCCCACACGGGACTTGATCCCATGACCCTGAGATCATGACCTGAGTGAAACCAATAGTCAGACCCTTAACCCAGGCTCCCCTACTTTCTTCTTCATATTTATATATATATTATTTGAATTTTACATATATGATCATGCCTTATTACTGAAGAATCAGAAAGAAAACAGAAATCCATGCTCATTGTGGAAGAAATAAGGAAAAAATAGTAAGCTTCTAGGTGATTTTTTTTCTCTTTTAAAGAGATAGAAAGGTAGAGTTATGAAAAAAACAAACAAAACACTGTTGTAAGTGCCTTAATCTCCAGGCTTACTAGCAAGAATAAATTGTACATTTGTAGGACTTTATGCCAAATGCATTTTGAATCATTCAGTTTGAAAACTGTTTCTTTCTCTATAACTTCTGGGGGGGGTCTGTGTTTTAGAAACGGAGTTTGATGTCGAGGTACTATTGTGACCTTAAAGAGGCAGACCACAGACCGTGGAGCAAGTTCATGGTCAAGGAGCCTCAAATCCCAATCTGCACCCTAAAGTAACTCTTGGCAAATCAATCAAGTTCTCTGAGCCTCCACTGCTTCAAGTGTAAAATGGGATAACCTGTGCAACATCCACTTCACAGGTTTCCAATAAAAAGAAGAAAACCAGACAATATATGTACACTTGCTTTAGAAATTAAAAGAGTGAAGACACCATGTTAGCACCAAGTATTAGAAGGGTGATGATGAATAATAATATTCAAGTAGCGGCCATTTCCCATCCTTTGGAGACCCTGCCCTGTTCATCTTGAGGAAGAGCCACTTCTGTGAGGGTCTCCTTCGCCCTTCTGAGATTCTCTCTGAGGGCTATTTTCCAATATCACCAGGACCAACTCCCAGGCACATGCTTTTTGTCCAACCCTCCCTGAAATATTAACCCCCAGGACGACACTGAGTATTTGCAACGATGGGCAGTTATCATCAGCTGAAAGGAAGGCCTGAAACCACATACTCTTGCCTAAGCATGTCCATGTTTTCTTTTGTCCTTTTTCATACTCTTTTTTTAGGGAAGAGTGTCTCACAAATTAATTTAATGAAGCATTTGCTTGCCCAATCTGGAGAATCTTTTTCTTAGTAAGTTTTAGGGCAGAAAGAGCCATATAACTCATTGGCTTACGTCATCCAATAGAGAAACTAAAATCACTGCTGCCTACATTACAGGTGGGAGGCAAACTGTCTAATCTCCATTAGCTTGTTGCATGATAGATGGTCAAGTACCTTAGATTTAATCACACAGTCTGTGAGTGAAGGTGCTCAAGCCAGAACTAAAGTCTCCACACCAGAACTGCTTGACTCATTAGATAGTATTCTTTTTTTTTTTTTCCATTAAAAAAAAGGAAGGGAAAAAAAAAAAAAAAAAACTGTCTGTTAATGACAAAGTAAGCACCATCTTTAAGCTACTCCCCAGGACCTGATAGCAAATATCCCATTAAAAGAAGACTGGATTCCCAATTTGGCTTTCTTGTCTTTTCTTTTTTAATCTCCAAGTTACATCCTCTAAAGCAACAATAGCATCTTTGTTTAGGGGGGAAAAATTGAGTTTATTTGTATGGGTTGATAGCTATCTGGTGAGGCTAGGAGCGGAGGGTAGTCACAGTTCATTAGTATCATGAAATCAGGAGATTAGAACGATTGAGAGCTTAGGCTTTGGAGCCTGAAACATTTGGGTCCCTTTCCCAGCAAGGCCACCATGCACCGTGTGAACACAGGCCAGTTACTTATCCTCTTAGTCTCACGCTCCTCACCTATGCAGTGGAGCTAAGGACACCTGGCTCGCCGAGTGCCGATGATTAAATGAGCTAATGAATGCTGAGTGCCAAGTGGAGAGTCTGGTGTATGTCTGAGAGACCAAAGAGGTTATTTATCAAATGTGACAACGAATTTAAACACGTTCCAGAAATGACTATCACTACTGTCGCCTTTCTGAACCACAAAGCAAAGGGTGTAACATAAGTATTAACTTCTCACCAAAGAAATAATCCAACTAACTCATTTAAAAAAAAGCAGGTAAGAGCAAAGAAGGGTCCATCTGCCTGAATATTTGTTAGCTGGGTGCTCTGTGCTCACGTTGGTTGTTTCGTAGGAGCCGGCCCACAATCCCACTGCGTAAGAGGCTTAAAACCATAGTAGACTTACTCCCACTACTTTAATTTCAAAGTTCATAAAGGCACTGCTACAGCTTCATGGTAGTCCCTGTCACATCAACTGTAACTTCCTATGAAACTTTTATTCGCTTATCTGGTCCTTTGTTTTAGGCCATTCTCCCTTTCTCTCCAAACATGGGAGTCACATCAGCTAGTCTTGTTGTGTTGACCACCCTACAGAACGGCCCGTACCTCATAACGTAAGAATGTTCTGCCCTAGTGGTACAAGCCATTAAAGTTTAAAGCACAGACTAGCATTCATGTTTCTAGCTTTGGAAGAAGATAAAGCACTGACTTCATGGCCATTTGTTTCAGAATTTACTCACATTACAGCCCTGAAAACATTCCACTGTTTTGGCCCAACTGGCTTTCTTGAGGGAGGAGTATACGCTTTTTCAGCAGAACCACTGTGCAAATTCTCAGGGTCAACCGAAGTACACTCTGGCTCTGGCAAGATTCCCAACAGCTGGTGCTACGGTCCCCAGATTAAGGGCAGTTACTGTATCAGTCGTCTTCACCATCCATGCGGCAGTGAACCGATTTGGAAGGAGCCCCTGGAGGGCTTCGTACTTAATAGACAGTTACAAGATTAGTAACAGAGAGTCGTAACCTTTCCTGAATGCTCCAAGTACTTCTACTCATCCAGAGACCCATGAGGCAGCCGACCTCGATGTGCTGAAAAGCAGAGTGAAGGGATAATAGATTTGTTATGAGACCAAAGGTCTTGGAGCTCACAATTAACTTACTCCAAACATCCATCTTTGTTCCCCGTCCAAAATTCATTCACGTAATTCAGCCAACACCAGCTTCCAAAGAATTAACTAACGAGTAGCTGCCAGTCCCTGCTAGGTCATTCTTTGTCAGAACATAATTCTGTAAACCCCCCCCCCAATAAATTTACAAAACCCGAGGGGGAGGGACGTATCTTCTGTGCCTTTATGTTTCAGTTCCTCGCACAAAGAGCTGGCAGAGAGCAAGCTCACCATAGATATTTGTGCAGTGAGTCGCATAAAGGTAAGCATCATACCCCGGGGCTTTGTTTTCTGAGGAATCCCCGGGCTTTTGAGGAATGACCTTATAGCTCAGTCACACTATGACTAGAGATGAATATTCAGCCTCACAAACACACACCCCCTTCCCTCAGCCTGGACCCTATTGTTTCCCTAAGCCAGAAGTCAAGTACTAGGATGCAGGTTGTCTGGAATGCACCTCCCTGGAATTCCCAGCAAATGTTGATTCAATGAGTAACAGTCAGACATTGGTTACCACTATCTATCATCAGATAATATCCTTTTCCTCCCACTAGCCAACTGGATTTTGAACCTGAAATACCCTTAGAAGGATATTTTCACTTCAGTTCGTAATCTGGCTGCAGGGTCAGCCAGGCAGGCAGGCGGGCAGGATGCAAGGGTCACCACACATTCCTCCTGGCTTTGGGAGGCAAAGTACAGGCCTCTCATCGTCAGGAACTTGCCAGCCAGCATCCACCCCTCACAACAACATCCATCTCTCTAAAGGCCTTACTCACCAGCCAACTTCCTCTTAAGCCTATTATTGTGAGGTAGTCGGCTCTCCTCTGTTCCTGTGGGGTGGCCTAAGTGGGTGGCTATTTTCTACATGTCACAAAAAAGTGCTTCAGTTTCTATGCTCTGGCATCTAGCTATATGACCTGGTAGGCCACGCTCTCTTCAGGGTGCTTTATGAATTTCTTTCCTGAATGTGCTTTCCAAATACTGTTCCCCAGTTTGGGGCAGCAGCTGCAGAGTTCATGTCAAAACTGTTCCAATATTGAAAGGCAAGTGTCCCCTTGCTCTCCATGGACTCCTCACCCTTGGAGTGGGCAGAACAGGAAGAAAGCTAGAGCTGGGTGTTCTGGAGCAAGGGCCCAGAGCAGAAGCCCATCTTGCTGGGGTCTGGGGTAACATCGGATTCATTCCTCTTCTTTAATTAGATTGCTAAGAATCCAAGAGTGTATGCATTGCTTCTTTTCAACGATTTTTATCTTCCTAATGTATTGTTGTTTTTATCATAATTTGAAATTTTTTTATCATTGGATATGCTGCATCATCAAGTATATACTGGATAGAACTATTTTGATGAGGGATTGATAAGACTTGAATCCTCAGCTTAAAATTTTACATATCTGATCATTGGAATAGTTTGTCATAAAATAGCTTCTGGTTCCTTCCCTTTCAAATCTTGATTATCTCCTTTTACCCACATATCTCTAGTGTCAGGTGCCTTAGAGCTTATTCACATCAAATATCAGCTCAGTCATGGCACTGGTTGAGCCAATACAAGGCATTGGCAGTGTTTCTGGAAACCCGTCCTAACTAAAAATGGCTAGAAATATTTAGCTGTATACAGAAGTGACTGGGAACCTTGTAAGTAAATCTCTCTAACCTGAACTAAATGTTTGCCTAACTCCACTTCCCTTAGCCTGATCCCCAAAATGCCTGCAGCCACCAATTCAACAAGTATAATGGAGAGGAAGCCATACTGGAAAGAGGCAGAGGTCTTAGCCAACTATAGTTAATTTATCTTAGGCGTACAAATTTTACAAAAACATATGACCATATGAATGAACACTTGCCTAGGGCCATCACACAGCTGTGAAAGTAAAGGGTTCTGAAGCTGAGGCTTGATTATCTTTATGTAAATCCATGCTAGCACCAACGAATCATAGCAGATGCTGGGCATGAACAACCAACTCCATCATCTGGCACACACCGGCTGAATGAGCATCCCTGAATGCTCACTGCTGACATTCATAAATATCTATAAATGTAAATGCCCATAAAGACTAGGTTCTCGTTCAAACTTGTTAAAAGCTCTGTTTTGCCATCACTTTCTTGTGTCAAACAGTTCATCTTTGCCTTTAAACTCTCATTTTCTGTATTCTTAATCTTTCATTTTTTATGATACTCTAGCTTGATCTGATGATAGTAGATGTTTAAAACTATGTGTTGTATTAAAGGGCTTTATAAAGGTAGGCTCACAGAACAACCTGTCTCCAAAAGAGGACATAAGAGTAGCTTGAAGTAAAAGGCAAAAAAACCTGTAGATCAGGCAAAGAAAGGTATTAAGCAAGGAATTGATGACCCCAGCCAACTAAGTTATGGAAAGTCCTAGGAAGCATTTACCAATCCATTTCCCACCCACAGATTGGGTCAGGAGCCAGACATAAGTGACAGTTTATTGGGTTTTTCCTCTGCTGGAATGTAAGTGTGTCAAGAGCAGGGTCTGTACTCTTCATCTTATGTGTTCAGCCTGGTACAAGAAGCTCCATCACTGGTGGATGGACACACAATCAGCATGGGAAATTGTCCTTCTTTGTTGGTGGTTAGGAGCCATTGGAAACTTTGGCAACTGTGATTCTGGCAAAGGTGAGGCAGAGGAAATCAGATCAGAGAAATTCTGGAAGAGTATTGTTTATTAAGGAAACTCACTGTGGATGCATGCTGCAGGATGTAGGGAGAGGGAGGAAGGGAAGTGCAGCTGTAAACAGAACCAAACATGTGGGTTTTATTTTATAAAAGAAAGTATCCAAAAAGAGGGGCTAGAACCCAAAGTAGGGAAGGGAGCTGAGAGGCAGGAGGTAGGAAAGGGAGGTGTCAAGATGAGGGGGACAAAGGGCACCCGTAAAGCCAGTGACTGAAGGGGTTTGTAGGAGATAGGGTCTCGCATCATTTCACATGAGCCTCTGGGCGCCTTACCTCACGGGCCACAACACCAGCACAAGTGAATGAGTTTCTTGATGAGAAGGAGTGACATCACGAGAGACACTCTCCCACCTTCCCCTGAAAGGGGAAGGGAAGGTTGTCAGAGGCACAAGGTGATGGGAGAGAAAGCAACACCTAGCACTTACAGATGCAACAGTGGGATTGGAATACTGAATGAGGCACTGATGGGTCACAAGAGGCATTCTGGCTCAGCCAAATTAACTAACACAACACAGTTTCTTTTAGTCTTGTCTCTAATCACAAATCATGCATTATTTTCTTCAGTGCTCTCCAGGATGGCCATCCTCCCATTTCCAACGAGGTTTCTAAACTCGACATAATTATTGAATGGGTTAGAACCATGGTGAAGAGCAGTGAGGGAAGACACAACCTAATTTACTCCATTTTGAATTTATAGTTTACTTGCATCTGATCTTTTCCTGCCCTTCTACTCCAAAGTTCACAAGAGTCCTTCCTTTGATGGGTGCATTTTTTACCTAAGTGAAAACTCTGTGGTTATAACCTTTTAATTTCATCTTAATTAACTGCATTCCCTTCCCTGATTGGCTAGGACTATTTCAAGTTTAATGTAACTCTCCAAGGTGCCAACTTTCCCACCTAACACAGTGTCACATGCAAATTGAATGTCCACACTAAACAGTTATTCAGGTACAAGAACCAGAAAGAAGGATCCTCGTACCCTCTTAAATTAGCTCTTTCCACTTTTTTCCTTATGCCCATTTGATTCTTTGACCTCAACACAAAGTGAACACAAATCTAGAAAGAGTGAGAGAGAAAGAGAAGTTCATTCTGGAAGCAAAAGACAGAGCCCTTTCTGTTTCATTAGCTGACACTAAATCCTGAAATGCCATTGCCATGTTGCCTGGCAACCTAGGAAATATTGTTCTGATTAAACAAAAACTATCTGGAGTAAATTCACAATGTAATGGCTGACAAGTATTATATCATTCTGCATTCCACCATTAATGCATTAGCAGCAAACACTTTGGGACAGTTCACCCTCAAGAAAACAAAAACAAATATACTGACATCACCAAGAGGTAGTCTGAGGACCAGGAAAAAAAGTCCGGCAAGTCTCATAACCTTTGGGGGACTCAGTTTTTTTCATCTGCAAAAAGAACAAGTGGAATTAATAGACTCTGACATTTCGTGATTCAAAAGAAACAGTAAAAACGGAGAGCACAGTACCAGTCACCTTCTTGAACTGCAGCATTTATTATACTTGTGTAGGCCATGAACAATGATACACGGGATTACAGGGTGAAAATCATCCATCTTACTTTAAATAAAATCTGCAATGAGGATTTGTTGGTTTCCTGTAGACTATTGATGCCCTTATTATTATAAGAAACTTCTTTAATTTAGAAAGGCAGATGCTCAGCATATGAAGACTGCTCATCTCATTAAGACAAAAATACCTGCTAGAAATTTCTTTAAGACTATTATAGTGAGCAACCCCAGAGTCAAGGAGCCCTGGCAAAGTTAAAGCAACTTGTCTATGGAAATCACAAATGAATCAATTATAAAGCTATTCGACAAGAGAGGCTGCAGTTGAAAACTGAAAACTGCAGCAACAAAGCTTTGCAAAGCATAACATGGCGGGTGCAAAGCAAAGACTCTGGGCTCAAGTTCTAACCCTGCCACTTACTGGTTGGGCTGCTATTTAAACTCTCTGCAACTCAGTTTATCCATCCATGTGTAGGTATAAAGGTAGTACATACCCCTCTTATGGTTATTGTAGGAACAAAATGAGTCAGCAACGTGCTTAGCATAGTGGCTGACATGTAGTTAGCTGCCATTGTTATTTCTGGCACGAGCCAGTGATTGTTCATCAGAGTGCCAGAGCCAGATGGGCCTGGATTCAGAGCCCAGCTCCACTGATTATTAGAAATGGCCCTTTGGACAAGCTTCTCAACCTCTTAAGCCTCAACTGCTTCACCTATGAAATAGGAATAATCATAATCCACCTCATTGAGCTTTTGTGAGGATTATGTGACAGAATGCCTGTGACAGGTACAGTACAATGTAGCTACCTACCATGAATCACTACACTCGGGGATTCATCACGAAATTTCTCTGCAGTTTCTTTACCTTCTCATTGTTTTTTTTCCATGACACAAAAAATAACAATGTTCAACAGTCCCCTCTTCTCCATGGTTTCACTTTCTGCACTTTCAGTTACCCATGGTCAACTGAGGTCAAAAAACAGATGATCCCCATTCTGACTTATTGCCACACCTATCACCTCACTTCATCTCATCACGGAGGCATTTTATCATCTCACATCATCACAAGAAGAATAAGGATATTTTGAAAGAGACCACACATTCACATTGTTTTTATTACATTATATTGTTATAATTCTTTTATTTTATTACTGTTGTTAATCTCTTACTGAGTCATATTTATAAGTTAAACTTTATCCTAGGTGTGTGTGTGTGTGTGTGTGTGTATGTATGAAATAAATATATATATATATGAAAAAACATAGTCTATATAGGGTTTGGTACTATCTGTGGTTTCAGGCATCCACTGTGGGTCTTGGAACATGTCCCCCATGAATAAGGGGGAACTACTGTATGCTAAGACAATTTGAGAAGGAAAAAACTCAACAAATGGATACATGGAAAATTGAATATCTACATGTTAAAAAAAAAAAAGGTGGATTCCTTCCTCACCCCATATACAGAAATTAACTTAAAATGGATCAAAGACATAAATGTAAGAGCAAAACTATAAAAGTTTTAGGAAAAAACATAGGTATAAATCTTCATGGCCTTGGGTTAAGCAGTGGTTTCTTAGCCATGACACCAAAAGCACAAGCAATAACAATAAAAAATAAATAAACTGGATATCATCAAAATCAACAACTTTTGCCCTTGAACTGATGCCATCAAGGAGATGAAAAAACAACCCCAGATGGGAGAAAATCATTGCAACTCATACATCTGGCAAGGCATTTGTATCCAGAATATATAAAGAACTTCTATAATTCAATAATAAAAAGACAAATAACCTAATTAATAGATAAGCAAAGGCTCTGAACAGACATTTCTCCAGAGGAGATACACAAAAGGTCAATGAGCACATGACAAGATGCTCCACATGAGTAACCATCAGGGAAATGCAAATCAAAACTTCAATGAGATATCATTTTATATCCACTAAGATGAATATAATTAAATTAAAAAGGCAGAAATAACAAGTGTTGGTAAAGATGTAGAGAAATTGGAGATCTCATCTACACCACTAATGGGAATGTAAAATGCTGCAGCCACTTTGGAAAACAGTCTGGCAGTTCCTCAAAGGGTTAAACATAGAGTTACCATATGACCCAGCAGTTCTACTCCTAGGTATAAACCCAAGAGAAATAAAAACATGCCCACACAAAAACTTGTATGCTAATGTTCACAGCAACATCATAATATTCAAAAGTGGGAATGAGTGTCCATCAACTGATGAATGGATAAAGAAAATGTGTCATATCCATAAAATGGAATAGTATTTGACTATAAAAAGAAATGAAATACTGATATATGCTGCAGCATGGAACAAACTTGAATACCTTGAAAGAAGCCAGTCACAAAAGACCTTATGTTGTATAGATGGACTCCATATATAAGAAAAGTCCAGAATAGTGACAGGTCCATTAGTGATGGAAAAGTGATGAGTGGTTTCCTGGAGGCAGAGGCGTGGAGGAAAGTGGTTAGGGAGAAATGGGGAGTGAGTGCTAATGGGTACAAGCTTTCCTTTTTGGTGGGTGAAATGTTCTAAAATTGATTGCAGTGATGGCTACACAATTGAATAGACTAAAAACCATTGAATTGTACACTTCAAATAGGTGAACTATATGGTGTGTGAATTGTAGCTCAATAAAACTGTTATAAAAAATAACAATGAAAATTTCAGGAGCCTCCTCAGCTTGGAAGATGAATTCTGTAGCACTTCAGGTGGGCTCCAGACCCATGTTCTAGCAGAAGCAGTAGGGGCTGGCCATGGAACTGTTCTAGATAGCCCCAGAGACAGACAGCAGCTGGAAGAGACTCCAGAGCCAGTTGCCGAATGCATGCGATTCCCTACATCGTTGTTTAGTTTCACAGTCGGAAGTTCTGTGGTGATGCAGACAAACAGAGCAATGGCTCTCGTCCCCCCAGCAGAACAGAACTGGGTCATGCCGCAAATAAGGAGTTCATTTTCCTTGCTCACACCCAATCACATGAATTCTGTCTACCTATAAGAATCCTCAGGAGGGAGACCACGAGGTAGACTGTGCTTTGGAGGATGGTGTGCCAAGGAGTTGGAACTGAGGAAGCCAGAGAATGAGCCCACTTGATCAACAGTGTGTATATTGGGAAGATTGTGGTGTGGTATTTGAAGCTGTGCCTCAAAAAGGAGTCCTGAGGCTTTGAGTTTTTTAGATAAAAACACTGAATTCAGGACATCTGGGTGGCTCAGTCGGTTAAGTGTCTGCCTTCGGCTCAGGTCACAATCCCAGGGTCCTGGGATCCAGCCCCATGATAGGTGCCCTGCTCAGCGGGGAGCCTGCTTCTCCCTCTCCCTCTGCCTGCCTCTCTGCCTGCTTGTGCTCTCTCTCTCTCTCTCTGTCAAATAAATAAATAAAATCTTAAAAAAAAAAAAAAAAAGACCAGGGCACCTGGGTGGCTCAGTTGGTTAAGCAACTGCCTTCGGCTCAGGTCATGGTCCCAGAGTCCTGGGCTTGAGTCCCATATCAGGCTCCCAGCTCAGCGGGGAGCCTGCTTCTCCCTCTGACCCTCTCCTCTCTCATGCTGTTTCTCTCTCTCTCTCTCTCTCTCTCTCTCTCTCAAATAAATAAATAAATAAAATCTAAAAAAAAAAAAAAAGACCATTGTCTTCACACAGTATTAAGGCAAATTCCTCCCAAGAACCTAGTACTTAAACTTCTTGGTGTGAGATTATAGGGAAAGAACTCAAAAGTTATATTGCAGCAGAAAAACAGAGACTCATACAGAAATGGAAATTTAAAACAATCTTTCCAAGATCCCAGATGTCCATCAACAGGTGAATGGATAAAGAAGATGTGGTATATGTACGATGGAATACGATGGAATATTATGCAGCCATCAAAAAAAAAATGAAATCTTGCTATTTGCAACAACGTGGATGGAACTAGAGGGTATTATGCTAAGCGAAATAAGTCAATCAGAGAAGGACAAGTATCATATGATCTCACTGATATGTGGAATTTAAGAAACAAGGCAGAGGATCATAGGGGAAGAGAGGAAAAAATGAAACAAGACAAAACCAGAGAGGGAGACAAATCATAAAAGAGTCTTAATCTTAGGAAACAAACTGAGAGGGACGCCTGGGTTTCTCAGTCGGTTAAGCATCTGCCTTTGGCTCGGGTCATGATCCCAGGGTCCTGGGACAGAGTCCTGCATAGGACTCCCTGCTCAGCAGGGAGCCTGCTTCTCCCTCTCCTTCTCCCGCTCCCCACTGCTTGTTCTCTCTCTCTCTCCGTGTCGAATAAATAAATAAAATCTTAAAAAAAAAAAAAAAGGAAACAAACTGAGGGTTGCTGGAGGGGAGGGGGTGGAAGGATGGGGTAACTGGGTGATGGACATTGGAGGGTATGTATAGTAATGAGCCCTGGGTATTATATAAGACTGATGAATCACACACCCGTACCCTTGAAACAAATAATACATTATATGTTAATTAATTGAATTTGAAGAAAAAAATCTTTCCATCCTTTTTATTTCTCTTTTATTTAGTCTTATTTCTTCTCCTTTCTTCCTTTGTCCCTCTTTCCCTCTTCTTCCTTCCCATCACCTCGCTCCCCCTTCTCTGGTCACCAGATTTTTCAGTAAGAAGTTGGTGAGCATGTCACAACATGCACTTTGCACTGCCTTTATGCCACTACCTACCTTGACACCCCAAAGAAATGAGCTCCAAGATAATGCTTGTTATTGGAGTTCAATGCGGCTGCACGGTGATTGCTAGGCAGACAAGTTGAGCCCAACAACTGAGGGTTTATGCCGTTTCCTTGGTTTCTAAAGCAGGAGAGGTGTATCCTAAACCAGGCCCAGATGTCTGGCTGGTTATTTTCCAGGCCAATATTCTTCATATGCGTATGTCTATTCTTTCTCAGGAGTCTCCTCTGAAAACACAACAAGGCATTTCATTCTGCTAGGTCAGGGTCTGTGACAGACTGTATTTTCCAAAGATGGCCATGCTGTACGTTCCATCCTTACAATGTGATGTTGACACTTCCCAATAAGAGATGGGGTCTATGTTCCATCCCCCTGAACTTAAGTGGGCCTTTGTAACAATTCTTCCAAGAGAGTATGGCTATATGACTTCTGCAGCTAGGTCATAAAAGGCAACGAAGCTTCCATCTGGCTCTCTTTCTCTTGGGACAAACACACTGGTATCCATGAGCCACCATATAAAAAGTCGGGCCCTCTGAAGCTGCTATGATGGAGAGACCACGTAGAGAGACCACGTAGAGAGGAAGGAGCCCCCGCTGTTCGTCCAGCCTTCCACTGTTCGAGTCTTCCCAGCCCAGGCACTAGAATGTGAATGAGTGAGCCTTCAAACGATTCTAGCCTCCACGCTTCAAACTGCCCCCCTCAACACAGAGTGGAATAAAAAGGAGCTATCCTTGCCCAGACGGAAGATTTTTGATCAAAACCAATGTTCTTCTTGTTTTTCAAGCCAGCCAGTTTCCTTTAATGGAGGCTCCTGGCACAGAATGTGTTAAGACAGTGCCTCCCCCCTCTGTTACCGTTGGGCAGAAGCTGCTTGCCACGGCTTCCATAGAACAGAGAGAAGGTTAAGCTAGCTCCTCTGAAATGCCTTCCAGGGTGGCATCCAAGGGACTAGACATCTTCCTCCCTAGCTGTCTCCAGCCAGAGGTGCCTTCTGCCTATGAAATGGAAAGGCCCAAATAATATTCACAGCCTTTTCTATTTCTTTAAAAGGCAAAACCATTGGCAGTGAATGAATTTTCGAAACACGGTATTGAGTTAAATATATATAGATACATATATAGGGGAAAGAGTACACACAACACAACATCATTTTATAAAGCTCAAAACCAACAAAACAAAATAACATTTTATGGATACAAATAGATATGGTAAAGTTCTGAGAAAAAGGCAAGAAAACAGTCAACGTGAAATTAAGGGCAGGACAGGAGATGAGATCAGGCACCCGGGTGTGATTGTAAGTGAGTAAGTGGTAAGTGGTAGGTTCAAGGGTGCTCATTTGACTGTTATGCCTCATAACTTACATGTACATTACCTATGTTCCTTTGTATGTTAAATACTGCATAACAAAAGAACATGATTAAAAAACAGATGTTAGGTTAATGTTTCCAATTCTAAAAAACAAAACACTTGGCATCATCCAGTGATTGCCCGGTCCTCCCCTTGCTACATATTATGTCTCATGATTATTTATGTGCTCTTACCCCATTCACCTGGTTCTGCCTAGTTTCCCATCCTGCTCTCCTCTGCCCAGGACCCTTGCTGTGGCCTCCTAATTGGCTCCCTGTCTGTTTCTTCCTCCTACCACACCCACGGCTTGTCCAGTGAGCCTTCTGAAAGCAAAACTCTCATCCTGTTTTCCATAGCTCAATTCCCTTCAGTCACTCCTCGTGGCCCTTTTATTAAAATCTAGAGTCTGACTTTCTTAGCCTGGCCTTCAAGGCCCCTATAGTCCAGGTGTTTAATGCTCAGTTAGGCTCCAGCCAGACCTTGCCATTTCCCATTCAGGCCTCAGATCCCCCACCTTGGGGTCTTTGTCTTGTGGTTCTCCTTGCCTCCTTCCTATGTCTCCACACTTCCAACCTCAAAAATCTAGTTCCAACACCTCCACCATCATGAGGCCTTTCCTGACCCACCCCTGGGACAGACATACACACGGCTGTTCCTGTGTCTCAACTCTGCTAGGGCTCTAGATGCTATCAAATGGGACATCGACCACTGTTTGCCTCGCAGAACAAGTACGTTGGGTCTGTTCACTTCCCTTGTGAGACCGCAGGTTCCTTGAGAGTAGAGACCATATCTGATTCATTGTGTTTGTGCTGGTTTTTGTTGTTGTTGTTGTTGTTATTGTTGTTTTGTCCTCATAACTCCTTACAGATATCAAACATTCGATACGTTTAGAATGATGGTATTACAAAATGAAATGAATTCCACATTAAGATCTCTCCTAGGCAAAATTATAAAGTGGAGAAAACTTATCTTTGGTGTCTCCAGCCTACCTACTCAGTTGTCCTCCCCTGCCAGGAGCTTATGCCCTCCCCATGGAGCTACCCAGTAACTTCACACCTACTTGTCCGAACAGAACCTTCTTCTAGAAGAAGACCTGATAAATTCATGAACACTACTGTATAAACTACTGAGAAGGCTTCTGATGTTACTGCTCTTTTACCGAGAAGTACTTATTTTGTTAACAGAAGACAAAATCAAAGACTATATCTGTTCTGGGTTGAAGAGCGTCTCCCAAAAATTCATGTCCCTCCAGAACCTCAAAGTGTGACCTTATTTGGAGATAGGGTATTTGCAGCTATAATTGTTAAGATGAGGTAATTCTGGGGTGGGGTGGGGTGGGGTGGGTCCTAAATCCAATAACTGGTGTCCTGATTAGAAGTCCATGAGAGATACAGAGACAGAGGGAAGCCAGTCAAGTGGAGAAACAGAAATGGGAGTGATGCAGCTACAAACCAAGAACACCACACAGTGCCAACCACCAAAAGCCAGGAAAGGACAAGAAAGGATTCTTCCTTAGAGCCTTCAGAGGGATCGTAGCCCTGCCAACACTTCGGTCTCAGACTTCTGGCCTCCAGAACTGTGAGGCCTCCATTTCTGTTGTTTTGACCCACGAAGGTGTGCAGGTAGTTTGTTAACTGAGGGAACTAATACATCTGAAATGCCCGATGCCCAGGCACCACTTCACCACTTAATACTGGGAGAAGAGATCAGTGCCCCAGGTAAGACCCACACCACCTATTTTACCTGTCCCAACCGTAGGGCTTGGCAGGGGAAAATTAGGAGCAAGACTGAGATGGGGCAAACTCTTGGTCATCACTACCGGCACCTTGCAAAAATGTGAGGCCTAGTGACGCCCACCTCTTTCTGCACTGGGTGTGTTCAGCTACCTGCTGGGTGGGCTGAGACCAGAGTCAGGAGCAGGGCCATGAAAACACAAACTAATGCAGTGGTTATCAAACTATTGGGGTCATTGATCCCTTAGAGAACATGGTATGATCTAAGGACCCTCTCCCCAGAAATACAGGCACATATTCCCTAAAATTTGCAAAAAGTTTCAGAAGATTCACAGGTTCCCAGGGGTAAGGACCTTTGATCTTCTAATACATACAATGATGTGGCTAAAGTTAACTTACAGAAGATGTGCACTTCCAACAATGGTGAGTAGTTTTGTTTCCGTATATATGCATTAAATACAGGGTAGGAGCACACCAAGTCCTTGGCATTAGATAGATCTTGAGTCAAATCCCCTTCACTAAGATATTGCCTAGACTCTCTCAGCATCAGGTGTCTTGTCTGGAAAGTGAGGGGCAGCAACACCTGCCTCCCAGGGCTACCATGAGAAGGAAATGTAATATAATGTTAGTTACAGACTCCAGAGTGCCCTGGACATCCCCTTCATAGGGCTTTTCTCCCTTGTCATCATTTAAATAAGCAGTTGTTCAGTGGCTGTTGCCCCCCAAGAGATTATAAGCTTTGGGAGAGCTTTATTCACAGCTGCAGCCCAGGGGCTCTATAATTGTTGACAGGAGGACTATTTTGCTCAGCACAGTGCCTGATGCACGGTATAGGCTTCATAAATAATGGCTCCTATTAACATCCAACTCAAACTCATAAAACCAGGGAAGAACAGCTAGTCAACGAGAGGCTATCTGCCAAGACTTCAACCTCAGAAACATATTGAGAAAATAAGTGGGAGAGGAACAAGTGTTGTGTCCTCTGTTGTTATCCCCAAGCAAAGAAGTAGGGGATTCAGAGATTCAAAGTCTACCACTCCCACAGACTACCAGGAAATGAGCTTCTTCCCCTAGTTCTGGTCCACACAGCAGCTCTTGAAACTCAACACGATCTGCAAGTCTGAATGAACATGACACCAACTGCTGAGTGGGAGGCAATATCATCTGGGGCGAGAAGCCTAGCCCTTTCCCAAAAAGGTGTTACTTTTGATCTCCTTCAAATATGATCAAGGTGGGTGAAATGGTAGCTGTTGGAAGGCTGGGTGAGGTGTGGGTTGGCTGAGTCAGTGCTGGCCAGGTTCCCTTTGGGAAATTCCCATGGGGGGGAGCGGGTGGCAGTTGTCAGCTGGCAAATTAACCAGGTGTGACTTCAAGATCAATGGGGAGATTATACTCTGCCCGTGGAAAAGCCTGGGTCTAATTAATGGATAGGACGCTGGGGTGGAAGTGAGATCTTGTGTTTGGAATGAAGTCCTTCACCTTGGCCCTCTCCGTCTCCAAATGATATTATTTCCCACCTCCCTGGCTCACAGGAATACTGTTAGGATAAATAAAATGAAATGATAAACACACACTTTGAAAAGCTGAAAAAGTACTGTAAAGTAGACAAATGAAAAATTATATAAAATTGAGTGGATTCTCATGTTGTGTTACTTTTATAAGCAAAAAAGATTATAATAAAAATACTACTGAAAAATCTTCATGCATGGCATTATTATTATTATTATTATTATTATTAGTCTCCACTTTGCACCAAGGAGCAGATCCCCTCAATTTAGAGAATGGAGCCCCAGCCAATGAATCAGGATCATTGGGTGATCATTGTGGCCAGCAGATCCCAAGGGAGCAAACAAATGTGAGAGGCCAACCCAACAATAAGAAGATGTCTTAAGCTTCCTCCCATCTTCATGTTTAAAATAAATACGCATTTCAAATTCTCAACCCAGGTCCTAAACACAGGCTGGTAAAGACACCTGCATAAAAGGATTAAAGGGTAGAAGTTGAGGGTGATGTGGGACCCCATGGGAAAAATCTAGCAACAAGGATTCATTCCTTCCAGACACAGATAAACTCCCAGGGCCAACTTCTCCCACAACATGGCTCAGGCCTTCTGTTTGAGTGACTGCAAGACAAAGGACTATTTCCCAAGACAGGAGCAGCTTTTCATTAATAATGACTTTCCTTTTACCAGCCGCCAGCTATGCAATAGATAGTTTCTATGCATTATTTCTAACCCTCAAAACAAGTCCCAGTTTATAAATGAGATTGAGAGGGCACAGACGACATCTAAGATTGTTCTCCTTATGAAGGGTGGCCCAGGGCTTGAACCCAGGCCGTCTTGCTCTGTAGGCTCACCCTTCCTTCAGCCATACTTGAGGCGACTTACAGTGAAACCCAGCTCACCTTGGAGACTGAGCATATTCAGATGGGGTCCAGCCGGGCATTTTTGCAGGCTGGGCTATGCTTCTTCTCTTAACTAGGACACTTACACTGCCAGAAGTCCAATATTGAACTAGAAAACCCCTTATTTAAACTTCTATCCAGTAAGATGAAAATTTAAAAACCAGACATGAAAAAAAATATTTTAGCTTTTTATTATAGAAAAATTTCAGTCAAAAAAAGTGGTAGAATTTAAACCCCCCGTACCATGACCTGGCTCCAACTATCACCAACATTTTGCCATCTTTGTGTCATCGAGCCCTCTTACTTTCTGGAGTATTTTAAGCCATTCCCAGACCTTATGTTATATTATCTGTAAATATTTCAGTATTGATCCTAATACATAAAGACTTAAATTTAACATGACAACAGATCCATTATCACTCCTAAGCAAAGCAATAATAATTCCTTAACAGTGTTTCTTCATGTATTTGATTTTCCCCAAATGTCTCCAACATGTCTCTTTCATTAAGTTACTGCATTCAGTCCCCACTTAACAAAAGCTGGTTGTTTTAGTCCTATACAATTTCTTTTTTGGGGAAAAAAAAATCCAAAGGTAAGGGAATATTGTTGGTGGGTGGTCAAAGACGTTCCTTTCACAACGAGCTCAGGAAGAGAGAACCACCCAAGCAAAGCAAACTGTGTTATCCACGCAGCGCACTGCGTGTTGGCTGAAAACTACTTCAGTGTTAGGAATTGAGTCTCGTCTCCGCTGCAGGCACAGAGCGGGTTTTCATTGTACCGAACAGCACGGGGACGGATGAGGGAAACAGAATGTGCGTGGAGCGGGTGAGAAGTGAACTCGGCGACCGCCTCAAGAGTCCATGTGGTTGCTCTGAAGTAAGAGAAGTGTTTCTTAAAAATAAATAAATGAATAAATAGATGCAGCACTCACAGTAGCTGCAAACTCTCGGCTGGAATATGCAAATACTTTATAAAATTAAGACTAAGTTTGAGCCTCTCCTTCCTTTAGAAAAGAAGGCATGTGGTGAAGTCATTTTGCGTTTTGTCATTAACACAAGAGAAAATGAGTAACAGATAAACAGTATTTGCGCTCCCTCTGGGCCTCCGTTTCTTTAGCTTCAAAATGGTGGTGTTGAGGATGGGCATGATGATCCTCAAAAGGCTCCTCCAGCTAATCATCAGTAGAGGGTAGGGTGCTATGCCACCATACGCCCCCTTCAAGACAAGGATACTCATTCCCCAGGTTGCCTGCAGTCTTGGCTGCTGCTGATTCACAGCTGAGTCCCTCCCTAGAAACTACTCTTGGCCCAAGTTCCTATCTCTTTTCTAGGGACCACCACCAATGACAACCATTGACTAGATGATGAGGAAGGTATTAATGCCCAGGCCACACCCCTCGATGAAGAAAACTCTGAAGAGCCATCCTCTTTCAGGATGGCCAAGGGCTCTGTTCCAACTGCATCACAGTCCAGCATCTCCTTCTATCCGGTCCCCCGCCACCACCACCCCCTTATCCCTAACAGGTAATATCCAAAGAAGCACTCCTCAATAAGTTTCCTCCATGCGGTTTCAGAGTCTGTTTCCTGGAAACAGACTCAACAATAGTATCTGTGATTCCATGACCTGCAGGTCATCAGCTGGGACCCTAGTGCACCCTACTTGACTCCTAAACCCCAACATTTATGGCTGGAGTGCAAGTGATAACAGGCAGAAAGTAGGGTAGCTCTCTTTTGAATACAAGAGTTCTGAGGCAAAAAAAAAAAAAACAAAAAAACTGAGAAAACCACACTCAGACCAAGCTAGCAGCCCAAACTCCTCAAGGGTCAGGTTATTTTCACCATCCTGCATAGTTAAAACTGTCATCCACAGTTGTGAACTCGGAAAGAGTGGTTAGCAAAACTACTGGAAAACGATAAAGGCAACAATATTTCCATGTAACAATCAACACAGCAGCCTGGGTGAGCTTGGAAAATGAAAGTCAGGTCATGTCACCCCCACGCTCAAAACCCTCCAATGGGAAGCCATGCTCCCCATCTCACTCGGAATATAATCCCCAATTCCTACCTTGGATTCTAAGACCTAACATGCTGATTGCCTCTCTGACCTCATAACCTACCACTCTCTCCCTCTCTGCAACAACTAACCCTGGCCTCCTTGCTATTGCCAGAACATTCCAAGCCCACTGCTACCTCAAGGCTTTTGCCTTTGCAGTTCCTTCTGCCTGAAGTGCCTTTCTCCCAAATAGCGACATGGCTCCCCACATGACCTCACTTCCCTCAGGTCTCTCATTAAACGTCATCTTATTAAGGACGCCTTCCTGCCTCTTTCATAGAAGGGTCTTCAAAATGGTTACACGCCTCCAGAAACACAAAATCTTTCCAAGGATTATCGAAGCATTTACATAATTTTAAGGGAAGTGCTTTTCAAAGCCTCCTGTTCTATTTGCATCCTTTCCCAAACTGTTCAACTTGAGTTTGACCAGGATCAAGTATCCTAGAAATTCCTCTACTCAGCTCCTCCTTCATAATAAATCTTCCTCCCACTTTACAAAAGAAATATTTACCTCTCCCTCATCCCAAATCTCATAATGATGCATTGCCACCCCACCAAACCTGCCGGGTGTCAGGGAAAGATCTATTTGAAATGTTGAGGTTGCGTTCAGGAAAGTGCATGATGCTGATGACTAAACAAAATAACTTCTTGCAGTTCAAGTAGTTCTAATTCATTGCTTTCGACAAAATGGAAGGAGTTCCTAATAGAGCTATTCACTCTAGAGATCTAAAAATAATTTTTGATTTAAGATCACCAAGTGATTTTTGACATTTAACTCAGAAGGAGTTCAGAGAATTGAGTGACATTGCTCTAGCAGAACCCTTCCACTCCTATCTACTTAGATATGCAGACAAGATTTCTTAGCAATTACATCTATAAAAATAAAAAATAGTAACAAAATTGATGTTGACTCTTGTATCATTCAGGCAATAAGTCACATTCAGCCATGGGTATTTGAACTAATTGTGATTTTGAAAGAAGGACAAAGTCTATTTTATAACAAGACATATTTACAATAAAAAAATTTGCTTTTTATTTATAAGAAAGTATTAAGATTTTAAGTAGTGGGGGCGCCTGGGTGGCTCAGTTGGTTAAGCGACTGCTTTCGGCTCAGGTCATGATCCTGGAGTCCCGGGATCAAGTCCCGCATCGGGCTCCCCACTCAGTGGGGAGTCTGATTCTCCCTCTGACCCTCTTCCCTCTCGTGCTCTCTATCTCTCATTCTCTCTCTCTCAAATAAATAAATAAAATTAAAAAAAAAAAAGATTTTAAGTAGTGGGTGGGGGAATGGGGAAATTGGGTGTTGGGCATTAAGGAGGGCACTTGATATAATGAGCACTGGGCATTATATGCAACTCATGAATCACTAAATTCTACCCCTGAAATTAATAATACACTATATGCTAACTAAATTGAATTTAAATTAAAAAAAGATTTTTAAGCATAAAAATATGTTAAGATAAAATTCTTAATAGAAATAGAAGTTCAAAGAGAAAAAGAAATGATGTAATATTTCCAACAGTTAAAAATGAGCTTCTTTATGTAGTTTTAAAATGGATAATGATAGATATCAAATTAATATGGTATTCAGATTCCAATAGATGCATTTTTAAAGTTATATACTTAATTTTTTTTAATTTTTTTATTGTAATGTTAATCACCATATATTACATCATTAGTTTTTGATGTAGTGTTCCATGATTCATTGTTTGTGCATAACACCCAGTGCTCCATGCAGAATGTGCCCTCTTTAATACTCATCACCAGGCTAACCCATCCCCCTACCCTCCTCCCCTCTAGAACCCTCAGTTTGTTTTTCAGAGTCCATCATCTCTCATGGTTCGTCTCCCCCTCTGACTTACTCCCCTTCATTCTTCCTCTACTGTTATCTTCTTCTTTTTCTTTTTTCTTAACATATGTTGCGTTATTTGTTTCAGAAGTACAGATCTGTGATTCAACAGTCTTGCACAATTCACAGCGCTCACTGTAGCACATACCCTCTCCAATGTCTATCACCCAGCCACCCCATCCCTCCCACCCCCAACCACTCCAGTAACACTCAGTTTGTTTCCTGAGATTAAGAATTCCTCATATCAGTGAGGTCATATGATACATGTCTTTCTCTGACTGACTTATTTCACTCAGCATAACACTCTCCAGTTCCATCCACGTCGTTGCAAATGGCAAGATCTCATTCCTTTTGATGGCTGCATAATATTCCATTGTGTATATATACCACCTCTTCTTTATCCATTCATCTGTCGATGGACATCTTGGCTCTTTCCACAGTTTGGCTATTGTGGACATTGCTGCTATAAACATTGGGGTGCATGTACCCCTTTGGGTCCCTACATTTGTATTTTTGGGGTAAATACCCAGTAGTGCAATTGCTGGATTGTATGGTAGCTCTATTTTCAACTTTTTGAGGAACCTCCATACTGTTTTCCAGAGTGGTTGCACCAGTTTGCATTCCCACCAACAGTGTAGGAGGGTTCCCCTTTCTCCACATCCCCGCCAACATCTGTCATTTCCTGACTTGTTAATTTTAGCCATTCTGACTGGTGTGAGGTGGTATCTCATTGAGGTTTTGATTTGGATTTCCCTGATGCCGAGCGATGCTGAGCACTTTTTCATGTGTCTATTGGCCATTTGGATGTCTTCTTTGGAAAAATGTCTGCTCATGTCTTCTGCCCATTTCTTGATTGGATGATTTGTTCTTTGGGTGTTGAGTTTGATAAGTTCTTTATAGATTTTGGATACTAGCCCTTTATCTGATATGTCATTTGCAAATATCTTCTCCCATTCTGTCGGTTGTCTTTTGGTTTTGTGGACTGTTTCTTTTGCTGTGCAAAAGCTTTTTATCTTGATGAAATCCCAATAGTTCATTTTTGCCCTGGCTTCCCGTGCCTTTGGCGATGTTTCTAGGAAGAAGTTGCTGCGGCTGAGGTCGAAGAGGTTGCTACCTGTGTTCTCCTTTAGGATTTTGATGGACTCCTGTCTCACGTTTAGGTCTTTCAACCATTTGGAGTCTATTTTTGTGTGTGGTGTAAGGAAATGGTCCAGTTTCATTCTTCTGCATGTGGCTGTCCAATTTTCCCAACACCATTTGTTGAAGAGACTGTCTTTCTTCCATTGGACATTCTTTCCTGCTTTGTCAAAGATAAGTTGACCATAGAGTTGAGGGTCCATTTCTGGGCTCTCGATTCTGTTCCATTGATCTGTGTGTCTGTTTTTGTGCCAGTACCATACTGTCTTGATGATGACAGCTTTGTAATAGAGCTGGAAGTCTGGAATTGTGATGCCACCAGCTTTGCTTTTGTTTTTCAATATTCCTCTGGCTATTCGGGGTCTCTTCTGGTTCCATACAAATTTTAGGATTATTTGTTCCATTTCCTTGAAAAAAGTGGATGGTATTTTGATGGGGATTGCATTGAATGTGTAGATTGCTCTAGGTAGCATTGACATCTTCACAATGTTGGTTCTCCCAATCCATGAGCATGGAACGTTTTTCCATTTCTTTGTGTCTTCTTCAATTTCTTTCATGAGTATTTTATAGTTTTCTGAGTACAGATCCTTTGCCTCTTTGGTTAAATTTATTCCTAGGTATCTAATGGTTTTGGGTGCAATTGTAAATGGGATCGACTCCTTGATTTGTCTCTCTTCTGTCTTGTTGTTGGTGTATAGGAATGCCACTGATTTCTGTGCATTGATTTTTATATCCTGCTACTTTACTGAATTCCTGTATGAGTTCTAGCAGTTTTGGGGTGGAATCTTTTGGGTTTTCCACATACAGTTTCATATCATCTGCAAAGAGTCAGAGTTTGACTTCCTCTTTGCCGATTTGGATGCCTTTGATTTCTTTTTGTTGTCTGATTGCTGTGGCTAGGACTTCTAATACTATGTTGAATAGCAGTGGTGAGAGTGGACATCCCTGCCGCGTTCCTGACCTTAGGGGAAAAGCTCTCAGCCTTTCCCCATTGAGAATGATATTCGCTGTAGGTTTTTCATAGATGGCTTTTATGATATTGAGGTATGTACCCTCTACCCCTATACTCTGAAGAGTTTTGATCAAAAAAGGATGCTGTACTTTGTCACATGCTTTTTCTGCATCTATTGAGAGGATCATATGATTCTTGTTCTTTTTTTTGTTAATGTATTGTATCACGTTGATTGATTTGCGGATGTTGAACCAGCCTTGCAGCCCAGGGATAAATCCCATTTGGTCGTGGTGAATAATCCTTTTAATGTACTGTTGGATCCTATTGGCTAGTATTTTGGTGAGAATTTTTGCATCCATGTTCATCAAGGATATTGGTCTGTAATTCTCCTTTTTGATGGGGTCTTTGTCTGGTTTTGGGATCAAGGTAATGCTGGCCTTATAAAATGAGTTTGGAAGTTTTCCTTCCATTTCTATTTTTTGGAACAGTTTCAGGAGAATAGGTATTAATTCTTCTTTAAATGTCTGATAGAATTCCTCTGGGAAGCCATCTGGCCCTGGGCTTTTGTTTCTTGGGAGATTTTTGATGACTGCTTCAATTTCCTTAGTGGTTATAGGTCTGTTCAGGTTTTCTATTTCTTCCTGGTTCAATTTTGGTAGTTGATACATCTCTAGGAATGCACCCATTTCTTCCAGGTTATCTAATTTGCTGGCATAGAGTTGCTCATAATATGTTCTTATAATTGTTTTTATTTCTTTGGTGTTGGTTGTGATCTCTCCTCTTTCATTCATGATTTTGTGGATTTGGGTCATTTCTCTTTTCTTTTTGATCAGTCTGGCCAGGGGTTTATCAATCTTGTTAATTCTTTCAAAGAACCAGCTCCTAGTTTCTAAAGTTATATACTTAATTTTTTAACAAAAGTAGTACTTTTCCCAATATACAGGGAGTTATATTCTTTATAACTACTACTAATAATATTTAGAAATCCCTCTGGGGTGCCTGGGTGGCTCAGTCAGTTAAGTGTCTGACTCTTGATTTTGGCTCAGGTCATGATCTCAAGCACTGCATACAGGCTCTGTGCTGGACCTGGAGCCCACTTAAGATTCTCTGTCCCTGGGGCTCAGTCATTAAGCATCTGCCTTTGGCTCAGGTCATGATCCCAGGGTCCTGGGATCGACCCCACATCTGGCTCTCTGCTCAGCAGGAAGCCTGCTTCTCCCTCTCCCACTCCTCCTGCTTGTGTTCCCTCTCTCACTGTCTCTCTCTCTCTCTCTCTCTCTCTCTCTGTCAATAAATAAATAAATAAATCTTAAAAAAGGAAAAAAGATTCTCTTTCCCTCTCCCTATGCCCCTCCCCACCCTAAAAGAAAAGAAAGCCATTTAAAAGTAGTGAGAATCAACACTACTGACCCTATGGACATGAAAAGGAATAAAGGAATATTATATAATAATCTATACCAACAAATTTGATAACGTAGATGAAAAGGACCAATTCCTTGGAACACACAAGCTAACAAAACTCACACAAGGAGAAATAGAAAATCTGAATCTATTCTATTAAATCTATTTTAATAGATTATATAATCTATTAAAAGAAATATAAAATATTTCTATTTTAATAGAAATCTATTAAAAATTCAATAGAGGCGCTTGGATGGCTCAGTGGGTAGAGCATCTGACTCCTGATTTCAGCTCAGGTCATGATCTCAGGGTCGTCAGATCAAGCCCCGACTTGGGCTCCATGCTCAGCACGGAGTCTGCTTGGGATTCTCTCTCTCCCTCTACCTCTGCTCCTCTTCCCACTTGCACTCTCTCTCTCTCTCTCTCTCTCTCTCTCTCTCAAATAAATAAATAAATAAAATCTGTTTTTAAATTGAATAAATAACCAATAGGCATTAGGCCCAAATGTTTCACCAGTAAATTCTATCAAACATTTAAGGAGGAAATATATCAATTCTCGACAATGTCCTCCAGAAAATAGAAGCAGAGGGAATATTTCCTAACTCATTCTATAAGGCCAAGATTACCCTAATACCAAAACCAAATAAAGATATTACAAGAAAAGAAAAATACAGACCAATACCTCTCATGAACTTAGCATGAAAATCCTCAGCAAAATATTAGCAAACCAAAACCAACAATGTGTAAAAGGAATTATGTACCACAACCAAGTAGGATTTCTTCTACATATGCAAGTCTGTTTCAGCATTCAAAAATCAATCAATGTAATCTACCACATCAAAAGACCACAGAAGTGGGGCTCCTGGGTGGCTTGGTCGGTTGAGCGTCCGACTCTTGGTTTCAGCTCAAGTCACGGTCTTGGAGTTGTGGGGTTGAGCCCAAATCAGACTCCATGCTCAGCATGGGGTCTGCTTGAGATTCCCTGACTCTCCCTGTGCCCCTCCCTCTACTCTCATGGTCCCTCTCACTCTCTCTCTCAAATAAATAAAATCTTAAAAAAAAAAGACTACAGAAGAAATATTATATGATTTTATCAGTTGATACAGAAAAAGCATTTGACAAAATCCAACACTCTCAGCAAACTAGGAATAGAGAGAAAATTTTTCAACTTGATAAAGAGCATCACAAAAATCCTGCAGCAATTATATTTAATGGTGAGAAACTAGATACTTTTTCCTTAAGATTGGGAACAAGGTGAGAATGTTCCCTTTCACCACTCATAATCAGCATCATATTAGAAGTCTTAAATAATGCAACAAGATAGGAAAAAGGAAATAAAAGGTATACAGACTGTGAAGGAAGAAATAGAACTTTGCAGATGACATGATTGTCTATGTAGAAAAATCCCAAAGAATTGCCAAAAATCTCTTAGAACTAATAATTGAATATAGCAAGTTTGTAGGATACAAGCTTAATATGGAAAAAGTCTATTGTTTTCCTATTCTTGCAATTAGCAACTGGAAGTTTTAAAAAAAATACCATCTACAAAAGCATCAAAAAGAAAACATTAAGTATAAATTTAACAAATTATATGCAAGATCTATATGCAGAAAACTACAAAACTCTAATGAAAGAAATCAAAGATCAAGCTCTTTCATGAATTGAAAGACTCTATATTGTCAAGATATCAATTCTTCCCAAATTGATCTATAAGATTCAATGCAACCCCAACCAAAAACTCCAGGAAGTGTTTTTGTAGATATTGACAAAATAATTCTAAAGATTCTATGGAAAGGCAAAGACAGAATAGCCATCATAATATTAAAGAAAAAGAACAAATTTGGAAGACTCAGACTGACTTCAAATCTTACACTAAAGCCACAATAATGAAGACAGCATGGCATTGGCAAAAGAATAGACACTCATCAAAAGAACAGAATGTTGAGCTCAGAAATAGACCAATACAAATTTAACCAACGGATCTTTGAAAAAGGAACAAAGGTAATCCAATGGAGA
This sequence comes from Callorhinus ursinus, assembly GCF_003265705.2. Lineage (NCBI taxonomy): Eukaryota > Metazoa > Chordata > Mammalia > Carnivora > Otariidae > Callorhinus > Callorhinus ursinus. The sequence goes on along the minus strand of NW_027397069.1, from coordinate 57,582,938 downwards.
AAGGACAGGCTTGTCAACAAACGGTGCTGACAGAACTGGACATTCATACGCAAAACTCAGATCTAGATATAGACCTTCTTTTACAAAAATTAGCTCAAAATAGAATATAGACCTAATGTAAAATGCAAATGTGGAAAACTCCTAGAAGAAAACATAGGAGAAAATCTAGGTGATCTTGGATTTGGCGATGAATTTTTAGGTACAACACCAAAAACATGATCCATGAAGGGAAAAAAATGAAAAACTGGATTTTATTAAAGGTAAAAACTGTGAAACACACTGTTAACAACATTGAAAGACAAGCTACCGACTGGGAGAAAATATTTGCAAAACACATATCGGATAAAGGTCTTATAGGCAAATAGACATAGAACTCTTAAAATTGAACAATTAAAAGATTTGGGTAAAAGATTTGAACAGACAACCTCATCACATATAGATGGCAACTGAGCAAATGAAAATGTGTTAAACATTTGTCATTGGAAAACTGCAAATTAAAACAAGATACTATCACACACTTATTAGGATGGCTAAAAAAAATTTTTTTAACCTGAAATGATTGCTGATGAGGATATAAGAGCAAACAGGAACTCTCATTCATTGCTGCTAAAAAATGCAAAATGGTGCAACCATTTTGAAAGACAGGTTGGCACTTTCTTACAAAACCAAACATACTCTTACCAAATAACCCAGAAATCGCACTCCTACATATTTACCAAACTGATCTGAAAACTTATATCTACACAAAAATGTGCATGTGAATGTTTACAGCAGGTGTATTCACAGTTATCAAAAACTAAAAGCAGGGCGCCTGGCTGGCTCAGTCAGTAGAGCATGCAACTCTTGGTCTCAGGGTTGTGAGTTCAGCCCCACACCGGGCCTAGAGATCACTTAAAAAAAAAAAAAAAAAAAAAAACCTGAGAGCAACCAGGATGTCCTTCAATAGGTGAATGTATGAACAAACTTTCACATATACATACAATGGAATTTTATTCAGTGATAGAAAGAAATGAGCTATCAAACCACAAAAAGACATGGACAACTCATAAACATATATTCCTACATACGCCAGTCTGAAAAAGACAAAACCAGCCTGGGTGGCTCACTTTGTTAAGCGTCCAACTCTTGGTTTCAGCTCCGGTCATGATCTCAGGGTGGTGAAATCGAGCCCCATGTTGGGCTCCATGCCCAGGGTGGAGCCTGCTTGGGATTCTCTCTCTCCCTCTCCTTCTGCCCCTCCCCACACCTGCTGGTGCACTTCTACTCTCTCTCTCTCTCTCTCAAGAAAAAAAAAAAAAAGACAAAATGATAACAATGATAAAAAGATCGGTGGTTGCCCGGAATGCAGGTTAAGAGAATTAGGACTGACAGGTGATGCGCAAGGGATTTTATTTTGGGGGCAGTGGTGGAACCATGTGTACGATACTGTAATCGTGGACACATGACCGTGCATTTATCGAAACCCACAGAGCATAACAGCACAAACAGTGAGCCTTAATGTACGCAAACTTCAAAAACATAGGAGTTTGGGGGCACAACAGGATGGCATTCGGAATGTGACAAAACAATCTAACTGTATCGTGAATGTCTAGAACGACCTCACTAAAGGGGATGTGGGAAGATGTCGTTGTCCTAAGTAGCTCTGAAAGTGAATGGAATCTGTAAGACTAAAGACTGAAGACAAAAGAAATTGCATATAAGCACGATACTCTAGTGGTTAACGTTGTTTCACACAGGGGTATAGGTTAACAAATTTGACACTGCTCCACATGTATACTAGAACTAAACAATTAAGTAAACGGATGGGGGATGGTGGGAGCCAGGTTACCGTTACCGTGAGAGGTTACAGACAAGGGAGGGGAGTGATCCATGTGGTAATGGACTACAGCTGGAGATTTCAATAGGAACTCATGTTGGGCTTAATATGGACATATAGAGTTATATAGAGAATTGTTTATTGGTATGTTTACATACACTGATTGATATACACACATATATTTCCCTTCTCTGTCACCTGAGAGAAGCAAGGACACACAAGTACACCAAGTACCCGGATCTTGGCTTCATTTTTTTTTTAATTAAGGTATAACTGACAAATAAATTGTAAAATATTTGAAGTGTACAATGTAATGACTTGGTATATGTATGTACTGTGAAAGGAATCCCACCTCGCTGAGCTAATTAACACTTCCTCCCATATTTTATGTCTTTTGTTGTTGTTGTTGAGAATATTTTTCTACTCACTTAGCAAATCTCAATTATACAATACAGGGCTATCAATTACAGTCATCATGTCATACATTAGATCCTCAGGCCATATTCATCTCATAACTGAATACTTGTAATCTTTTACCAACTTCTTCCTATTCCTTCTACCCCCCATCCCCTGGCAACCATTTTTCTACTCTCTGCTCTGTGAGTTTGACTTTATTCAGCTTTTAAGATTCTACATATAAGTGATACCATGCAGTATTTGTCTTTGTCTGGCTTATTTCACTTAGCATATGCCCTCCATGTTGTCACTAATAGCAGTGTTTCCTTCTATTTTAAGGTTGAATAATATTCCACCGTAATCATAAGAAAAAATTTTGTAGCTATATATGGTGACAGAAGCTAACTAGACTTATTGTGATCATTTGGTAACACATACAAATACCAAATCATTATGTTGTACATGTGAAACAATTGTTATATGTCAATTACACCTCAATAAAAACCCTTACCTCACACCATACACAAAAATTAACTAAAAAACAAATCCAAGACCTAAATATAAAAGCTAAAACAGGGGGTGCCTGGGTGGCTCAGTCGGTTAAGCATCTGCCCTTGGCTCAGGTCATGATCACGGGGTCCTGGGATCAAGCCCCTAGTCAGGTGCCCCATGTCGGGCTCCCTGCTCATTGGGAAGCCTGCTTCTCCCTTTCCCTCTGCCTGCCACTCTGCCTGCTTGTGTTCCCTCTCTCTGTCAAATAAATGAAATTTTTAAAATAGATAAATAAAAAATAAAAGCTAAAACTTGTAAAAGTTCTGGAAGAAAGCATAAGAGAAAACCTACATGATCCTGGGGTAGGCAAAAATTTGGAAATCACACCAAAAATATGATCCATAAAAGAATTATTAAATTTGACTTTATCAAAAATTAAAGCTTTTTGTACTTCAAAAGTCACCATTAAGGAAAAGAAAAGACAATCCCCTGTATGGGAGAAAATATTTGCAAATCATATATCTGACAAAGGATCTATAAGCAGAATATATAAAGAACTTATAGAACTCAGTAATAAGAAGACAAAGACCCAACTTCTAAAATTAGGCAAAAGATTTAAATAGATATTTTGTCAAAGAAAATGTCCAAATGGCCAATAAGCACTTGAAAAGATGTTCAACATTAGAGAAATGCAAGTTAAAACCCAAATGAGAAAGCTTTACAGTCACTAAAATGGCTATAATCAAAAAGAGAGATGGGGAACAGGGCAAAGCAAATGTTGGCAAGGGTGTGGAGAAACTGGAACCCATATACACTGGTGGTGGGAATGCGAAATGATACAACCATTTTGGAAAATTATTGGACAGCTTCTTAAAAGGGTTGCTTAAAACGTTAAATATAAACTTATTATATGACCTAGAAATTCCACACTTAGGTGTCTGCCAAAGAGAAATTAAAACATGCGTTCATAGAAAGACTTGTATAAGAATGTTCATAGCAGCATTATTTAAAGTGGCCAAAATTTGAAAATAACCCAAATGTCTACAAAGCAGCAAAAGGATACACAAAATATGTTATATCCACACAATGGAACACCATTGGCAATAAAAAGGGTCATACTGCTGGGAGGTGCTACAAAATGGATAAACCTGAAATACACGTTAAATGAAAGGAGCCAGATGCAAAGAAAAATCTATTGATGATTCCATTCATATGAAAAGTACAGGTAAGAGCAATCTATAAAGCCAGAAAGCAAAATTGTGTTTGTCTGGGTCTGGGGGGTGAATGCAAACTGATACAAAGAATCTTTGGGGGTGATAAAAAAAAAAGTTCAAAATTGGATTTTGATTTGGTTGTACAATTCTATAAATTTATTAAAAATTATGTAATTGTACACTTAAAATGGGTGAATTTATGATATGTACATTATACCTCAATGAAGCTGTTCAAAAAAGGACTACCTAAAAATGAAATTTAAAAAAAAGCAAATAGGGTGCCTGGGTGGCTCAGATGGTTAAGCGTCTGCCTTCAGCTCAGGTCATGATCCCAGGGTCCCGGGATCAAGTCCCGCATTGGGCTCCCTGCTCAGCGGGGAGCCTGCTTCTCCCTCTGCCTCTCTCTCTCTCTCTTTCTGTCTCTTATGAATAAATAAATAAAAATCTTTAAAAAAAAGCAAATAAACTCAAACTTGTACATTTTAATAATCACACAAAGAGATTATTTCCAAGTGACTTTAAAACTCAGTGATATTATTGTATATTCCTTAGTAGAATATCCCCGAAAAGGAAAACAAACAAAGAACAAAAAAAACTTTAAAACTTGAATGCTTGGGGGGCAATCAGAAGAGCATGAGACTTTTGATCTCAGGGTCGTGAGTTCAAGCCCCATGTTGGGTGTACAGATTACGTAAGGAAATAAATAAACTAAAAAAAAAAATTAAACTGTTTTTTAGTATAAAGCATATTGTTTGTAATAGCATTGGTATTGTTCTAAGACAGCTATTTGGGCTGATAAAGCAAATAAATGATTATATTGGTGTACAGTTGATCCTTGAACCATGCTGGGGTTAGGAGTCCCAGGAGCCTGAAGAGTCAAAAATCCAAGTATAACTTCTGACTCTCCCAAAACTTAGCTACTAATAGCCTACCGTTGACCAGAAGCCTTACCGATAACATGAACATTACCACATATTTTGTATATTATATGTATTATATACTGTGTTCTTACAATAAAGAAAGCTAGAGAAAAGAAAATGTTATTAAGAAAAACATAAGGAAGAGAAAATACATTTTCAGTACTATACTGTATCAAAAAAAAAGCCACATGTAAGTGGACCTGTGTATTTCAAAACTATATTTTTCAGAGTCAGCTGCAGTTGAAAATGAGAATTTTCAGTGGAGGAAGGAGATACAAATGCACAATCAATCAGGTTAAATAAAAAAAAAAAAAACCTGTGGTCCTGAGTTTGAATTGGAATTAACAGTAGGAATTAATGATGTATTTTATCTCAAACTTTTTTTTCTAGCTTTGTCCACTAAAAATCCTAGTGATCCTATCCAGTAGTAATGAGCCTCTTAGCACCCAGACTATGGTCTCTGAATATATAAAAAAGTTTCCACTTTAAAGAACAAGTACTCTTTGAAGAAATGTCTGATTCCAGATCTGTGGCACAAAATGTTCTAGATGAGCCCCAAATTTTTGTCATACCACAAAGAAAAGAAGCTACCAAAACCTACCAGAGTCATGTCCAAAAGAAGGACGTGCCAAATTGATTCAATTCCTATTGGCCAAATGGAATAACTGGGTATCAAAGAGGACAATATCCACCATAAACTGAAGCACTTCCAGTACGTCTGAATCTCTGACTTTATAATTAGACACTAAGAAACAAAACAAAACTCAGTGGTTGCTTTGGAGCATGCTGGCGAATCAACCCATTATTTTGAAAAATGGTAAATAAAGCAAAGGATGAAGCACTTATGCTGCTTTCGTATTCGAATTCAAACTGAGGATACCAAGCGATTTAAGAGGGCAAGGTTATCTTGCAGAAGCCTTCCAGGTAATAAAGGCAGAAGGAAAATGAAATGAGCAAACCACCATTTTGCAGTCATAACGAAATAAGGGATTTAGGCAATAATTATCAAGGGTTGCTAAAATCAAGAAAAAAGATAATCACACACCATGACATTCCATTGGAAGGACACTACCCATCTATAATGTCATCTTGCTAAAAAAAGGAATGGAACCTGAATCTCAGGGAGTCACCAAACCCAATTTACAGGAAGTACAGGGGGAGGTGAACATTTATGTTAAATGATGTGCTTTAAGTCTCTTTTAATGTATAGGTATTATCCAGCAGCCCAAGTGCTTTATTTTCAATTTACAGTTTTCAATTTTTTTTTATTTTGCAATCACAACATATGAGCCCTAATAAAATTCTGACTCAAACAAACCATTAAGAATGTATGTTTTAAGACTGGACTGTGCTGATGTTTGCACAACTGTCTAAATTCACTAAAGATCAAACTGTACATTTATGATGGGTGAAGTTTATAGTCTGTAAATTATACCCCAATAAAACTGAAAAAAAAAAGTGTGTCAGACTGTCAGGAAAATAAGAACACTAATGGATAATAAACAATTATTGTTGACTTTTTTAAGGCATGATAATCAGATTGCGGTTTTTAAAAAAAGAGTCCTTATCTTTTAGAGATTAATACTGAAGTATTTACAGAAACAGATAAGGGGAAGCATTTCCCTCAGAATACTCTGGTGTGGGGTGAATGGGGGCTGTGAGTGTTACAGCTGGGTATTAAGCACGTGGGGCCATTATACTAGTCTGCATTTGTGCCTGGCAGAAATGTTCTATAATAAAAAGAGTGAGGTATAAAAGGGTGATTTGACAAAGAGAAACAGTGAGTAAGAGAGTCTTTTAATGAATCAGTCCTCTCTCGCTTAATTATTTACTTCTTATCTTTCCACCTTTGATATTAATGCAAGCACCTTGTGGCAATTAATGGCATATAAAAAAATAACACTAGAACTCAAGTCCCATGTCCTCAAAACTATAAAAAGTGTGGGACTGCTGCCTCCCACCCCAGGGACGTTGTAAGGAAAATGGAAACCAACCACCAATATGTGGGTCTGAACCCCCCCGATGGGAGCCGAACTGCTAAGCAATGATATGATCATGTCTCCCAAAGCCACACATGGACGTCCTGTTTTTTTTAAGATTTTATTATTTATTTGACAGAGAGAGACACAGCGAGAAAGGGACACAGCGAGTAGGGGGAGGGTCAGAGGGAGAAGGAGAAGCAGGCTTTCCGCCGAGCAGGGAGCCCAATGCGGGGCTCGATCCCAGGACCCTGGGATCACGACCTGAGCCAAAGGCAGATGCTTCATGACTGAGCCACCCAGGCGCCCCACGGACGTCCTATTATTTACTATAGTCTAGCTGGTGAAGTAAGATCCCCAGACCCACCAAATGGATTCTTCTTAAAATAAATATTTTGCATTGTTTCACGAAAGTCAGAGCCTACACATCTGTGGGTAACGTTGCAGCAGGAAGATTCTGAGTAGAGGTGAGCTTTCCCTACAACATTTGGTGAATCAGCCCTGAGAAGTCTAAAGCTCTCCCCACAGCTCTGCATAACAGCTGCTTGTTGGTTTATACAGTTTGTTCCATCCCAAACCCCCTTTTTCCCTGAATCCTGGATTATTTGTTCCAGAATCGTTAGGGGATGGCGTTCAATGTAGAACACTGTTAGTATGTTAAGTCATCTTTACCTGCCTGGAGTGCAGAAGGCGTGGCCTGGGTTGGGTTACACCTGTCAGGTGGGTAATGGGCTTTTCCATATCTTTTTCTTTTTTTTTTTTTTAAGATTTTATTTATTTATTTGCCAGGGAGAGAGAGAGAGATCGGACAAGCAGGGGGAGCGGCTGAGGGAGAAGCAGTCTCCCCACTGAGCAAGGAGCCGGGGGCGGGACTCGATCCCAGGACCCTCTGAGATCATGACCTGAGCCAAAGGCAGATGCTTAACCAAATGAGCCACCCAGGCGCTCCTGCTTTTCCATATCCAAACATGAGCATCCAGTCACTTGCCCTTGACACTCGGCGTAGGAAAACCTCGAACGTTTCCTCTGGATTGGTCTGAGTAAAGAACATGGCCTTCGGAGTTAGATCGGCTCTGTTCAACAAGCTAGAGTCAATTCTTACCTTTCTAATCCCCAGACTCCTCATCAGGGAAATAGAAATAAAAACCCCTTCCTCTCAGGACTGACGCAGGGGTGAAATGAGATACTGCAGGGAATGCTTTTAGCACTGTGCTGGCACAGAAGATATTTTAAGCAAAGCCACTCACCATGATGTTCCTAACACTGAGACTCGTGGGGGATTGAACTGGAGGTGGACCTTGCAGCCTGTTTCACTGGGGGGAAAAAACATTGAACATTGAAAATAAAGCACTTGGGCTGCTGGATGACCTGGCAGGGCACATGACTGATGAACAGATTTTTCCAGGGATGATTCTGCAATGGCAAAGCTGTTTAAAAGGGCTTCAAAGGTCTGCTGCAGTCTCTCAGAGGCCACAGCACCTGCCCCGTCGGGCTCCAGGGCGGGCCTGGTCATGGAGAGAGGGCACACTGGCCGGGGAGTCAGACAGACCTGTCTGTGCGTCCTTGGCCTCCTCCCTGGCAAATGAGGATGCTAACATCCACCTGGATGAGAGGGAGGGTGAGAGGGAAGGCCCACAGGAGGGATGGCAGGAGCTGAGAGGCCATCTCTGTGCCCCGCGCTGTGCGGGCAGCTTCCAGGCCCTATGTTATGTAAGCCTCACAACAATCCCGAAAAGAAGGCATTACTTATTATCCTATTTCGTCAGGGAGGAAAGAAGGGTTCAGCTTGGTGAAGGCGCCTGCCCAAGGTTACATAACTTGTTAGGTGAAAGGGCCAGGATTTGACACTGACTCTCAGAACAGATCCCAACCTTCCAACCATTCCTTTCTACCCTCTCACTCGGCTCCCCACCCTGGACACAGAGAGTCTGGGCCTGCCTTCCTGTGGGACATAATATCTTAGGTGTCCCCCAGCCCCTGTGATTTCATGAACCCCTATCACAGTTACAGAGAGGAAGGGGTATCGGAGCCGGCTAAGCTTCCTCTCTAGCTTTGCTACCAGCTCTCCATGCAGGACCTAGCTGAACTGCGTACAATGGGACCAAGTAAAAACATCACACACACACACACACACACACACACACATCCCCAGAAGATCAAGGGAATATTTATCTGGCATCTAGGGATCAATTCCTGGAAGAAAAAATACAGCAATCCATTTAAAGTCCATTTCTTCAGAAAATTAATTAACAGAAGGGCTGCTTGCTCTCAGCAGAGTTTCCAGAACTGAATATGCAGAGAGATGAGAGTTTGCATTTCTGAGTACATGCTGTCTCACTGCTTGAATTCTTTAAAGCTCAAGTTCTAGCCTCAAGTCTGCAGATCCAAAGTCACGCCGGACCTGACAGACGTCACAGCCTCGACGCTTTGGAGCTGTTGTCAGACTATTCAAACAGAAGCAGAGCCAAATACCCCCCCAACCAGTGCCGCCCTGCTCCCCAAAAATGTTATGTTTTCCATCACACCTAGCCATAAAGTCCCACTTGAGCTTGTGGGCCCAGGGAGCCACGGGACTGCAGACACCTTCCCAGGCTGCACGTGCGTCTTCCCTCGGGACCCAGCATCTCAGCAGAATGGCCACGGTCACGTTCTAAAATGAGTCACAAGTTCCCCCAAATCTCCCGACACCACTTAGGAGCAGAGGGAAAGGGACAGCAAACGGGCCCCACAGGGGCTATCCAGCCGTGACGTAAGAATCCAGCCCATCTCTCTGGAGGAGCCTTCATGCCTCGAGCCCAACCTTGCACACACTGGGGGAAGCTCCAGAGACAGCATCTGCACCGGGAGCCACAGGAACTGGGCCAAGCACCACGCAACCCTCTAGGGCACTCCAGACGTTGAAGCACCCCGCAGAGGCTTCCCTGACACCCTGGGCCCAGCGATCCCGTCATGCCAACAAGCCGGTTCCCAGAAAGTAGAGGAGTCCCACAGGGAGATCGTTTTCATTCTGAGCAGGCGAGGTTCCAGGTCACACCAGGAATCTTCCTCGTACCACAGGGGAGAGACACAGAGCACACGTGTTCACAGAATGAATGCCCCTAGGGGATGGGAACCCTCACCTGCCCGCCCCTTGGCACACACCGGGCTCCTGGGCCTTCCCTCCCTGACAACTCGACCTCCACAGACACCTTGAAAATACATCATCTGTCTCACACGTGTCGAGCTGCTCTGGAGGCAATGGGGATAGGCTCAGACTGTGTCCCCGATTCCTTCAGTGGGTGAACTGCCCCGGGGCAGAGCCAAGCAGTGTTCTCAGGGACTTGGGTCTGGCTGGCAGCTCCCCACGCTCCGGCTGCACTGAGAAGTCTGGCCCCTGCCATGCCTCTTGGAGGCTGCTGAGGTCCAGCCAGACCTACCCACTCACTCTTTTCCTGCCCTTTCCTGCCACTGTGCTTTGCTCCAGACCTTGAAAGGACCATCCACCTTAAAAGCCTCACGTGTCCCATCGAAACCTGACTATCACAATCCCCTCCCCCAGCCTTCGAGGCCCAGCCGAACACTCCGGCGCCTTAGAAGGCCCCCGTAAGTCCCCATCGCCACCCTCCAGTCCAGGCACACCAACCCCTCCCCCCCACCGCCGACCCCAGGTGTCGCTCATCCCATCCCACCCCAGGCGGAATGCACTAGGAATCAAGTCTACTGCCACACTTCTTGGGGCACTTATTGTTTACTCTTAGCTCTCGTGCACATATGCTGATTTTTAAATCTTCCTCTTTTTTGAGATAATTTTAGACATACAGGAGAGTTAGAAAAGTAATACAAAGAGTTTTTGTACACACTTCATCCAACTTCCCCCAATGTTAACACCTTTTATAACCACCGTACAACAGTCTAAACCAGGGAGTAACGATGGTACAATACTATTACCTAAACTACAGGCTTTATTTGGCTTTTCCACCCATGTCCTTTTTTCTGTAACCAGATCCAATCCATGATCCTTCACTGCATTCAGTCATCAAGTCTCCTTACTCTCCCCCAAATCTGTGATGTGAGCCGGACGCTTTGGGAGACGAACTGATCAAGTATTTTATAAAATGTCTCTTAACTTGGGTTGGTCTGATGTCTTCGTACCGCTAGACCGAGGTTGTTCATTCTCAGCAAGAATACCACAGACAGGATGTGACTTCTCAGGACATCACATCAGCAAGTACATGGTGTTGATGGGTCTTATTACCGTCGATGTTGAACTTGATCGCTTGGCCAAGGTGGCACCCGCCAGGGTTCTCCACTATAGTCTCATTATGCCCCCCTTCATAGTTAGAAAATATGTGGGGGAGATACTTTGAGGCTAGGCAGATATTCTGTTTCTCCTTAAACCTTTGCCTTCTAATTTACCATTCATCAGTGGATCTTCCTACAACAATGATTACTCTGATATTCTAATGGTGACCTTTACTTCCCTCATTCCTTCTATATTTATTCATCAGAACTTTTCTGTAAAGAAAACTTGTCTCTCCTTCTCATGTACTTATTTATTTCAGTCATTTACACTTCTCAGTATTAACTGCAGAATATTTATTTAAAATTAATATTAAATATAATCATACCCTATATTACATCACAGAATATATAATTATACTCTTCTATCATTGTAAATTATGTATAATGTATTATATAGGAATTAAATTATATAAATTATATTAAATATAAATACTACCATCACTTCTTTTGTTGCTCAGATTGTTCTAGCTTTGGCCACTGGGAGCTTTACTTGTGTTCCGATGATTTGCTTTACTGAATTATAAGCTTTTGAAGGTAAGAATCATGGCTTACTGGTTGTTGGTTCCCACAGCCTTAAACACAATGTCCCGAATATAGTGGATTCTGAATCGTACTACTTAATATTTACACACATTTCAGTTTTTAAGGTGTTTTCAGATCTCTTACCTTGACTGTTACATTGTTAGAAGAATGTATGCATGAATAACGACCAAAGTAATTCATGAGTGATTTCTGTGTATATCCCAAAGAGCTGAACTCACTTAGGAACTCAACTCTTAACCTGTCTTTCCTTAGTTGAGTCTAGAGTCACTATCAGGCAAAATACTCGGTTATTTTAGCTATGTTTAGTCGCCACTTTTCTTTTTTTTTTTTAAGTTTTTGATTTTTATATAGTTGACCTTTTTTTTTTTTTTTGAGAGTGAGAGGGCATGACCAGGGGGAGGGGGCAGAAGGAGAGGGAGAGGGAATCCTAAGCCAGTGACTCCCCGCTGAGCACAGAGTCCGACATGGGACTCCATCTCACGACCCTGAGATTATGACCTGAGTCGAAATCAAGAGTCAGACGCTTACCTGACTGAGCCACCGAGGCACTCCTAGTTGCCACTTTTGACTCAGGCAAATTAAGTATAGGACTCTGATGAGTAGATCTTAGGTTGTTTTGGTTTGTGTGTTTGTGTTTCAGATCAAGCTGAATTTCCCTTGCCTCTCCTCTGTCCTGGACAGTGCTGGTCTGTTACCATACATTGAGGTAGCTGTCTGAAGTGAACAGCATCCTCAGGGCGCCCGGGTGGCTCAGTCAGTCAAGCGTCTGCCTTTGGCTTAGGTCATGATCCCAGGGTCCTGGGATGGAGCTCCGTGTCAGGCTCCCTGAGCCTGCTTCTCCCTCTCCTTCTGCCGCCCCTCCCCCGCTCATGCTCTCTCTCTCTCTCTCTCTCTCTCTCTTTCTCTCTGTTGAATAGATAAATAAAATCTTTTTTAAAAAATAAAAAAATGAAGTGAACAGCATCCTCTTAATATGGTTCCCATTCATTGGGCAAAGGCTTCTGGAGTATGATGCCCAGCCATGAGCGCCTGGCATTCTATAAGACTGCAGTTCAGATCTGCATGGACAGGCTAACATGAAACATGGCAGTTGCTTTATACTTGCTACGCTGTCTTGGAATGAGCTGCAAGGCAGTAGACTTGGAGTGGCTTCAGATGAAAAACAACGTTTCTGGTTATCAAAAATAGCAAGACTGGGAAAAAATAAGGGAGAACTCCCAATCTTACAGACTGTATCAGAGGGGGCAGTCATGAAACGCCAGTGATTCTTTCCTCCAGGAAGAGCCAGGAGGACTTTTGCTCACGTCCACCACTTCACACCTGAGCCTGAAGAAAAGTAATGGGTAAACTATTGTGTATGAGTAGGGTGGCCATATGACATACCCAAACCAGGACACTTTTTGAAAGTGAAAGAGGATACTATTATTAACTACCATAGGGCAACAAGTATAAGTTGAAGCTGTCCTGAGAAAACTGGGATGAATAATCATTCTATATAAAACAGAATCCCTAGCTTAAAACAATGGAGACTCGGGGTGCTTGGGTGGCTCAGTCAGTTAAGCATCCGACTCTTGATTTCAGCTCAGGTCATGATCTCAGGGGCGTGAGATCAAGCCCCGCATCAAGCTCTGCATTGGGTGGGGAGCCTGCTTGAGATTCTCTCTCACCCTCCCCCTCTGCCTCTCCCCCAGCTCCCTCTCTTAGGGGGAAAAAAAAAAAGGAAGGAAGGAAGGAAAAAAAAACAATGGAGACTGGTAAACTTTTACTGAACATATGTGTATCTTCAGGAAAGGCCACAGCAATCCTTGGTGAGGTTTTGAGGGAAAATAGATTGTTTCATGACTGAGTTAAATGTGCAAAGGGATAGAAACATCTGGGTGTGTGTAAGATATATTTGTGGAAGGGCACTGAGGGCTAGGAAGGACAAGGAGGCACACGCAGGCTAACAGACAAAAATTATCCCCCTCCTCCAATCAAGAAAGAGTGCAAACCTCAGCCTATGAACCAGCTGAGTGGTATGTCTCCCGGCAAAAGGGACTGTTATGTAGCACAAGCTCATTAGTCTTTCAAATCTTAAACATTTTCTTCTTTCAAGTCAAAGCCAATTTTAAGTATTTTGTTTAATAATTTCCTTCAAACATCTCATCACTTAGGTCATTTCCTTTTACAAGACATGAAGCCATGAGGACGGAAAAATGGGGACTCTCACCAGGGAGGGTGTGTTCTCTGGGATGCTGCTCTCCGATGTTTATTTGGAAGCAGTCACAAACTCCACCACCTACCCAAGTTGTCTCCATGTGGTCGGTAGTGGGAAACACCTCTTTGGCAACAAGTCATAATCCAGTATTATTTTTCCCATTCTACCAAGGAGGAAATGGAGTCTTTGTCAGGGTAGGATGACTTAGTTAAATTTCTGGCTTGAGTCAATACACAGCCGGAGTTGGGATTACGGGGCTAGAGCCACGGTCTTTCACCGTTAATAGGAATAGTCAACATCCTGTTATAGGAGTGTTTATCCTGAGTTCTTATTTTTTTCACACAGGGAAAGGGATTTCATGCTATCAATCTTTTCAAACCTAAAGAGTTAAAGGAGGAGGGAAGCCTTCCACATATCCATAGCGGAAGCAATGGCCTACAAGAAACCGACAGGGAAGATCAGGGATGATTAGATAAATCCGTTATCTTATGGTGAAAGCCATGAGGACCTCTGAGTAATCATTTCCACCTCGGAGTACCTGATGAGTGACCTACACTGAGTACTTAACGTTAGAACCTGCCCCAAAAAGCGCTCAGCAGACAGTGATTATTAATTATTGCCATTGCTGTAAATATTAATAAGCAAAAACTTCAGCCTAATACTGCGGGGAGAATTTAAAACTGGTGATTATAAAGCAGGTTAGTGATCTGCTAAAATCTCTCATGTCCTGACTATTCAAGGTAAAGTCCATAGGGCGCCCAAATGGTTCTTACAGGGAGGTCTCTTCATTGAAGTTTTTGGCTAATGAATTTAAAAGAGATGACAGAATGTCACCATTTTCTTTTTTCTTTTCTTTTTTTTTAAAGATTTTATTTTATTCTGACAGAGAGAGACACACAGTGAGAGAGGAAACACAAGCAGGGGGAGTGGGAGAGGGAGAAGCAGACTCCCTGCTGAGCAGGGAGCCCGATGCGGGGTTCGATCCCAGGACCCTGGGATCATGACCTGAGCCGAAGACAGATGCTTAACAACTAAGCCACCCAGGCACCCCAGAATGTCACCATTTTCTAACCCTAATGAAATAATCATGAGAACAGTGATCATCAGTGGCCACTAAAATCATATAAAAGAGACACAAACATCATGTACTTCCCACCCTATGTATTCACAGAACACTATGATACACTCTTTACAAAAAAATGAACCTAAATATGATCACAACTCGAGATCTAATGAGTAATTTTCAGGATAACCAGAGGATGAGAAATATATTAAATGATCCCATGAAAATACAATCTAAAATCCAAACCGTGGGATAGTCCACAAGACAAATGACCCAGTTTCTTCAACAGAGTGCAAAAAAAAAAAAAAAAAAAAAAAAAAAAAAAAAAGGCAAGATATATAGATTAAGAAAGACTCTTAGAGACGTATCAAAATACCAATATATGAACATCATTTGGATTCTAATGTGAATAAACAAACTCTAAGGAAAAGTTAGAAAATAATTGAGAAAATTTTAACATTGTGCTGACTGGATCCTTAATAATACTAAGATTGTCTTATTCTTTATGTGTGATAATGGTATTATGATTACATTCTTGTTGTTGTTTTAGTTCTTGATCCTACAGAAAAACAAAACAAAAAAAATGGTTAGATGAAAACATAAGAGAATACAGGGTGGGGTGAAGATTTCTTGGTGAAAACACAGGAAGCACAGACCTTAAAGGAAAAATGTTAATAAAGTGGACTTAAAAGTACTAATTATCAAAAGACACTGTCAAGAAAATTGATAGCAGGGGCGCCTGGGTGGCTCAGTCAGTTAAGCATCTGCCTTCAGCTCAGGTCATGATCCCGGGGTCCCGGGATCAAGTCCCACATCGGGCTCCCTGCGCAGCAGGGAGTCTGCTTCTCCCTCTCCCACTCCCCCTGCTTGTGTTCCCTCTCTAGCTGTCTCTCTCTCTGTCAAATAAATAAAATCTTTAAAAAAGAAAAAAGGAAAATTGATAGCAGATTGGGAGAAAATATGTGCAACACCTAGATCTGAAAAGATAGGTAAGTAGACCATAGACAAATAGAACAACACCCATATCTTGTATCCACAATATACAAAAACTACCTACAACTCAATAATAAAAGACAAACAACCCAATCAAAAAATGAGTAAAATACTTGAATAGATGCTTCACAAAAGAGGATGTACAAATGGTCAATAAGCCTATGAAAAGGAGTTCACCAACATTAATCATCAGAGAAATGCAAATTAAAATCATAATGAGATATCACTATAAGCAACAGAATGGCTAAAATCAAGATGAAAAATGCTAAATTTTGGAGAGGATATCGAACAACCAGAACTCTCAGACATTGTTGGTGGGAGTGTAAAATGGTACAACCACTTCAGAAAACCATCTGGCATTTCTTAAGAAGGTAAACATACCTATGACCCTGCAATCCCAATACTAGGTATTTACTCAAGAGAAATAAAAATATATGTACACACACACACACACACACACACACACACACACACAAACCTTGGATAGGAATGTTTATAGCAACTTTATTTATACTAATCAAAAACTGAAAACAGCACATGTGTCCATCAACAGAAGAATGGATCAACCAACTAGCACATCTATACAATGGAATACTACTCAAAAATAAAAAGGGTCAAACCACTGATATAAGCAACGACATGGGTGAATTGCAAAAATAATACACTAGCCAGAAGAAGCCAGGAGAACAGAATTATGATCTCATTATATGAAATTCTCAAAAAGGCAAAAATAATCAGCAGCAATAAAAAATCAGATCGGTAGTGGCTTCACAACACAGTGAACTGACGGCAGGGGGCACAAAGGGCGGGATGCTAAAAACGAGATGTACCTTGAGATGGAGTTGCCAAGTTCTCTGAGGATCTGAATGTATGTAAGTTACAAGTCAACAAAAATATTTTAAAACTTAAAAGGATTCTTCTCTATATAATTATATAGATATACCTTTTAAACAGGTGAAATTCTGTGCTATATGGAGTTTCTTCAAAATAATCCAGGGTGAAGGGTGGGTATATATAAAACAAGTTTGGTCCTGAGTTGTTAATTGTTCAGTGCAGGTGATGAGTACATGGAGGACCACTGTACTTTTTATTCTCCGTGCTTTTGTTTAGGTCGGAAATTTTCCAGGATAAAGAGTAGGGAGAGTGAGGGACCCAGGGAGAGAGAGAGTTGAAAGGAGGGAAGGTCCAACACCGAGATCTGTGTCAACAGCCCTGAGGACATCTCTGAACACCAATTTGGCTCAGTCGCAGATATTCTGCGATATCATCAGAAAAGGTCAAGTTGAACTGAATAAGATTCTTTTCGCAACCGAGATTTATGTCCTACTTTTGGGGACACTTTTCAAAAAAAACAGAAAAAATCCAGACAACCCTAGAGGCAGCGACTTCTAGTGATCTGGAACGTTCCCTTGTGTGGAACACAGCTCAGCCTGAGGACACCACCCAAATGACGTGTCGATGTATTTTCATGATAGAGTGTCTGACCCTACCCAGGGCGGTTCACGCCGTGGCTCTTGCTCACCAGGGCTTTGGAAGAGAGGCTCCCTACCCTGGAGCTGCGGCAGGCTTGGCCGGGGAGCAAGGAGGCACTTGCCCAGCCTGGGCCACAGAAGTCTGGATGGTAAGCTCATCTGAGCCAGAACAACTGGGTCCAGCTTACGTTCCCTCAAAGATTTTGCAAGATGAGTGGCTTCTCTCCTACAGCTTTACTATTATTATTTTTTTTTTAAGCCTCATTTCCAGTGGAAAACAGATCCTTCATGGACTGGGTTATTTTCCTCAGACCTGGAAGCATTTAGCTCAGCCATGTGGCCACTCTGGATCAAATCGGTTGTGTTTCCAGGTCTGCCTCTTGGCTCAAGCTGCTTAAAAGCCACTCCACAGCGTTATTCAGGGATTGAGCCTCATGCTGCTGAGAAGCCAAACCAAGCCTCAACTCATAAGCACCTGGAGAACAGGGGCCCACTCTAGTCAGCCCGTATATTCAGCACTCACCAGCACGGTAGGCAGATAAAAGCCTTTGATGGATTTCGAGTTTCAGGGTCTGTTATCAGCCCAGTATTTATCTGACCCAAGTAGCCTATTTTTAAAGAATACTTCATGACATCTTTCTGGTAGAGTAAACCTCACTCCACAGCTGAAGAGGGTAGGAGACGCCGAGCCTCAGGAGGGTGGCTAACGGGTCTGTCCCGTCCTGTTCCTCATACAGGGTACCCCTAGCCCTCTGCAGAAGGCCTGGAACACAGCAGGTGCTCAGTAGATATTTAATCATCGGACAGATGAATGAATAGCAGTAAATGTTATTAGTACCTCCATAGACTGGTGGCCGTTTTTAAACATCACTGTTCATAAAAATCACCTGGAATAGTTAAAATGCGGATTCCTCAGCCATCGTAACTCCTATTGCAGATTCCGAACCCATAGGTCTGGGAGGAGCCCTGGACGTGGCATGTCTACAGATGTTCCCAAATAATTCTGTTGCCCACAGTTAGTAGTAGCTCCCACTTTGAGAAACACTGTGTCTCACGTCGGCAGGTTCCCTCAGGGTCTCCAGTGACACAACTCCCCGACCCAGGGGACATTTTTCCCTAGTCTGTGGTTCACCTAGAGTGGGTTCGCTCTGCTTTTACTTTTATTTTCGAGTAATCTCTATACCCAACATGGAGACTCGAACTCAAACCCCGAGATCAAGAGTTGCACACTCTGCCGACTGAGCCAACCAGGTGCCCCTCTGCTCTTTACATTGGCAGGTGCTTGGTATCCTTCGACGGAAAGCATTGCAAATGCTAAGTGCTACTAAACTCACAAAACCTTCTGAATAGAAAGCCTTTCCTAATAACCCATCCACTTTTCTTAATTATAGTTTTTCCTCCACAAGTCTTAGAACTGTCCCGGGAAAAAAAACATTGGCTCACGTTGCAAAGAAATATTCAATTCCAACACTTTCCTTGTGTAGGTCAATGACTAGCCCTGCTGCTTTCAAACATTTCGCATTTGGGACTTCTATTCTCCGGAATCCAAAAGATGGCAGAAGGCCTCCCCTGTCGCTCAGGTTGTGACACAGGTACCTGCAACTCTCTTCCCACACAGGGACAACTGAGACAAAGGCATGCTTCATTTCAAGACACTTGGTCGACCAGCATCTTTGCGGTCCGCAGCTGATTCAAACTTCTTTTTGCTGTCAAATACATTAAGAAATTCTAACCCCAGAGGGAGTATTATCGTCCATAATAAAGACTGAATTTTCATTCACTCAATTCCTATCAGTTTCTCCGACACTCAGATTCAGGAGGGGGTACATGGCTGGGTTTCGAGCCAACTCTTTGAGCAAAGGAAGGTAAACTCAGACTCCAAAAGTATTACACAACAGAGTGCCCAGTCCTGGAAACATTCCGAAGCCTTTTTTTAGTTACCCAGAAATGACAAAGGAAATTCTTTACTCCAGGAAGGTTTGCAGATTGGTGTGGCTGCAAGATCCAAGAATGCATTTTTCTTGTATCTTCCTCCCTATCCCTACTCCTGCCAGTAACCAAGTGACAGCAGAATTATTGCTAGTCATCTATTTTTTGAATCATGTGATTTTCTTACAAAAGACAAGGACAATTGTTGTTTCCAAAAAAAAAAAAAAAAGGCACATGATGGTTACATGAGATTCCATACAGCTGTTAAATGCTTCCAGCCTGTCTTAGCCAGGGTTTTTGAAAATTATTCATGCTTTTAACAGACTATCAATTATTCAAGACAGAAAACGGAGTCAGAAGGGAACTGGAACCTTAAAGATAACACTAATTTAAGGTATAGCCCATAGGGCTTGAAGAATTTTGAGATCTCATAAGATACATTTACAGGAATAAATGACATTGTCTATTCAGGGTATGTCTTATCACAACTTCAACAGTATTTCTAAACAAAATTGCCAGACTTCAGGAAATGTCTCCTTTTTACCAAGTCTTGGTTTGGGTAGATGTGATGACCTGAAGTAGGAATAACTTTTTGTCTTGTAAAGAAGAAAATTACCTTCCTTTCAAAATATTTTATTTCAAAAAATATTTGAAGACTTCAAATTAATTTCACAATAATATTCTTAAAAATCAGGATGCAAAAATCCACGTATTTTATCCAATTCCATTTGGTAGGGGAGAAGCAGAAGCCACCCAATCCCACAGCAACACTTTTTAAGACAAAAATTACAAATGGCAGCGTTTATGTCTTTTTCAAGGGAGGTTCTGTGAAAACACATCAGCAACTAAGGCTGAACAGTTGCCCCCCACACACACACCTTTTTTCTAAACTCGCACAGGACTGGCACGACCTGTAGCTACAGACCTGCTAACCCTTCCCGGGGTGGCAGTAATCAGATGCACTGGTACTCTTAATGGCAGTTTTGGAGGGGGGTGATAAACATGAGGAACTGGCTCTGTCCCCTGAGCCCAGACAAAAGCTATACGGAAAGGCAGGGTTTTCCAACATGGGGAGACCACTGGCTGCAAGGAAAGCCAATGATCTCTCACAGGTCTTCCATCATTGGTCCTATCCCTTCTCCCGCCTTTGAGCTTTCCTCGGTTTAAGAAAGCCAATAGCAGTTCCAGACCTGTCAAAATACCTTGGGCTTCCTGGTCTGCTTTTAATTTGTTGGAATGTTGGCAGACGCAGCCTGGCTCAACAAAGAATGCCTTTGGCTGTGTCCAGTGGTCAAGTGCCCAGCTGCTTTAGGCTCACTGGGAGCTTGGTGATGACCCAAGTCAGTTAGGCCTGGCTCCGAGCTTCTCTGGAGGATGGTTACAGGGCTGCCTTGGGAGACTATGGAGGATTATTATTTAGCTAGAGCTCAACACAGCCACGGGTGCATCTTGGGAAAAGGAACCCTGAAACTCAGCTGACCCACCTGTTCAAGTAACTCCTCTGAGGAGAGGCTGCGGCGGGACTGAAGAGTAGGGAAGGCGATGAGCTGTACCTCGGTTAAGGAAAGGAGAAAGACAATCCCGATAAACAAATCTTCCAGCATATGAAAACGCTGGAAAGAAGGCTGGGAAAAACCTCATAGGCCTGGGATTAAACAACGACCCTCCAGCCCAAGGCAGCTTCTTCCCAGGGGGCCCTGAGTGCTCTCACCCACAGGCAACTCTCGGTACATCCATTGTGCAGGGAGGGCTCCAGGAAGTAGAAACCCAACAGCGGTTATCCACGTATAGTGAACATATAATTAACCACCCAAACCTGAGCCCTTCAGAATGATAAGAGCAGCATTAACAATTATGCCAGGCAAAGTGCCCAAGCCTCTCTCGGGCAAACCAGAATGTTTGGTCATTCCCAATTTCGGGGGCCCCTTCTGGATGCCAGGCATCGGGATGGGGTCTTGACACGGGTCACTCCCCCACTCACGTCAGTAAGTAGATCCCTAAGTGACACACCTTGATGAGTCTCAAAAGTGGAGGTGGTGTCCTTTCGCATTCCACTTCCAACTCCAGAACCTTTTTCTTCCACCGGCAAGGTTAAAAAAAAACCTCTGCTGATGCGTTATCCGGTTACTCTATTGTGTACCCTTCCTGGTCACGATAACCAGCTGCCACGTGCCTCCTGGTTTCTCCCCCAGACTAAAGGCTCTGGCACTTGAATTTGAAACTTCCTCTGTGCCCCAGGTCCTGCTGCCATTGGCTCTGAAGTCTAATGTGCATGCCCCACGCAACTGCCAGGCCTCATCTTCCCCAGATCTCTTCCCCCTTAGGGCCCGTACCCCATGGCCACTCAGTCACCCAGTGCCCCGACCACACCCTGAGCCTCACCACAACTTCCTGTTCTGTCTCCCCTATCTCCACTCTGTTTGTTCTAGACCACCCAAACTGCCAGTCCTCTAGCGCCTTCATTACACTGTCAATGGTGTGCTGGTCAATATTTAACCTGCTCTTCGGATACCCTGGATATACTTAAGTTTATTATGAATTTACTGCCGTGAAGGATGTGTAGCATACAATTTACAAATAAGAAAATATACCACACTCTCTATTGTAAATTCTATCGGGCCAATTGATTCCCACAAAATGCTCTCATTGACTTTTGCCAAACTCTTTTATCTGGTGCCAACATATGACAGCGATTCAGCCTGGATTAGATAAATGGACTTGCATCCCAACAGACTCTTTTCTCAATAAATGTATTTTCTCAGTGAATTTAACTGATATGACTTACTGTTAAACTATTTCTTACCTTCATTCAAATTACGTTCATTCAACTGAAACTGTTCGGCTTCAGCGGAGCAGTAGCACGCCATGAAATATTCCCACCAGACAAAAGCCACATACATACCTCAAGAGCAGACAAGAGTACAATGTAGTACGTTAGGATGAAACTCATTAGTGATGCGTTTTGAGCATTTACTACCCTTGTTTTTCTTAATATAACTTACAACTTACTTATAAGTTTACCTAATTTAATTGTAAATACTGGTGGTATTTAAAATTGGCTCTCAATGGGGCATCTGGGTGGCTGTCAGTTAAGCATGAGATCAAGCCCCACATCAGGCTCTGGAAGTGGAGCCTGCTTTTCTCTCTCTTCCTCTCCCTCTGCCCCTCCCCCCATTCCCTCTCTTAAAAAAAAAAAAAAAATCAGCTCTCAGAATCCCTGCAAATGTAAGCACTTCTCACGGACGGGAGGTTCAGGCTCCAATACCTCACTGTGGCCTCCACATCAGGCTTTTCCTGCCCTCCCCTCTCCCTATCACAAAGAAGGATGGTCTAAAAAGAACACAGGGAATTGGCGTCCTCCACAGTCTACTGGGAAAACATGACTGGGGTGAAGCCAAGGTCAAGCAGCCTAAAGGTCTCTCAATTTTCTTTTAGTATGGGACCATGGGAAACTTCTTAAAGACCAGTACCACAACTAGTTTGGATTGGGCACATAACAGGTTTACAACTTACTTACTATTTCTCAAGTTCCCAAGAAAAGAAAGGCCTACTGACTCCCTTGGGAGTATCGGTCTGGCCAACTGTCCGCACTCCCCTGCGTAAAAGATGGAAGAGTGCAAATAAGAATGCAGAGCAAAGATGGAAATGAACCAAGTGGCTCTCCCACTCATTCTGCAGGAAATGCTGACCGCCCAAAAGCCCCATTAAGGAAACACATCCCCAAAGCCTACTATTACCTACACTGACACCAACTCACACGTACAAGGTCTTTCTCCCGGACACAGGAAGCCATCTACAGACATTACCTCATCCTCTAATCCTCACATCAAACCTGGGAGGCAGGTAGTAGAAGGTATCCTCCACTCTCCTTATCTGTGAAGCAATCGCTTCCCAAGCAGCAGAGCAGATCACACTCCGCAAGCCTACCAAGCGTCCCTCACACCAGCACAAACAAGGAATGGGCATCTCTGCTCTCAATCTGCAAACAAGCACTGAAGTGCAGAACAGACCCCCGCTTTATCCCAACGCATCAGAGAGAGAGAAAACTCTGGTTTAAAATGGTCCACTGTGAGCCCTATTCTAAGCAGCTGTCTCAACGAAGCTCATCTCAGTGGGGGCAGCCATTTTCCTATGGTTACAACCCCAAAAATGTTTGCAGAAACTCTAGCAGTACAAGTACCCAACATGGCTCCCAGGCTACCATCTGCAACTTTTAAGTTCTCTGCGAATTCTGAGAAGTTGGCTGGTGGGGGACTGGAGCTCATGGAAGGAATGAGAGGTAAAGAATGAATATCTGAGCCCTCACAAAGTCGCCCTCTTTCTTCCTGGAGGATGTAAATCCTTACTTTCCACCGGTGGTTTACAGTGCAAACAAGACTTGCACTTTTGGAAGACAGAAACACGGTAAAGGTACTTACTAATGCCAAGAAATTTCATTAGGCCTTTGAATTCACAGGGGACTGGGAGAAGACAGAATCCTGCCACCAATCAGCTAAGAAAAGTTGGCCCCAATCTCCTTTCCTTCCCTTTCTTAGAACAGACGAATGGATTCTCAATGTGGAGCTTCCCCCCTCGCAGCCATACTGCCAAAGCCAGGCATCCGCACAGCCTCCCCCCACCAGCCACCCACAATAACTATAAGTTCTCAAGCTTCTGGATGCCCGTGCCACTCTGTAGCTTCCTCCAAGGGCTCCAGACACCTTCAGCTCGCACCACAGCTGTCCCCGTTTCACATCTGGTTTTCTGATGTATCCCCCACTGCTGATGGGACTCGCCGCCTTCTTTCTTCTCTTACACCAGCATACGTACCTTCCTTTCCGTTCCACGGGAAATGTCATTTTCCAGTTTAAGGAACTGGAAAACATCTAGACTCCATGTATGTTATCACCAGTGTAAACTTTTTAAAAGATTTAGCAAAAGCGAGCAGGGAGAGGAGCAGAAGGGGAGGAAGAGGGAGGGAAAAATCTCCAGCAGACTCTGCACTGAGTGCGGAGCCCGACCCCACGACCCTGAGATCTTGACTGAGCCACCCAGGCGCCCCCACCCATTTTTTACACCAAAATAATGAAATAGCAAATTGGAGTAAGACACCTGCCGTGACTACACCCTCATTCTGGAGGTCACGGTCCAACCCGGCTGCAAGCTCAGGGGCCTGTAATGAGCACAAGCAGATCAAAAGTTCAATGCGCATGTGACGGCATCTAACTCAGACACTGCCACTTAGCACGATCCATCTCTCAGAGCAGCCCTCCACCTACCTAACCACTCCAACCAGTGTACCTTTACCTAGCACAGCACAGCCAGGGGCCAGCTCAAACATGACGAGACAATAGCTGAGGCAAAGTCCTTCAGGGTGGCAGGTTCACTGGTCAAGAAACAATCCTAGGTACACATCCTGATTTTACCATCAGCGGTCTGCTCACAGCGGGGGCTGTGTACAGCCTGAGAAGTTTCTCCTTTTACGTTAAGCACCGAGCTCCAGCCCTGAGATCCATCCGGGGAATCTTCCTGCTGCATCGCTTCCTCTCATCAAGTGATGTTAGAACTTGGGAACTGGTCTCAATAAACGACACAAGATGCAGGATTTTGTGTATACGCACGGAGGGTTATGAAAGGAGCCTGCTGGCTTGAGTTCTGACAGCACCATCAGGGCACTTCTCTGCATTTGGGCTAGATCAGTTTTCCCAAAGTGATCTGTGCATGAGCCCCAGGGCCTGGGAGTAAATGCTTTTATCTGTTCTACACTCTGGGCTTTCCGACTATCATGTGTTTTTAAAGGAAGGGTTCTATTTGCTAGAAGGGAAACCAACCAACCAACCCTGAAAGCTGGACTGACCTTCTGGTGTCTAAACAGATAAACATCAGAATAACCTATCTCCTTGTTGCTACTCTCATTCATTCACTTGCCTTGTAAATGAGTCAGGAGCAAGGAGACCACACTTTGTCCTGGTTTCAAAATGCATTTTAACCATGTTGATCTAATCCTAGCTCATTCCTCAGGCATCTTCTGAATAAAGCAAACATATAAACCTCCAATCCGTGGCCACTTAAAGGAGGACACAATCCTCCCCCTTCAGCAAGGAGTGTAAGGTGGGGACAGGAGCCACGTGTGGCCCCGGGAGCCACTGCTCCCCGCACCCAAGCCAGTGCCTGCTCGGCGCCCTCCTGGCCAGGACTCTCCTAACTTGCCCTTCAGTTTTTACTTTAGCACAGTCTATTCCGACATGAGATTTAATATGCCTAGGAATTACTATACAGGATGTAGTTTTCAGACATTCCAAAGATGAAGTACTCCGAGGTCATTTATTATCAAGAATTTTACTTGTTCAACTCTTGGGGCTTCAACTCTTAGAGTTGCCCCTCCCTGCCCTCCCCCCACCCCCACCAAGAGAAATACCAGATTTGAAGACACCATGGCACTGTGCCTCACAAGGTTTGACTCAACCTAAATATTAAAAAAAAAAAAAAACACTAATAAAGAGCTTATTCTGCACAATTAGGAAAGAAAGACACCAAACCATTTAAACATAATTTATGTACATTTATGGCTTTATACAATAATAGCAAAGATTGTTCTTGTGTCTGTAAGTACATCAGCATCATCAGGCACTTCTCAGAGAGTATCGGAACAGGAACATGGAATCCGCGCTGTTACTGAACTCGAGTAGTGAAATGCAGGAGGGCACGGCCGCGTCCTGACAGGACTCCCCTGGCCACACTGCCAGGCTGTGCGCACCACCCTCAAGGAGGAGGCCAAGAGTAATGCAAGGCTGTTTTGTTTGCATAAACCACATTGCATTTTTTAATGAATGATTACTCCCAAACCAAAACCACAAGAGAAACTTCTCATTTAAAAGTCAGTTATAAATTAAGCACTCTTAAGAGCTGAATGTGAGAATTTCAAGTAAGTCTGGGGGAGGAGAGGGGTGTTGGTAACATATACCCAGCAGTTGGACAAGTCCAAATTGTATAACTTTGGAAAACTTTTTTTTCCCCCGTTTTAAGCATCCTTCTTCTCTTCTTGGTACGTTCCATTGATTTACTGCCCACTGGGATACAATATTTGCTAATTAATTTAGACTCTGTCAGTTTGTTGAAGCGGAACTTTGCAAGTAATGCATCTATTACCTAAATATATTCCATACGTCTATATTACGGAAACAATATTTTATATTTAAAATATCAGAATAGCTCTATAATACAATATGCTTTTAATAACAGTACAAACCAGAGGAAATAAATCAAACAAGGCTGCATAGGTGATATCATTTGCACATTTCACAAAGCAATCATGTACAATAACTGATATACTAATTACTCCAGAAAGTCAGTATTCGTACAGAAAAAGAAATACCAGAGGTCACATAATGTTTGTTTTCAAAATAGACAAGGTGTCTTTCACTGGACTTCACTGTACCCCAGAGAGATACCCAAGATTCATGTCAGAATCTCAACACAAGGAGAAATCTGAAGGGAAAAAAAAAAAAAAGATATTTACACAGACTCAGGAGGAAGAAACATCTTTTTAAAAAGTTATTCTAGGATGTAGTAAGATTTTAAGAGCGATTTCAGCTGTAGTTGCCTCTTTAATGAACAAATGGGGGGGCTCTCAGGCTCGTCGTGTGAGGGCACGAGAGGAGGAAAGAAGGTGAGCATGGCAACAGGAATGGGAACCCGAGGACTCTGGCACCGACAAGTTCTATCACATATGCAGAAGGCACTGCTTAGAGGAACAAGAGTTTCCAAAACCAGACATATTTTGGAGTGGCCAACAGTGAAGATAGTTGGAGAGGAGGCTATTTAATGAATTTTCAAAATAGCAGAAGTCACAGTGGGAAGCTTTACAACAGAGCTGGCCTCCTATAGGAAATCTTTCAAGAACACTTGTGTTCTTGTTAAACATGTAGGAAAAACCAAGCCAACAGATCCGCAATTCACATGCAAGACAAAGCAAGTGTGATCCAGGCTAAGTACACAGAAAGAAATCAAAGCCTTCTCAAGAAGGCAAGAGGAACATTTTCATACACCTGCTCCTTTTATTGTGCTGACTTAGGGCATTCCACATGACTTGAAAATACTGAGGGGCACAAAGCCAATTAACCTGGTCTGTTAGTTAGAGGTAATTGCAAAATATTAAAACATGATGCAGAATTATAGTTTAGGTTGCTAAAGGCTAAAGAAATTCTCCAATTTTTAATTTACACTGAGAGCTTTTAAAATAAATTCAAGTATGCAACTTACAGCTGGTTTGTCGGGTTTTCAAATTAATTGCCCCAATCTTTAAACAAGCTCTAGTTCCCTTTGGTAGCCATCTGCACTCAGGGACACAAAGCATTCTGCAAATTAGTAAAGTCCTATTTTAAATTTTCCTCTTTCCACCTAAATTTCCACAGTGTGCTACGTAATCTGCAGGACAGAAGGGACAGAGGGATGAAGTGTGAGTCTTAACATAATCCTTCGAGGCAGATGTACAAAACCAACCTCCACCTCCACCTCCACAAATAAGAGCACAGAAGTACGAAGGGAAACATTTGCTGAAGCTCAACTCAAAAAGGTTGAGTTAATCAAAACTCCCAGTTTTGAGAGAGGAGCATGGTTTTAGATGCAGGACTCCCTTTCTGATCCACAAACATCACGAGGCCCCTCGGGAGAAACTGACACAACACAGCACACAGGCATCTATCAGAGGACTCAATGCTCTGCGACGTACTCAGTTCACGGGATAATAGGAGCAGATGGAATTTCTTTCAAATACACACATAAAAAACGTATTAAGTTCTCCTACACATGAAACGCAAAATGTCCGTAACTATACATCGCCCTCCTGCCAAAACAGAGCCAGAAACGTTGAGTATGCAAGTACTAATTACAATGATTTTAAGATTAGTCAGGAACAACACCGAGTAGCATCCCAAAGTGTACAAACCAGTTAAACACGTATAAAATTAGTACTAATCCAGTTAGAAATACAAAATGAAAATTATGGATGCTGCCTCAAATATCTGGGATTCCACAAATTTACAAGCAGACTATGTAACAAAGTAGACTCTAGTTTTAAGAAAACATTACAGTTCAGTATCTATTCCAAAAATGATCTCAAGTCCCAACGATAACATCAAAAATCATTTATCTGGAAATTAGAACCATTTAAATGTTTGTACAAATTTGCAAATAACAAAATAAACAAACAAAAAAATAGAAAAGACCTGTACAAGGCTGGCATTTAATCTGTTTTTCCCCCAAAGGTGTTTGACAAGTCCATGAATTCAGCAGACTGATAACAGGCTATTGGTTCTCATGTGAATTGTGTGGTTGTGTGAACAGGCCCAAAGCTGTTCCATGGAGGCGCAGGATGGAGAGCTTGGTTCTCTGTGGTTCGTCTGTTCAGCAGAACACAGGTAGTACAAACAAAAAGTTTAACTTATCAAAGACATGAGACCATCACAGTATTACAAAAAGAGTATAAACTTTCCTTGGACCAAATGGATATTAAAAAAACAAAAACAAAAACAAAAACACACAAATACAATTCCGTAGCTACTGCTTATGTACAAAACTTGAAAGCACACCAGGATCCGACGTCTTTTCTGCAATTATATGGTGTAGTGAGTTTGGCACTTCATTGTAATAAAAATTTCCAATGGCACAGTCCTTATCTACAGCAGCACATAACCTGCAAACATCGGGCAAACATCCTGTACAGGAAAAGTGTCTTCGCTGCCAAGTCTGACGAAAGGAAAAAAGAAATGCTTTTTTTTTTCTTTTTTTTTTTTTTAAATCAAGAAACGAAAAGGAGGGGTGAAGGACATCTTTGGACTGCTTCTCTCAGTTCCTGCTGTCAGACAATCTGAAGTACTTTTAAGTGTAGCCTAGAAAAAACACACAATGAAAATACAGCCAAATTAAAATCAATTCAATTTAACATATTAGAGTGACAGATATACTTGGGCGGGGGGGAGCTTTCTCAAACAGCTCCAAAATCATTCAATGGGGGAAAATTCTATTTAAAAAAAAAAACAAAACAAAACTGCAGTATTTGATTTGTATCAAACATATTCATTTATTGAAGAGCTACTAAAAAGATGCAGCCATCTAACTGTCAAAAGAAAATCTTTAAAGCAGTCAAAGGAAGCTTCCTTATGCTTAAGCTCAAAAAAAAAAAATTCATGAGCTGCAAAAGGGGCAGAGAACGCATGATAAAAGATGCCTCTCGGCAAGGAACAGGCAGCTGACATCAGAAAAGTCGCAACTATGGAAGATATATGGCAAGTTACTGTGTTCCTCTATTTTAAGCTCTGGCTTCAGAAGGTCTTTTGACATTGGGGTGATCTTACCTGTTCACTAACTCACTCTTAGCCTGACACCCAGCTATGTGTCGTCGTCTTGACGCTGTGCGGGAAGCTTTGGTTGGGCAACACATTGTCAAAGTTAAAATCCAAAGTATCTCCATCCATGAGGTCGTTCCGAATGATGGACTCCATGTCACAGTCC
Organism: Callorhinus ursinus; assembly: GCF_003265705.2. Classification (NCBI taxonomy): domain Eukaryota; kingdom Metazoa; phylum Chordata; class Mammalia; order Carnivora; family Otariidae; genus Callorhinus; species Callorhinus ursinus. The sequence goes on along the minus strand of NW_027397069.1, from coordinate 57,553,152 downwards.
AAGCGCTCAATAAACATGCCATCCAAGTCACTGGGGAGCTTCTCCTGGTGGAGAATGCCCATCCTGCCATAGCCATTGCAGCTGCTCACTGAGGAGTAGGCCCCTAGGGTGTTCATCTGCATGGGGTGGGACAGAGGCACTTGTAAAGCTGTCTTCACTGGGGCCAAACGGTTCATACCCGAGGTGTGGGGCATGGTGTTGACCGCGTGGGGCAAGGCACGCCCATTAACTGCAGATGTTGGCTGGGTATGGCCAGGGTGGGTGTGGGAGCTGGGGTTCATCATTTTGTTATGAGATGCCTGGCTGCCATAGGTCGACATGACCGAATTAGGGCCCATCAACACATTCTGACCAAGGACCCGGCTGTTGGGTTGGGCGACGCCAGGATCAACTGCTGTCATAATATCATTATGGGGAGGAGAGTCAGAAGTAAGCAACTCCTTCAAGAGTCCCGGTGCACAGTTATACTGATTCATACCTCCATAGCTCGATTTGTTGTCCTGAAGTGTTTGCATAGGCATCTGGGGCAAAGGGCTCATGCTGGACTGGCCGTATGTATATTTTTGGTAGTTTGGGCTGGGTGAATTCAGACTGGTGTTTGGCGGTGCAAATGAGTAGCATGGTGTCTGCTGCATCATGGTGCCAGGTGAAGACTGGGTTGAAACAGTTAATGGCGTTGGCGATGAGAGAAGGTTGAGATTATCCAAAAGATTTTCCATATTTTCAGGATTGCTTATCTCAGACAGACTGGGTAGAGTAGAAGCCATCTTTGCAGCAGATGGTGGGTACACCATAGAATGCACATCCCCATCTCCAAGATCATCCTGTTCGGTCATAATGGGAGAAAGTCTCCCACTAATAGTACTAGCATTCGAGCTAGTTCGAGGGCGAAATGTACTCCAGTTATCAAAGTCATCATTGCTGTGAGAGCCAGGGCTTGCAGGCCACTTTGAAAACTGAGATCCTGGGCTGTCCCCAGCACCCTCCTGGCCAGCCTGGAGGGATGCTTTTTTCTTAGCAGCCCGGCCCCGGCTCTTAGCAAATTTACTGTTGTTGTCCATGGAAGCAGCTCTTCTCCGGGGGGATTTTCCACTCTTGCCTCCCTCTGGATTGAGCATCCACCAAGAACTTTTTCCAGTTCCTTCATTCTGCACACGAATGAACTTGCTGTGTAGGGACAGATTATGGCGAATTGAATTCTGTAAAGCAAAACATCATGTTAGAAACACAATACTTCTCCAGTTGGAATACTATTTGGTACAGACAGATAGATGGGAAGACAAGTAAAAAATTGTTAAAGTTTGTGGTACAGATTTCAACCCATACAGTTACACCCACATGGGTTCTGAACTCCACTATAAAAGAGCTCAAACCAGTGTAAGGGAAATAGTATCTTATCTTAAAAACAGTATCTGTATCTTAACGTAATGAGGGGACAAAATTAAATAAGCACTATTATAGACATCTTTTATATAGCTATATTTTATAGGGCAATTACAGGAACTGGTTTTAAAACCACTTAAATTTTTGCTTGGCTACAATGCTATGCAAATAGCACTCTGTAACAAAGTGCTATCAAAAACCCTTTCCATTCTATCACCCCTAAAACTACTGCCAATTCTCTTCAGATTGCACATATGCCATTTACACAAGTGAGAAGTTTTATATTACTGGGCCCACATGATTATGGAAAAGAAAGAAGTGAAGCAGGGTATATTCTTAGTTAAGAATTAAAAGCCTGAAAACTAGTAAGACCTAGATTCCTTTCTACTTTTCAAGTCCATTAGGCAAATATAGGTGAATACAAGACAAACAGGATATTTCTCATTTTAGAAAGCTGAACTGCCAAAAAGGGAAATTTTAAATTCCAGTGTTGTTGGGGCACCTGGGTGGCTCAGTCGTTAACGTCTGCCTTCAGCTCAGGTCATGATCCCAGGGTCCTGGGATTGAGCCCCGCATCGGGCTCCCTGCTCCACAGGAAGCCTGCTTCTCCCTCTCCCACTCCCCCTGCTTGTGTTCCCTCTTTTGCTGTCTCTCTGTCAATTAAATAAATAAAGAAAATCTTAAATAAAATAAAAAAATAAAATGTTCAGTGGTGCCTGGCACATGGTAAGCGGTCACCAAGAAGTAGGTACCAGATCCCAACTTTGGGGGCACAAGGATATCCCCAACCTGAGCCCTGCTCCCCTCTTCCTATTTACTGGGGGTGTGGGTAGGAGTTTAGCCATATTACAAACACACACCCACAACTCCAAACATACAGGAGGCCAGACAGTCTCAAGCTCCAGTAAAAGCAGCAAGGCCAGACTGCAAACAAGGAAGCCCCAATCTGATTCCTCTACTGGACACATAGTGAGACTGCCAGCATCTGGAGAGCCTCTGGGACATACGGAAAAGGGACTCCAAGGGACTCCTGTCCCCAGTCTTGTAGCTTTTTGCTCCCCATACAGAACAGGGCAACAGTAGACCCTTACTAGCTGCTCATTCAGCAGCCTCTGTCATCAGGGCCCTGAGCCCAAGGCCAGGAGCAGGATTCTGGGTGTCACCGTGATTCCCAAGCCTTCCCTGGCACCCTCGGCCAACTGGGCCCCCTGGACCTCTGTGGCCCCTCTCCCTGACCACGAAAAGGCTCTGGCTGGATCTGTGGTCACCCAGGGATGCAGCCACAATGCCCACAACCTTTTGCCATCCATGTGGGATGTAATGATGCTTTGAGTGCCAATCGCTGCACCAGAAAAAGCCTTTGCACAGCAGGACAAGGCCAGGGCTTCAACAAAAACCATGAATTCACGTTCTCTCTTTTTAAAAAGAGATTGAAAACAGAAAAGAAAATAAATCTCCCTTCCTAAAAAGAGATGCAAAAATCTGAGTAGAGTGAGGCTGGACAGCCAGCGCTGAGAAATCCGTATTTCAAAATGCCCTCTGACCCTCTGTACTACATTCCACCCAAGAATTGCAACAGAGCAGCGACGTGACAAGCCCTTCTGCCAGGGCATACAGCGAGTGCAGGGCAGACTCACAGCCCTGAACGGGGGCTTCCGGGCTGGATGCGGGGCGGGTGTGCGAGTGGGTGGCAGGCAGGTTTCTCTTGTTCCCTAGACTTTCCTCTTCCTTCCCACCTCTTGACCTATCCCCAACTCAAGACAAGCTTTGAGGAAGACTTTAAGTACGTACAAGAACCCCTAAAAGAGGCCAAAGACTACGTTTCTCCAATGGCCTATTTCATTCCCGGAAGAGTCTCCAAACCCTACTGAAGGATCTTAAACACACACACCTATGTATGCTCCCAAGAGCCACAGCCTCCTCTCCTGGGCCCACTAGCACCAGCAAACCAAGTTCTAAATTCCTCCTGAAAAAGGGGCAGGCCTGTCCCTGGGGTAGACCTGGAAGGGAGCCGAGCGCTCTGACCCTATGACACGTTCTATAGGCTGAAAGTCTGGACGTTTGCACAATATTCCATCATGACTATCTTGTTCTTGGAACACAACAGACACCCAGATAAGCCACGATGAAATCTCTGGAGGAAAGGAAGCTTGACTCCTGTCCCTGTCACATTTAGTTAGTGATAAAGGGGGAGGATCCCCCTAGACGATGGCTTCCTGACTGTCTGCACTGACTGGTGGAGGGTGGTGCAGCTCTACAACACACATAATTAGATCAGTTCATCTGTAACTGCAGTTAGGGGACACTTTTAATAAGATTGCAGAACGTGTAATGATGAAATCTTCAAAAAGTTCAGGAAGCATTCAACTAACTCAGGTGGGACATACGCTAACTCACTACTCAGACTTAGACTTAACCCCCTCCTCCAAAAAGGGGGTCCAGAGCAATCCCCTACTTATCAAAACATCACGCTCCATATTTTCTAAGAGGACATTTCAGGTCGCTCTTTGAGTAACAGAGCTGTCTTCTAACTTTGCCAACAATTAAAAAAATTTTTTTCCAAACAGGAAAAGGTTTGCTGTGCAGGGCTTGTTACAAAAATTCCTGTTTTTCATACAGCCAGCAGGGCTCTGGTGGGCGGGGGGGCAGGGAGGGGCACAAAGAGGTAAATCTTGTAAAAATGTGTGCTGCTATTAATGGTATTATGTCTGCAGATCCCTGCAGGGCACAGTCACGGCTGCAGGGAACCGCAGTTCTCCCGTGAACTCTGCGCAGAGCCACACGCGACTGTCGGTGCTTGAAGATACTCAGTTCTTGAACTATGAACAAAATAGTACCTGAGGAACGAGGCAGGCTGTGAAGACAGAAAACTCAGGCACTGTAAGCCACTTACCCAAATCCTGAGTTTTTACATGACGCCATTAGGGTTTTTTTCCCCCACATCAGCAAATTTCCTCTCCACCAGCTGTATTTCTCTGCAGCCTGGGCTTTTTACTAATGCCAAGCTGGATTTCCTCTGCACATACCCTCTCTCTGCAACCTGCTCCCTGATTGTACCCCAAGCAAGGCAGCACGTTCTTCTTGGAAAGCCTGACCCAAGGAACCCAGTGGGTCGTGTCGGAGGCAGGAGGAGCTGCACAAGGTATGTGCTTGCTCGTTCAGCCTGCTTCTAACTCCCAGGTGTTCGATTTCATGAGATCTTTGGATTCCAAGTAGCTTAAAGGGTAAGGGCTGAAGTACGTTTTTTATTTCCTAATCTGAAAGCCCCTACACACATACACACGCTCTGCACACAAGACAAATTCAATGAATGTCTGGTGACTGACATCCCAAACACATCACAGGGAAGATGTAATGTCTTACACATCTTTTATCCATCTGTTCATGTACCAATTCATGCCAAATAACGTTTACTGGGACCTATTTTGTGCAAGGTGCAGGAAAGGACAAGAGAAGAAACAGGCAGAGTCTGCCTTCTAGGTGTTTTATGATCCACCTGGGGCAAGAACAAGTCCACCTAAATGGCCACTTGGGACAGAAAATGATGCACAAACAACTGTCCAAGAGCACTGACATTTTCCTGCCAAAGGTCACCACCCCACCTCCTCCAACTTCTCTCTCAGCCCAAATGTCCCTTTCTTCTGGAACCATCCCATCCTATGGCTCTCTAACACAGGACCTTGTTTACTCACCACAATTAGGATTCTGCTATGTGTGGTCCCTTGGGGGAGTGCCTGGCTCCCCACTACACTGTAAGCTGCATGAGCCCAGGACCTGGTCTGTCTTCTCGTACACTGTATCCTCACAGCTCCATCACCAAGAGGCACTCAAGTATCTGTTGAATGGATTAATAGGTTCTACATTTACAGGGTTGTTGTGGAGATGAAATGAGATAACACATGTAAAGTGCTTACCTCAATATTAGCTGTCGTTATTAGAATAATGGCATCTATAAAATAACACGTCTGTGTTTTAAAGACTTATCTGTATTATAACCATTTTATTTATGATCATACCTTGCACTGTTGCCACTAACACAAGGCTTTTACATGTCAGGTACTGGAAAAATAGACCAATTCAGGGTAAGAGATAAGATGTTTTCTCTCTGCACTAGATAGTGTCTCGGGTGCTGTGGACAGATGTTAAGAAGGACTTCAGATACCAAAGCTGATGTATCACTACCCTCGCCGGTGAGTGTCACGAGAACCCTGAAGTCTTCTCAAGGTGTTGCCACGGAGCCTTGCATGTGGGCATCACACACGGCTGTGGGCTCTCCGCACTCCGCATTCAGCCGGCGCGTGATGGGGTAGGCAGTGGCAGGGATTACACAGGCCACAGTCAACAGACCACAGTCTGGTATCTCCTGGGGGGGAGGGGGGCGAGGGGGGGGGTTACGACTGAGCCCTGCTGTTCTCCTGCCTCGCTCCCTGGCTGGAAGAAGCTAGGCTCTGAGGCTGGCCCCTAGATGCCCTGAAGACACAAGACAGGAACTGCCCCTCCCCCAGGATGCTCCCAGCCCTGCTGTCTAAAGCAATATCAGAGAGCCACTGAAGCACAAGCAAGAAGAAACCCTCATACCTTTCATTTACTTTTAAGTTTCTTGACTCATTTTTAAATCTATATTTGCAAATGTTATATAATGTATGCAATGTACTGTTATAGTGCAAATGAATAAATGTAACATCGGAAAGGGTATGTGATTCTTACAAAAACATTTAGAGACCCCTAGTCTATTACAGTAGGCGTCTAATCTACCAGAAACCTGAACAAAGAAAATCTAGAGTCAAGTCTAGCAAACTGTGTGGCCCACCAGACCTGGGTTGAAGAAACGGTCTGTTCTAGCCCTTGGTTTGCATCTCTCCTCCCCTGCCCTGCCCCAGGCTCCTTCCTGACCACTTCTCTGTCCCCTGGACCCTCATCACCCTGAATTCTGCCATCTGACTCGAGCTGCCAGCTTGGCTCCATCTAGCCTGTCCATTGTTGTGCATGGAGACCACCACCTCTCGGCCATGGGTCTTGCCATCCCTCCACTTTTTTTCCTGGTTGGCAGTTCTAAGACTACTCTGGTTTTTGTGTTTAACCAAAAAATAAAACAAAACCATCAACTTAATTTGGCCTTCATACTTTAGGTCTGAATTTTACTTTACACACAAATTGCTTTTAAAACCTCATTTGATTTCCACACTTGGAAGATCCCTATAAGGCAGATATTACTGAACCTGTTTTAGAAATGGAAAAACTGAGGCTCAGAAAATGAACTGTACAACTAGGACTCAGACCAAGGTTTCATGAGTCTGCGTGTAGACTCACTGCTGCCGGCTAGAAAAACCACCTCCTGGGCTTCATCGTTAAGAATCAAAAGAACATACTTAAAACTAAGGTTATATGAATGCATCTCGAGGGAGTGGAAATAATTCTGCTTACAAATACTAGTTTACAAAACTAATTTTCTGCCTCACTGGATAATAAATTTACAAAATAGGATTTGCTTCGATTCTAAGGGGTTACTCTTTCTGGGGGTTACTCTTTCTGGCAAGAAACCATAGCAGCTGAAGTGTGAACTTCAGGTATGAGCATCGCCCTGGGGAAAGCATGCGTAAGGAGGCTGTGAGGACCCACAGGAAAGTGGAGTGGCCCCAGAGGCCCCTGCAGCCTAGCGCTGCCCAGCACCCTGCCACCGGGTGGGCGTAAGCAACAGTGACCAAGTCAAACAAAAAGAACTTCAAACTAAGACGCTGGAACACATGACTAAATGAACTTGTTGTTCTAGAAATTCTAGAAATTCTTTCAAAATGCTAGACAAACTAGATTTTTCCAAAAGCATTTTATCTAATTTCTGTGAACGCTGTCAATGCCTGCAATTGTTTTGCGGACTCCCAGCGTGGACCCGACTCCCTCCTCCTGCTTCCTCTCTCTTACACCGTCTCTTCCTGCACTTCAACGAGTGAAAACAAACTAAGGAGAAAGTCGGAATAATCTCTATTCAACAGAGTTCCCATTAAAGTTGCTAATAAAACAACTTTGTAAAATAATCCATTTTGCTTGCAAACAGAAGGAAAACGTGACCGTTGGCCAATTGTTCTTTTTACAAGTGATGTCAATAGACACACTATCAATAGCATATAGATTCAAGTTTGAAAAGTGTTGTAATAGAAGATCTGCTGTGAATAGCTAATCTGCATGCTTACACATTAGGCTCCAGGAGCATTCAGCTCTTCTTCCAAAAGGCTGGTATCCTTGCCCAGGAACTGGTCCTTGCCTGGACACCAAACAATCCCATAGGCCACTCTCACCCCAGGTCTGCACTGAGGACTCAGCTTCTCCAGTGAGCCCAGGGCTGTGAAGAAAGGACTCACAGCCTCATAAAATTTGCAAACTAGAAGGCAATGGGAAGGTCAACTGGCCTAATGCCCCCATTTCATATTACGGAAAAGAGAGTTTGGAAAGATTAAAATGCAGATGAAAAATTTATGAGTGTTCATTTACAAAAAGCAGAAGCACATGGGGCTTTATTCCTAGAAGAAATGTAAAACAAGTATGAAGAACGCGCAATGTCCCTCCCCTAGCCAAACCAGTTCTTAGCTATAGATTCTCAAATGGCTATAGATACACATTTAGCTCTAAACAGCTTTCTCTCTGACTCAAATCATTCCAAAGAAGGAAAATATGACTACATTAAAGAACCTCCAGCAAAAAAAGCATGTGGGAGATTATGCTCTCACATAAAACACCAAAAAGACAAATTTAAGAACTCATGAGCACCATGAGAAGTTTCACATTTGTGGGGAAGCACACAGAGGCAGAACCCAGGGTCAGGCTGACTGCGGGGCCACCTTGAGTGAGTGCCTTGATCTCACGCAGCCCCAGTCTCGCCATTTGTGAATCAGTAATTACACAGGATTGTTACATAGGATGCTTAGGGACTGAACAGCAGCATGTATATGGAAAGCACTTAGTACACCCCTGGACACAAAGCTGAGGAAATAAAGGTTGGCTATTTTGTGATAGGAAGCAAAGGGATACATAAACAGGAATTTTAAAGCTATCATGAATGGTTACTACTTGATTAAAAACCATTCATCACAAACTTCCTGTTTAACAGGCTGCCAGCCCTTCCTCAGACTTGTTTCCATGTCCTCACAACTGAACTGCAATCTTTCCCTTACAGAAAAATTGTTTTCTCCCTTAAGAAGATTTTCAATGAAAAATGTGATTAACTAGTGTGTTCTGTTGGCTTTTTGGATGACCTATGTCAGAACACATGTGTGTCCACGAGGTTGTTCAAGGAGGAGACAGAGTGATAACAGATTCTATTCAGGAGGGCAATTATTAGAACAGTGCTCTTTCTCATTTCTTCTCACACACTACTTACTGCCATTTACCTGGCTGAGAACAAACCCTATGAGAGCCATGAAGAGGTGGGTGATTTCAAGAACATACTGCAGGACGAAGTATTTGGTAAAAAGGTGAGCTACAAGTGAATGGGACCATGATACTAGGAAACAAAGAGGGAAAACAGAGGCACCCCCAGCCTCGAAGGAAGAGCAAAAAGAAACCTTGCAATGCAGAAAACAGATGATGATCCGAGGATGCAAGATGATGCTTGCCTGATCTTTGATAAGCTCTCATATTAGTCAAAAGCCTAAATATTTCAGAATAACATGCCAGCCAATAACCTCCCTGGTTTAGGGTTTAAAAAAAAATCTCCAGGGACAGAACAGAAAATTTACTTAATGATATCAAAACTATCACAAGCTTTTATTTTTCAGAAGGTCATAACCAAAAAGAAGCACAGTGTTTCCCCTTGCTGTGTCTTACAGCAAAGCCCCATATCAAAGAAAGCTACTGTTTTATGAAAGAAAGGGTAAAGCCCTTAATTTTCAAAACATGAAAAGGAAAGTCCTTCCTGTACCATTTAACGCCCCATGCTTTACACACCATCAGAAACCAGAAATGCCAAAAGACAAAATTCCAAAAAATGCAGGTAAGATTGAAACCTTAGATACAGATACAAGCATCTTTCCTCATGTTCCAGATCACAAGGCATTTAAAAATCACTCTCCCTCTAGGACTTCCATAAAAGTTGTTAATACAGACCCCTGTTTAAGACAAGTCTAGAAAACAGAAACTACCTCATGCTGTCATACACTTAGGCCAGATCACATTGCCACAAAATCCAACAAGGCCAACCTCAAATGAGTGTCATCCACCCTGGCTAATTAGGTCCCAGTGGTGGATAAAGAGAGACTAAATTTCATTTAGTTAGAATTCTCTTAAGAGAGTGTGTGTGTGTGTGTGTGTGTGTGTGTGTGTGTGTGTGTGTGTCTGTGTCTGTGTCTTTAAGGGATCTGTAGGCTAACTAAGGATTTCAACATGGAGTTTGTTTCTCTTGGGATTAATTTAGTTTCTTTGCAGCATGTAGGCATACTTGGCAACCCTTTAACTCACTCACCTCCTTCCCCAGGGAGGAATACAGACCAGGCACTGCCAAGTCCACAGCAAAGAGCTTCAACTCCCCATTCTGCCCATTTAGGTGACCTAAAGGAGCCCATCCTTTCTGAAACTTCTATTTTCAAGATTTATTTCTGAGTGCACTGCGGAGCCCGACAGGCGCTCAGTCTCATGACCCTGAGATCATGACCTGAGCAGAAGTCTAGAGTCAGACACTTAACCGACTGAGCCACCCAGACGCCCCTGAAACTCCAATTTAATTATCTGCTCAGAATATGGACTTTTTGCTGCTCCTAATGACTGCCTCAGACAAATAGGGCCGTACCACAGCATAATGTTAAAAGGGAACTATTTGTTGCAGAAGTGATCCTGCTGTTTCTTAATGAAAATTTTTGTCCATTTTATAGGCCATACCATTTTTCTCATCCTCAATGGCTCTATAAATGCTTTGCTTTACAACGCAATTAACTACCTCTGTATTTGGCTACCAGAAGAATAACTATTGGTGTATTTGACTACCAGAGTAAGGTAAAACAAAATAAAAACAATGAACACTTTAGAAGTTTTTTTCTTCTGATAAATAGCTCAAATTAGGCATAAAATGAAACACAGCACATAAGAGTTTCATCAATTTTCAAGTTTCCTAAAGTTATTAAAGGATCAAAGTGAACGTTAAAATATTTTGTTGGGGATAGTGGTAAGCTCATTAAACTTGTTCATGTTAGGTGAATGTTTATTCCGGGTATGTGCCCAAACTGTTTAAAGAGCCAATGAAAAACTTTATGAATTGAATATAAATTCAAAGGAAAGAACACTGAAACTTTGATGGATTAAAATCTCTAGGATAGGGGTGCCTGGGTGGCTCAGTGGGTCAAGCGTCTGCCTTGGGCTCAGATCATAATCCCGGGGTCCTGGGATCGAGCCCCACATCAGGCTCCTTGCTCCGTGGGAAGCCTGCTTCTCCCTCTGCCTGCCGCTCCCCTTGCTTGTGCTCTGTCAAATCAATAAATAAAATATTTAAAAAAAAAATAAAATAAAATCTCTAGGGCAACATCCCATCCATAGAATGTACGATCTAGAATTGTTTTTTTACCCTAAATATGTTCACTGTCTGGAAAATCGAGGGAAAAATGAATCTACCGAATGCATAATCTATTTGCCAAGAACTGCTACTCTTAGTAAACCGAATTTAAAAGTATGAAGTCAAAGTGGCTTTTTCTATTTTGGAATTCAAATATCACAAATCCAGATTACAAAAAGAATGGAAAGAAACTGCGAAAATTTAATATGCTGAATTACCTATTATTTGCAAAATAAAGTTTCCTTAGTTATACAGAATCTTGAAATTGGCTTGCTTGCCCAATACTCTGGCTAAGAGGCCTAAAGCAACAATGATTTGTGAATGCTAAGCATACATTGTTTTTTGTTTGGGGGCAGCCTCCCAAAAAGTCTTGTCCCAAATCAAATAACTATTAAAAAAAAAAAAATCACTGGCTGACCTAATCCCAAAACCTAATAGCAAAACCATTTGGGCCCATCTGCTTCATGATCAAGTAAAATGCCCCCCTGCCATGGGAGACTGGGGCCCAAGCCAGGGCTGTTTCCAAGCATCCTGCAGATATCCGGATCCAATTCAGCAAGCAATTTAGTCAGATTCTGACAACCTAGTTAAAAATGTAATGGATAGCATAGAATTGTTACCGAATTGAACAAAGTTTGAAATGGTCATTCTTCACAGTGCAACCCTAGCCCCAGAAGATAAAATTTTACATTTTAACCATTTTTAAAGTCCACAATACATTTCTATTAACAAGAGAGACAGACACCAATATATTGGATAACCATTTTAGTCCTCAAAGTAGCTATAAATTAAGCTAGAGTATCATACAATTTTAGAACAAAACCTAGTTTTCTAGATTGGGTTATATGTGTGTGCGTGCGTGTGTGTTTTAAAAAGACCACAGGGTGAATCAGGGCTGGACTAAAACATGCTCAGTCAATCCCAGCCCAGCCCAGTGTCAGGGCACTGCTTTGTTGCTGGGGTAGGCGGAGAAGGAAAACAGTGTACCAAGAAGAAAGGGTCTTATAGGACCTGAAATCAGTCACCTTTATTGGGAATACAAACAAAAGATAAAATTTTACCTTTGTTTTGTCATTGAAAACTGCATCCAAAATTAATCAAGAGATTGAGCAAAGCCTCGTTGAAATCAGTCTAATGTAAACTATTTTTAAATCTACTGACAATCTCAGAACTTTATTTATTTACACTCACTTCAGTAACAAATTAGGGTCTTGAAACTTTTTTTTTAAGATTTTATTTATTTATTTGACAGAGAGATAGAGAGCACAAGTAGGCAGAGAGGCAGGCAGAGGGAGAGGGAGAAGCAGGCTCTCCACTGAGCGAGGAGCCCGATGCAGGGCTCGATCCCAGGACCCTGGGATCATGACCTGAGCCAAAGGCAGCTGTTTAACCGACTGAGCCACCCAGGCTCCCTAGGGTCTTGAAACTTGGCCAAATTAAAAGCAATCAGTGTAATTTTCATTCAACAAGTATCTATTGAGCCCCTACTGCATACTAGGTACTATGGAAACAACAAAGTAGCATGAGGTTCTTTCCTGTTTCCAAGAGTTTTTCATGTATATGTATACATGGCCAACAACACAACAAAGGAAGATTTGGATTGCTGAATAAAAAGGGAAAGGGATTCTTAATGTGAGGGCCGAATATGAATCAAAGTTGACAGTGTACTGTGTGGTGGCTAAGAATATGTGTTCTAAAACCAGAGAGACCTGGACTCAATCCAGTTGCCACTATATACTGCATGAGGACTACTATGCAAGTGACGTACATCTAACAGTATTTATCTTATTGAGTCACTGTACTGAATGTTCAGTACATACAAAGTGCCCAATAAATATCAGCTAAGTAATATTTGTGAGAAAAAAAATATTTTAAAGCACTAACAGAACATGTCTAGAGAAGTCAGAAGTAAATGTGGCAGTGTCTGAGTTCAAACACAGAAAGGGGGAGATATGGTGGGAAGACACTTTAAAAAAAAAAATCTAGGAGCTAGGAGCTTGTATTGCATCCGACATGTAATACACAGAAGAGCACATGAAAGATCAGAATAAAGTACGACGTGGAACCTGGAGGAAAGTGTCAACCTATCTCCCCTACAAGATGGTGGGAGAGAAGAGTTTGTGTCCTGCTTGGAAAGCAGAGGCTTCTTTGATTGTCCAAAAATGTAAATATGCATGGGTGTCCGTATTTTAATGTGCATATTAACTTTTGTTGATAAGCAGAAGCCTCTGAGGGAGGTGCTATTTTGGCACCGCTCTTCCCCCCCCCCGAGAGGTGTCTGCAGTTCCATCCGCTAAGGGGACGTGGCCACAGCTCGTGTGGAGAGACTGGTGTGCCAAGCCAGCCTCACAAGTGCCATCTTTAGGACCTGATCTATCAGAAAATGCTGGCGTTTTACACTGAAGCAGCTGTTTGGCTTTTGTCTCATGACTTGGATGCTACTTGGTTGTTCTGGAACTCATGGCATAATCTCTGACTTTTTCCTAGTCACAGGAGGGCAGGATCCGGGGGCAGGGACCATTTGTTTTCAAAACAAATTTTTTAAAACTCTCCCTTCATGAAGTCCAGTGTGTTTTTATACTTTCATCCATCGTTCACAACATTTGGCATACAGATTCAGTTCTCACTTTTTGAAAGGTTTATTTTTGTTTCTTGAGGTCATTGTCTGGGCTCAACCATAACATCTTTCAGGTTGTTTTGAACTACTAAAGGGAAATTAAAGGAAATAATGCCCTACAATGTAACCATGGACTGTTTGACATAAACATGGATAAAGCTACAACAAATTATTCGCTAGTTTTAAGTCAGTGCTCTGGTGGGTGCATATGAAATCCAGGGCCAAAAATGGCCCATTACAGCTGGACCACAGTGGTAGGAGGATAAGCTGAGATGGCATCTGGCTCCCCAACTGTCCCCCGCACAACACCATACTCCCTCTCCCACCCTCGTGGAAGGTATCTCACTCACTCACACACACACACACACACACACACACACACACACACACGAAGGTCTAAATCTTGGGAACTTAATATTTAATAGTTGATTATCCCATCAGAATTTGATTGTAAAAGCATATGCTGATGAGCATAAACCCAACCACCCTTGGCCAATCCCACGGATTTCTGTTCTTCCATGGCACAGATGCCCTGGCCTCTACCTGCCTCCTACCTCCTTTCCTTTCTGTCCCAAAGTAAGTTAGTGCCACCCAATTTACAATCAGGTTGAAAAGTCACAACATTACTAGCAAACAAAGAAACAATAGTAGATAGTTCAAACATTTTATAAAACTTAGGGGACACAGTGTCATGCTTTCTCTGATCACTTTTCTGGAGGGACAGCTAAAGAACACTTGCTGAGAGGAAAGATCATGCCTTAGGTTGTTAACTTTCCCATATTTCTCACAGCACCTTCTCCCGGTCATTCCTCCTACTGAGATCATTTTATTCTCCCCACCAAAACCAAACCAAACAAAACACTTCCAATTAATTCAGGGTTTCTATCTTCTGATTTTAAAATACTACTGTACTGTAACTTTCGATTTACACTCAATTCCTGGAACAGCTTAGGATGAAAGCAGGTAGATCCTTTGCTCTTAGGAAGGCAGAAAAGAAGAACAGAAAAGGAAAGGGAAAAAAATCAAGTGTGATATCCAAGATCAGTTCTAAGAAGCTGGACTTGCTTCCTTCTGAGATTTCAATGCAAAATAATCCATCATTTCCCTCTGGTTGAACACTTTACTTCAAAATAAAAGAGTTTTGCTAGAAGTTCTGCTTCTGCTAAAAGGAAAGAGGAAAGCTGATTAATGAGATGGCTGCAGAATCTGCCACTTGCACCTTTATCATCAACCCCCCCCAAATTAGCCAAGTGCGAAGTTGAATATTAAATATTAAAGAAAAGCGGGGGGTAGGCGTGTTGATGCAGATGGCTTCATCCAGGGAATGTGCCTTGTCAAACTTGTGCCAGGATACAGCAGCATGCTGTTCTGGGTCCAAATTTCTTAAGTCCATCCTCGCTAAACAGTGCAGCTGTCACTCAGGTGACAGTTCATGGCTCTTTACCTTGACTACACTGACAACTGATCCTAGAATGCTGATCCTGCTGATTAACGACTTTCCCGTGTTCTGGTTAAAGCTCTCCTCCATAAAGCTCCTCCTGAACCGCTGACAAGGACATAATGACAAGGATTTCCCATGGCCAGCCTCCTACTCCACCCCAGGGTAGTCCTTATTCCCAAGGCATCATCCCCAACCACTGCCCATGTAACAGCATCCCCTGGACTTTCCCTCCAGGTCCCCAAAGATTAGATTTTCCTCCAACCAATGAGGTCTCCTGGAACACCTCCAAAGTAAACCCAGGACAAAGCAGCACATTAACAGCACAGTGAAGCATCTTGAACATGAGCTTCAAACAACCATGATTCCTCTCAAGGTGAGGAACTCACTGAGGACATACAGTTGGGACATGTGGTCACAAAACTGTGCAGGATTCTTCATGTTAATACATAAAGCAAAGCAAAAACAAAACACCCTCCAGTAGACTTTTTGTTTCGTAGGTGTGGTAACATGTATCCCCCCACAAACACACACACACACACACACACACACACACACACACACACACACTCCCACCTCTGATGATTCTTGACAGACTCTGCTGTGAAACCAACGTTTAGTGGCACACACTTTGGAAAATGCTGCCCCAATGGCAAGATGGTGGTGAAAAGGAAGACCTAAGTATAATTCTTTGTATGTATGTAGCACTTTGGACAAATTTTATATCCTGTGTGTCTCAGCTTTCTTGTCTACAAAGTGGAAAAAATAATGCCTGTCCTAACTGCCTCACAGAAAAGTCATAATGGCTACCACTGCTTCAAAAAGCACAAACCAAGTTCTATGCATTTGTGAGATTTTAGGATTGTGTCCGGGGCAGAAAGGGTCATTAATCTGAAGCTGCAGAGCTGCCCCCAAGCTTCCTACCAAAGAACAAGTTTATTCTCCCAGTTACCCTGGAAAGCCCAGGTGCTCTATGAACCATATCTCCTATTCTTTGAAGAACGAAGGAGACACCGACTGTCCAACCAGGTCAGACTGCTCCATATAAAGCAGGTCTTGCACAGGCCCCTCCCCCAAACAGCACAGAGTTAACAATCAGCAACAGTATCTTCAAAATACACAAGGTAGGGGCGCCTGGGTGGCTCAGTCGGTTACGCGTCTGCCTTCGGCTCAGGTCATGATCCCAGGGTCCTGGGACTGAGTCCAGGGTTGGGCTCCCTGCTCAATGAGGACTCTGCTTATCCATCTGCCTCTGCTCCCACCACCACCGCCCTGCCCCCGCTTGTGCTCTTTCTCTCTCTCAAATAAATACAACTTTAAAAAACTACATGAGGCAGAGCTACCAGGGAAGAAAAATGGGCCCACTCTTATTTCATTTCCAAATCTCTTCTACCTCCCTAAATGCTTTCTTTTTTTTAAAGATTTCATTTATTTATTCATGAGAGACAGGGGGGCGGCGGGGGGGAGAGAGAGAAGCAGAGGGAGAAGCAGGTTCCCAAGGAGCAGGGAGTCCGATGCGGAACTCGATCCCAAGACCCTGGGATCATGACCTGAGCCGAAGGCAGACACTTAACCATCTGAGCCACCCAGGCGGCCTCCCTAAATGCTTTTTATTAGAGGAAGAGACAGACGACACAGGAAGCAGAAGAGAAGCACAAGAGGAAACAGGAGAGGAGTGTAGTAGGCTGATTTGCTGAGAAGACAGCTGAATGAAACAAATAACAAAGAATCCTGAGCATTCTCCTGGGTCAGGAAAACACTCGAATTTTGGCTGTGACACCACTCCTCACACTGTAAGAACTGTGATGTGAGCAGAGGGATGGTTTCTGGGGACATGAAACAGAACAGTCTCTCCCATTAGCATGGGGAGTAGCAGAACTAGTGTAGAACCAGACTGGGCAAAAATAGCGACTAGAACTGGAAAGTTTGCATACAGTATTTGACAAAGAATGTCAATTATGACGTCCCTAAAACATCTACTGCACGCTTTTATTAGAATTTGTAGCTAATACAAATGGTGCTCTTTATTACCAGTTACATAAGACCTATAGCGCCAATTATTTCTTTTACAAGATATTTTAATGAATGTAATGTCTCTAGATGGTGAAGGTAATGGGGATTTTCACTTTCTAGTTTACCTTTACATGTTGTCTTTTTTGCTGTTGCTAAAAGAAAGAGCATTATAACTTTTATAATCAGAATAAAGCTACTTTCTTTGGGGGTGGGGGTGAAGGACAAATAAAATACCTATGCCTATTCTTTCAGGCATTCATTCAAAAAATTAAAATAACGTAACACTGATTTCCTACCAAGTGCCAAGACCTGTATCAATGTGATACACACACACACACATTTACATAATCAAATAAGACGAAGTTCACAAACCATATCCTAAGATTTTTGTATTTCCAGGAAACAACAGCTCTTTCCTTAAGCAGGAAGCGGAAAAAACAATAGTGTTACACAAAACTGGTAGGGTACAGCAGTTGAGGAACATGCGCTTGTTATTAGACAAACCCAAATTCTAACCCAGTCCTGGGACTTAGCAAATGCATGAACTTGGCTGAGTCACTTAAACTCTCCATGCTTCACCAGCCTCATCTGCAAAGTGGGAATAATAGTTGCTACTACAACAGAGGTTTTTGTAAGGATTAAAATTAGATAATCACACAAAGCACTTACAAGTACAAAATGTCAAGCAAATGTCTAGCCTCTGACTACAGGCAAAGGCTAAACTTCATCTGACCTCACGTTACCTCCCTGCACAAATCTGAAAAGCACCCAGTGCTGATTTGTTCTTTAGGCAAAACACACCCAGGGTACTGGGTCTTCATGTTTATCCAACCATTATTAGCAGTAGCAACAAAAGATGCTGTCATTTCAAGGTGAAAGTCATCCAGGGCACAATCAAGCAAAATAAGTTTAGCCTGAAGCTCAAACACACTTCAGTTCAAAACAGTCTCCACTGCACCTCTTGGCGCTCACGTACACACACAGCGCTTCAGTTAGGGAGACATGGACCTTCCTGGGTTATGGCCCGGAGAGCGTGTTGGGAGAAATAACAAGAAAGGCAACATTCAATCAAATGCTAGGGCACTTTCTTGGAGACTACAGAAGAGGACTGAGGCTTTCCCAAGGTTTAACAGGTATCCAGAGTGGATGGAGCACCACTGAAAATTGTGGCCAGGTTTTGTGATCCCTTCCCTCATCCCGGACAGACCCTGAAGAGACACCGCTTGAAGGCAAAAAGGTGAACAAAAATAGAGCACAACAGCCTTCCCACTTGTTGCTGAAACGAATTCCTCCACCTTTGAAAAGATACTCATGATAGCTTGCAGAGGGCTGCCCTCAAACAACAGTACAAATTGCATTTAAATTGGGAAACCAGCTGCTCCTTGATCAGTCATCCTTTTATCAACAGAACTTTAATTAGCCCCCATCTGCTTCCTGTTTTATGCCGCAAATCTTAACTTTCACCTGTTTAGACCAAACTGCAATAACTATACCCAGAGTAAATAAAAGCAATTAACTTCTCATACAACATGCAATTAATTCTCATTAAGCTCATATTGGGCTACTCAAAACAGTACATAATTCAAATCAACTATTTTCCCATAAATAACAATGTTCTATAGTAAAAATTCAACAGAAACTCTCTCCCACCCACATCTTCTTGAATTTTTTCCATTAAGAAGGTTTTCAAGCCGTCTGGCTTCAATTTCCTGATTTTACTGTTAAGTATGCGGTCACGTCAGGTCATGTAACAACAATGGATAAATCTCAAAAACATAATGCTGAGTTTAAAAATAATCAAGTTGCAGAATGATACCTCTGTTAACTGACAACATTTATGTAAATGGGGGGGCGCCCAATGCGCGTTCCTCTGTAGGGAGATGGACCTGCATGTATCAGCCCGGCAAGGAGGCAGACTTCTTGAAGGAAAGGACCCTCCAACACAAGAAGGCTTAGAGCAAGATGAGTGACATCTGTTAAAACCTGGCAGGGTCATGTGGGTGCTAATTATGTTAGGCTCTGTTTTCCTAGATGTTTAAAATAGTTCACAAAGTTGTAAGATAAAGACAAATGGAGGGTGGCCAGCAGCCAGCAAGGGAAGGAGAGCTGGCCCCCATACTTTCTTGTACAGGCACACACCCATCTGATTGCTGGGGCTTGAAAAGGCTCCTCAAATGATTCTCATGCCACCCCCAAACTCATCCCTTGAGAAAGGCTGAGTAACAATCCACTCTCAAGGGCAGGGACCCTGCTCACTCATCTCGAAACTGCCCACACTCACCTACCTATTCAGTACCTGAGATGTAAATATTATTTGAATAAATCAGTAGATAAGCAGAAAAGGATTCTTTGTTCTATTATCTAGCCCAATAACCAAGCACATTAAGGCAATTTTCCTGAACAGATGAGTAGTTATCACTCCAAACCAATGATCAGAATCTTCCAGAAAGTGTGTTGAAAACAGAAACACTTAAAGCCCTCAGCTCAGGGGCTGGGATGCAACAGGTATGAATGGAACGGGACCAGGGACCTGTATTAAAATACTCAGCCGGTTTGGAAACAACTGGAGTAGCTTAATGACCAACATTCCTTCCAGTTCTGATATTCTAAGAAAATAACTGTGTTATTTCATATAGATTCTGATTCAACAGCAAGAGGATGAAATCCCAGAATATTCTTAACAAGTATCTCCTATGAGTTTGAGAAATGCGGTGTTAGTGGTACTTTGGGTCATTAACACCAAATAATAAAGGCTATTTATGAGTATGATGTTATTTAATAAATTAAGATGTTTAAAAATATAATTATATGCCAGTTCATTCTGAGATCAATTTTTAAATCATCATTGTTTTTCAAAAAGAAAAACAGAAGCATCGTTAGTGAATGAGGACGTGTCAACCTCACCTTTCAACTTCCTGGAATTTTCCTCCCCCGCTTTCCCCTTTAATATTTCCCTTGGACACACACACACACACACACACACACACACACACACACACACACACA
>NW_027397069.1:57482256-57533153 GCF_003265705.2 Callorhinus ursinus | reverse complement strand
ACACACACACACACACACACACACACACACACACACACACACACACACACGGCCAACTTCACAATGGAGTCTTTACAAGATCATTGCTCCAGATGCCAACAGGCCAGTCAGGGACTAGGTGGGAGGAACCTGACTGCGGCCTGACCACCCCTGCTTCAAGAGCTCCTGCTTCGCAGAGAAAGGGTAATGTATCTTATCAAACACTGATAACACCTAAAACTCCTTTACATTGACAACAACCCATCTGACTCCGGGGTGAAGGTGGACTTCACATCTGCTCTGAGGAAATGAAGAGTGGAATGTACTTTCATGGGATCAAAGATTCTGCAGACAACTGAGCATAGGTCAGATGCACCTGACTTAGGTTAATGCAGAAGAAAAGGGGCATGAAACCCCATCCAGTGGATCCAAACACACTGCCAGTTTTCAAGGGTTGAATGCAAAATCTAAATGACAAGGCTGTCCAGATAAGTATAGAACTATCCTGGCTAGTCCGTCACATCAGAGCTCAAATGACATCAAACATCTTCTGGGGTCTTTCATTTAGTACATAATTTTAACTAGTTCCATGTTTGAGACCAATCCAAAGGGGCACTACTTTCTTAATTCAGCCCCAAATCCCTTCCATGCACATCCAAGTGAATCATGAACTCCCTCCTCCTTGCTTCAACCTTGCGGGCCAGTCTTCCATATATGGATGCATCCACCTCTTCTCCCCCAACTCCACCGCTGTTGCCAGGACATGAAGGTCTTACAAGAATAAATGTGGGAAAGCCCCCAAGCCAAAAACTCTGGATTGTAATCCATAAAGCAGCAAAATCAATTTTGAGGACTGAGCATTTTTTAAAAAATTAGTAAAATAGAGCATATCTCACACAAAAGGGCAAGTATAATACTAATATGTAAAACTCTTGTATCATGTGTGTGCACATGTACACTGAGTCATATTATAAAGTGGATTTCTCACTATGCATCGGGCTGGGGAAAAAAGTGAGAAAGCCACAGCAACAGAAAAAAACGTACTACTTCGGAGAGGACATGCTTTCCCACTCCAGGGAAGGCTTACTGACAAAGCCCAGCCAAATAGTAGTACAGCTACGCTAAGGTTTCTGGAAATGTCCTGTAACCTTGAGGGAGCTACCACTCTGCAGAGGTAACAGAGGGGTCTTCTTCTCAGTAGCCCACGAGGCCGATGTGCTTCTTTCCACCTGGAACAAGGAAGGATGAGCAATGGGAAAGGGTTGTGTGGTATCATGTTGGGACATTTTTTAACGAAGTAACTTCTGAGCAAGTTATGTTCTTAACAACAGAAGGAACAGGGCATGTTAAACCTTCACAGAGTGCAATTTTAAAGTACTATTACTTAAGCCTTTCATCTATCCCTCCATCTTTCCTTTGGGTGGGTGCAGCACAAGGAAACCATGGCTCAGACGAGCAAGAAAAAAATGAAATTTGGATTATGTTTACAGCCAAGGGAAGGAGGAAAGGAGACACGTTGAACAATCCTCTACTGGAAACATTGCTAAAGTGTTTTTAAACTGAAGATTATACCACCACTTAAGATATTTTTTCTCCACTATTTTGCCCAGCATATTACAAAACTGCATCTAGGACTGAAATAGCAGATTGCCTCAAGAGCAAATGACAATATTTGTACCAGAAATGTTGGCAACCAGTGGCACAGATGGGTTTCTGCACAGCAATCTTCAAACTGGGGCTCCAAGAATAACTCCACCTACTGCACCAGTGCTAAACTGCTGAATCCAAAGTCAGAAGGGCTCATTATTCCATATTTTCCCACCACCTCCTTCCAAAAGGCACGTGTACCTGCCTGACCTCCTCTGCCTGGGAAAGGCTCAAAACACAGAAGAAAAGGAGAGAGGAGACCAGCGGGAGAAGCTCCCCAAGCATCAATAGCACTGGATGGTAAATGATCCAAAAGAGGCAGGACACAAAAATGATGGTAAAATCCAGATAAGACAGTTATTTAATCTTCCCCTTCAAATACAAAAAATAAATAAAAATAAAGATTTATCCAAGTTTCATCTTCTCTCCAGGGTTGGGTACCTTGGTCAAATAAAAAGTCATTTTTGTTAAAAGACAAACGCAAGAATTGGGGGAGAAACCGGCACCAACCGTAATAATTACTAGGATGTTCCAGAAGGCTGTCAGTCAACAACCTACAGCACAGCTCACTAGATGAAAACCAAACCTCCTTCAAGTGCTTAAAGAAAACAGCCACCTTTCAACAAAGGAGAGGGCACTTCCACGTCTGCTCTTACCAGCTGCCCACTGAGATGTGCTGTTGTTACCCTGTTCCTTTGCAATTTCTACCACATGGTCTAGAAAGGCAAATTCAACAAAAGTCTTTACTTAAGGAGACATTAAGTATGAAACTCATGCAATTTAAAAAGTGCTGGCTTAGGCATGCACAGTATCCTTTCCCTGCCTTTGAAAATGGTAGGGGTTTGGAAATGGAAATGGGTCTCTGCCTCTGCAGAGACCATAAGTTCTTCCTTTAAAAAAGAGAATCAATGTACAAACTGTTTCAGGATATAACAGTGCTTTCTAAACTACCTTCAAATTATATAATGCAGAGTACAGAACACTGCATTTATGCTCCATATATCTCTACATCTCCTATGGTACACAGAAAGCCTATAATCTCACAGATTAAATTCATTTAACAGAAATTTAGGGGTTCAGGCAAACAGAATCCCACATTTAAATAAATGTTAATTTAACCCTAAAGAAACTGAGAAAGGAAGATTAAGGTAGGCTGACCCCCCGCCTTTCCTTTCCAACTGATTAGTGTGTTCCTAGGACAGGCTCTGGCTATAATTCCCTGAACTACACTTCTTAGCAAGGTCAGGTGAATCTGGAGAACAGAGCTCTTTCATTACCACTCCTGATTCACCTGCATCTGAATAAGCCAAGTGATGTCACAAGTGAAACTAAATTCCCTGCCAACCTTTCACCTTCCACTGAGTTAGCTAATTAAAACGAGGGTGTTAAACCCTCCACAATCGCCAAATGGCTCACAGAATCCCAAAGTTTAGATCCCCCCCAACACACACACACCCCAACATTCAGCTTTGAAATACATCTTCATCCTTCTATTTGGATGAGTGTCTAAGATTAGGGTCGCGGGGGGGAGGGGTAGGATTTACTCCCAAGCCAACAAATCACCCTAAGAAGACCCCCACTAAAAAGGGGTTGGGAAGCAATTATGATGATTTCCCCCTTATCCACCTAATCTCCTAAACCACGCTGGTAGAAGATACCAGCCTGATCAGGGTGGTCTTCAACCAAACTGTCTCTAGAGAATTCACAATGAGCAGCTATGGAAGCTTCCTTGGTAGAATAAACATACAGTCAACATAAACAGAGTCAACAAGAAGACAGTGACTCAGAAGTACCACTGATGTGTCCACAGGACAGTCAAGGTAGATCATCAAGCAATGACTGCAACATTGTTCAACACTAAAAGAAACCTCATACACTTCTGTCTATTCTCATAAACAGTTCAATCCAATTCTCATCGATTCCAAACAAAGAGACTGGCATGAAATTTACATTTTCTCCCCAATCAAGGCCTTCCCCACTGACATGGAATTTTAAAAAGAAAAAAAAGAGAAAGACAAAAAACCACATAAACACAGCGTTATTTTTAGAAATGACTTTCATTTCCATTTCAAGTTACTTAAAATTTGGAACTTTTTAATAATAGAAAAATAGTATTTAATTGTCACTAAAACCGGAAGTTGCTGCAAAATAAATATAGTGTTTCAGAGCAAATTCAAGAATCTGTGTTGTAAAATATTTGGTCTTTGTTACTCTCTCAGCATTCAATTTGTAAAAAGGAAACATGTTCTAGTTTGGTTAATTAACCACTAACATAAGTCAAATAATGAACATTGCTGCCTCCTAAATAAATCAGAATAGATTAACAGAATCCCTTGAATGTATTCGTGTGAGAGCACATTTCAAAGTCAGCCCGGTAACTCTGTCTGGAAGTTCAGAAAGGGAATGTGCTTCTGGATGTCAACAGCAGAAGAGCCTTCAGGAGCCCCATTGTTCCCGTGTGCTGGGAGTTCAGCTGTTCGGAACTGGCATGAGTCGAGACAGGAAGAGATGTCAGACTTCTGGGGCTGGTCACTAGAGCAGGACTGCACAAGGCCCGAAGCAGCAGATGTTTGAGGGGTGCTTGGAAACAGCAATGTGAAGACCTAAGTACTAGGAATTTGAAGAGCTACGGAAGTCTTACTTTTTGGCCATAATTTGCAATCAAGAAGTTTTAGCAGAAGTCTGCAATTTTGTCCTACGGCAACCTCTCTCCTATCTCTCCAGAGTGTTTATGGCCCTCACCCAACTCCTCCCAGTAACAACAGTATTATCTTACAACCTCTAAGGCATGCCTGAAAACATAACAGAGATTCAAAAGCCATCATTTCGGTCCAAGAATGACTATTCCAGCACAATGACAAAGAGAAGCCCACTTAGACAAACAAAAAACCTATTTTCATAAAACAAGGAACTGGATTAGGCTAGTAACATCTAACAACATCTAAGCCAAATGATGCAAACAAAACACCATGAGAGGAATTTATACCATGACTTAAATGCCACAAACAGGGAAATCCTCTCCTTGCTGAGACTCTTGGGTCCCTTCTTACGTAATGACTCCTGGCAGTTACCGTTCCTAAAATAGCTTTCTTTCCAAAATGCCCATTATCCAAAGGCCCACTCCTTCCAGAGTTAAACTAAAGTTTTAGAGAAGTGTTCATCTGTCAAGGGTGCAGAATGAAAACAGAGATTGCCTTCAGCTTGCTTTCAAGGCGATGCAGCTGGGAAGAAGCATCGTGTGTAGAAGACACTGAGCAGGTAGCCAAGAAATACTGCTCTGCCTGGTGTCACTAACCAGCCTGGTGACCTCGGACATAGCCTTAACCTCTCTGCTACTCAGTTTCCCTCAAGTAAACGGATGGCCTCCAAAGACCCTTCAACTCCTTTAAAAGTCAGTCTAAAAAAAAAAAAAAAAAAAAG
Source organism: Callorhinus ursinus (assembly GCF_003265705.2). NCBI lineage: Eukaryota > Metazoa > Chordata > Mammalia > Carnivora > Otariidae > Callorhinus > Callorhinus ursinus. The sequence goes on along the minus strand of NW_027397069.1, from coordinate 57,528,107 downwards.
AGAGAGGACCCCACTTTAGTAATCCCACCCAGTCTGAGGAAACAGAGGGAGGGGCCTAAGAGTCCTCTGCAGGACAGATACTAACTATTCCCAGTGGTAGCCCAGCAAGAACTGAAATATGTCAACTCGGATCCAGAACGAGTCGAGTGATGAACCAAACACCAAGCAAAAATCTAGAAAATGCAACAGATAAAGGTTAGCTTTTCATCTCCACAGAACAGGTCACCCAGCCGTCTCCAAGTCCCAAACTTGCTAGGATGGCTCAGACTTGCCGGGAGTAGAAGCACGGTGGGGAAGGAGAGATACACTGAAATACCATTTCAGCTTAAGCGACATACCAGGAGCTGTACTGATGCCTTCTGTGCAGACTTTTTCAAGAAAATCAAATTGCTTGGGGAAGGGAGTGGACTTAATTTAACTGAACATTTCACGAGGCAAATGACAATTTTTCATTTACCATTCCGTTTTATATATTGGCCAGCAAAAGCCTCTTCTACCTAAACCTACAGTCCCCTTCCTCTGATCCCTGATTTTTAAGGTGGTAGGTACTGCAAAACACACAGTGCACAGGTTCTGCGAGACCTCTGGAGGTAGGGAGCATGACTGATGGACGCAGGAGGAGCGGAGGCCAGGAGGACAAGCAGTCTCGACCTGAAAAGGCAAGTTCGCCAGAAGTCGGTCGTTTCTACCCTGCAAGTCAACTGAGAAATAAAGAGGCCCTTCTGCCAACAAGTGAGGAGGAAGGGGAGCCCTGACAAACCCAAGAGGGAATGCACACTTTGGAAGAGGGCAAGATGGTAAGGATGGCAATGACTTAAGATTGTTTCCTAGTGGCTCCCTCCTTCCAGACACATAGCACCAGAACGAGGCCCAGACATGGTCCAGACAGACAGCAGCTCATGGACAAGGCAAGCCCCACCAAAAGAAGAAACCATCATTGGGAAGGAGCTTGAGCCAAACTGGGCAATTCTGAGCAACTGAAGCTCCAGAGGCGACCAGGAATGGAGGGAGTGACTAGTAGGTTAGCGTGCAAGGCAGCCCAAGGCCCAGAACAGGAATCTCAGTGCTGTACTTACCCAGCAGGCCAACCAGGTGCCGGGAAGGAAAGAAAGCAGAGTGGAGGCTGACAGAGGAAGCACCCAATGGGGCCCACGAACAGAGAAAGTGTAAAACCATTAAAGGCCAGTCCCTTTGTAATTTTACTGTTTTGTTATTTTTGCCAACCCTTATTTCCTTGGGACGTGTGCTGTATTTGACTGGAAAACTGGATGAAAAAGTCAGGAACCAGTTTCTTCTTCCTTAGGGGGCAGGAAGAATTGTAGCTCTCAAGGCCGACCTGAAGAGATACAGAGTCACTATTGAGCGACAGCACACAGTGGACAGCCTCTACGATGCCCTAAGAATCTCCTGATATTCAGGCCCTATGTCATCTCCTCTCCTCCAGGCACTCAGCTAAGCTAGGCCCCAGATTCCTGACCACACAGAAACTGAAATAATGGCTGTGTGTTATTTTAAATTGCTAAGTTTCAGAATATGTTGTTATTCAGCAATTGACAGCAAAAATATCCCATTTCATTGAAGCCTTTTAAGCAACTGAAATTAGGATTTCCTTAAGTACAAAGCCATCCAACTCAATAGCAGCTACTCTTCTTATCTTTGGGCTCACAGACTTCATTAGGGTGCAGGATCCTAACAGAATGACATAAGGGAGTCAAGAGCTGATACACTATGTTTTTTCTTAATATTTATTTGTGATAGGGTACCTGAGTGGCGCAGTCAGTTACGCATCTGACTCTTGGTTTTGGCTCAGGTCATGATCTCAGGGTCATGGGATCGAGCCCCACATCAGGCTCCCTGCTCACTGGGGAGTCTGCCTCTCCCTCTCCATCTGTTTCTCCCCACCTCATGCACTCTCTCACTATCTCAAATACATAAAATCTTAAAAAAAAGACACTCTCTCCTTCTCTGCCCTTCCCCACCGTTCTCTCTCGCTCTCTCTCAAATAAATATATCTTTAAAAACATGTATTTGTGATGAAGGAATGTATGTATGCGGTGCAAGATTCAAAAGAAGACCTCACCATTTCAGGTGTCTGAATAAATGTACCCCAATTAAGGCCAACCTCAAATTCAGGGTTGCCCCCCTACCCTGCTTTCCTTAACTTTTTTTTTTTTAGTAGGCTCCATACCCACCATGAAGCCCACCATGGGGCCTGAACTCACAACCCTAAGATTAAGGTATGAGAGCTGAGATCAAGAGTCAGACGCATAACCAACTGAGCCACCCAGGGGCCCCACTTGCTTAACTTTTTCCAAAACATTTATCACCATAATATACTTCACATTACACTTAGCTAATCATTATCTATCTCTCCTGTTGGGATTGTAAACTCCACATGGGTATGAATTTTGTGAGTGTTTTGTACTGCTGGGTCTCCAGCCCCCAGGCCTATGTGTTAGGTATTAAGTAAACGGTGACTCCATGAATAAGAAGGAGATATGGCGAGAAAAGTCTCTGCATATTCTTTTTTTTTTTTAAGATTTTTTTTAAATTTATTTATTGAGAGAGAGAGAATGGTAGAGAGAGAGCACGAGAGGGAGGAAGGTCAGAGGGAGAAGCAGACTCCCTGCTGAGCAGGGAGCCCGATGCGGGACTCGATCCAGGGACTCCAGGATCATGACCTGAGCCAAAGGCAGTCGCTTAACCAACTGAGCCACCCAGGCGCCCAGTCTCTGCATATTCTTGACATGGTCACTGATGTAGGAATTCATATATGACACTAAATTTAAAATACTTTTCATCCTGGATGTGTTACTTTTTATCTCTTTGAGAGCTCCAAAAGAAACAGGAGTTTTCTACAAAAACATGAATCTTGCCCTGGTGAATCTCAGAATGAAGACATCTGATAATGAAGGCCTTTTCCTTCAATGACTTTTGTAAAATTCTACTTTTGATAAGAGGTTCCAAAGCACATTTTTTTTTAAAGATTTTAAAATCTTTTTTTTTTTTTTTTAAATCTTTTTTAGATTTAGCAGAGAGAGAGAGAGAAGCAGGCTCCCCGCGGAGCAGAGAGTCCGACGCAAGGCTCACGACCTGAGCCGACTGACTTGAGCCACCCAGGTGCCCCCTTCAATGCATATTTTACCTTAAGTCAAAATCATTACAGATATTTCGAAGAGTAGCTGCATCATCTTTCCAATCATTGTATTGTTTAAGTCTTCTATGGGGAAAAAAACTTTAAAATTTCAAGTAACAAGAGGTTATACTCTACTTGTTTCAGCAGTACATATACTAATATTGGAACAATACAGAGAAGATTAGCATGACCCCTGTGCAAGGATAAAACACAAATTCATGAAGTGTTCCCTATTTGGGAGAAGGTACAATTTATAGTAAATTAAATGCACAGATCTTAAGAGATGGTTGAGTTTGGCAATTGCATACCCCCTGGATCACCAGCCCAATCAAGAAGAGGACACTTCTATCACTCCTGAACGTTTCCTTGCGTTCTTTTCCAGTTGATCCAGCATTATTCAGACACCTGAAATGGTGAGGTCTTCTGGTCCTCCAACAATGGCAGCCTCTATTATGATTTTTATTCACCACAGTTTATTTTCACAGTTCTAACACTGCACATAAATGGTCATATTAAAAAAAAAAAAAAAACAGGGCTAGCAACACTAAAAAAAAACAAAACAAAACCCAAGAGGCTGTGCGTACCACTGTGGTAATGGCTGGTGTTACTCAATCTCTCTTACTCCTCATACTGTCCCCACAACCTGCTGGTTGTGTATCTCCTGGCGAATGCACATAACTTAAAAATATAGCGAAGACGACTCAAAATTCTTGGTTGCTATAGGTCAATAAATAAGTTAAGACTTTGCAAGTAGATTAAATGAAATAAATGATTAGGCTTGCTGAATGCTCGGAGACTGACATCTTCCATCCAATAACACTATGTACGTCTTACTCTTCCACGCTGGGGACATCATAATGTGCAATGCCCATCTCATTTAAACCTCATGCTACTCTCACCTCCTCCTCCAACCGCTCTCAGATGACTCAACACCAAAAATTAATTTGAGAGCCTGTGTACCTGGTCCTCCGGGGGGGGGGGGGATCTATCAAAACTCAGGATACAGAGAAAGTTGCTTCCTGTCTGCAATTTGCTTAATGAATCAGGCCTGCAGTAGCTTTCAGGGAGTTATCTTAAATTCTGAAAAGCAACAAATCAATCCATATTTCAAAGATCCAGAACAAAGAACGTTCGCTTTTTGAACAGCAGTGAAAGCAAGGCAGAAGAAAGGCTGACAGAAGGATGCCGGGTTTCTACATGCCTCAGGGACATTTTCTGAATAGCTCCAATTCAATGACTAGAACTGTAAGATCAGCTGAGCTCTGCCTTGGATGTGAGCTCCTGAAGGACCAACACTCTGTCTTACCCTTGTTTGTCCTTCTGAAGGACTTAGCAGAGTCAAGAAACCAAACTTTTCATCACCAGAAAGAAATCTACAAGTTACTCTGTTTCCAGTTTCAGTAACCCCAATTCCCATTTTCCAGTCCCTTTTCCTACTTTACAGTGATGGTGCACCCCTACTGTCCTGCCATGAAATATTAAAGGAGTATAGAGGGGGCATTTCTGGGTCTCACATTATTAAACATAATTAAAAGGTACATAGCTTATGATAGTACCAATCTAATTAAGCAATAATTTCACAGCCTACACAATTATGTATATAAAACTGAACACTGCTAAAGTATCAACTATGCCTCAAGAATAGAAGGAAGCATTTTGAATAAGACTATTTAAAATCAAAGACTGAAGGAGGAGGAGTATGGAATCTCGAGTCACACATATAATACAGTAATTAGAAAACAGTTCACTTCCAGGGTCTTAAGTGCCAGTTTACAATCATTCCAAGATGTTACTGTTTTCTCCTTATGTAATGTTAAAAAAAGCTTCGCAAGATAATTATACATGTTGTAAAGAAAAGCTTTTACCACCGTAGAGTGTGCTTAAAAAATATTTTAAGTTTGAGGCGTCTGGGTGGCTCAGTCAGTTAGGCGTCCAACTCTTGATTTCAGCTCAGGTCATGATTTCAGGGTCCTTGGATCGAGCCCCATGGGGCTCTGCGCTGGGCATGGAGCCTGCTTAAGATTCTTTCTCTCTCTCCCCCTGCCCTTCCCCCCATCTTAAAAAAATATTTCACGTTCAAATTTGAACCCTGGTAGTAAGTATATACAAACTACTGAACATTCTGACCTATGAAGCTGGTTCTATTTATACCACAAGTAAAGAAAAGGGAAATTATAGTTTCTTGTTATTTGCTTTATTTCCCCCAAATTTATCATATAAAGAATCCTCTGGCTTCCAGTAAAATCTACCGCAACATAACAAAAATTCAGGCCTTTGGATCCTTCTGACATCCTTCTTTACTCCTTAATTAGATGTTTCATTGGCTTTCAAGTGAAACTCAACTACTGGCTCTGAGACCATTTACATTTACTTAAGACATTTTAAGCCTCCCTGTCACCATTATAGAGCACTGCTTAATGAGGTCCCCTTACACAAGGGCTGGCTTGACAACAACCCACAGTTAATACAAAAATGATCCAAGATTTGCTTTTTCTGAATTTAAAAAACTTAGCCTCCTAAAAATAGGAGGAGGAGAGGTATTATTTCATAAAGGGTGCTTCTGCTTGAAGCACTTCCAAGAGAACTGTATAATCATCAAGTGGAGACTTAATATGAATTCAAATAAATTCACAAGTTCAACTCTCAGTCCTTGAATATGGAATCTCCCTCCTCGACAGGGCACAAAAAGCCCACACTGGTCACTTCTAGGCTATTCTGAAGTCTGTCTGAGAGAGAAGAGCGAGCCTAGCAGAAGGCAGGGCAGCAGGGGTGCAGAAGGATGAAGAGAGAAGAAAGAAGACGTGTCAGAAGCTTGGGCAGTAGTGGCCACGGGTCACGAGGAGCTGGCCGGAGAGGGTAAAAATGAGGCTCTCCAGAGTGTGGGAATCCCAACACCTTCATTTTGGGGGTGAGGAAACGGAGGCCATGGTTACAAAGCCAGTAAGTGACAGGAGTCAGGCCCAGGTCACCTGCTGAGAGGGCAGGATGCACAGACAATAAATGAAGAGACAGAGCACCTTTCTTCTTGCCTCGCGCTCCCCTCTAAGGAAGCGCACAAGAGGGAGGCAGGAGAAAAGATGCGCAGCTGAAGGAGGAGCCATCTGGCTACGACGTCTGGTTAATGGGCTTCTCTCTTCAGTGGGATCGACATGAGATACTATGTCTGTAACTTGGCTGAGATGTGTATACTCTCAAGAGGCCAAGATTAACTCCTCGCCCCCAAATAAAGGAACACCCCACTAGCTCTGCATTACAAACGGAATACAAAGACAGTATAGAAAAACTGAGATGGATTAAAAGGTTTAATAAATAATTCACACTTTGCTAGAAATGGCAAGATGCCCCTTGATGCTAAACAGCCAAACCTGACATTTCTATTCCTTAGGGCCTGGCTCTAAAATATAAAATTTTATACTTGAAATGAGCTTTGTAGAGAAGAAAAAAGCTTCCATTCAATAAGCTTAACTATTAACTTGGAGGGGGATGAGTACCATAAAAATCAGTGCTTCTCATACTTGAAATGCACAGGAATCACCTAGGACCTTGTCAAAAGGCAGATTCTGATTCAGTATGCCTGGGACCAAGACTGAGATTCTAACAAGCTCCCTGGTGATGCTGATGCCGTCAACCCCACCCATGAACCATACTTTAAGTATCAAGGCCATAAAAAACATGAGGTATGAAAGTCACATTTCAAGGTATGTTTATTTCACAACTTGGTCTGCTAGCTACAATACAGTGACATTTGAGTTCTTCTCCTTCTGGTGATTGAAAGGCTCTGTAGAAATGTGAACATAATCTGGGGGGGGGAGGGGAGGAAGGAGTTTAAGTCCAGTTAAGTATAAAAGCACTGTGATTATCTAATACAACAGAATTTACTCTGGGCTCAGTGAGGAACAGCAATAGTCTATGTGTTTTGTCTTACAACAAAGGACAGTAAAGGCTGATAGTTATGGAATCTGATTTAATTCCTCTTGAGGGGCCAAATGAACCCAGTGTTCATTTGCATGAAAACTCATCTTTCCTTACAGAAAAGAAGATTAACGCCCATTTGCTCTCAAATGGGCACTGTCTTATTTTCCAGGAGTACTGAGGCTTTCATTCTGACAATCCACTGGAAAGCCTGGGCCAAGACAATGGAGCTGGGTTGTTCTAATCCAGGTACAAAATTATTAGTAGTATTACCATTTCTATCCATGGTCTCATGTGCCTTAGTGAAAACGTAACCCTTCTGAAGACTACCAGGACTACCTTAAAGTCTTTGTGGGCTAATCCATATTTGAGGAATAAAATTTTAAAACCTAGCCTTAGGAAGCAATGTGGCTTTCTTTAGAAATCTTTACTCAAATGTGTGCCAGTTACTAGTTATACCACCTTAGGTAAATGACTTAACCTTTCTGTTTCCTCCACTATGAAATGAGGACAATAGCCACCTAAGGTTCCAGTAAGATCATGTACTTTGAGCTCTTTAGCAGCTCAGTGGTTGGCCCAGTGAGGTTCAAGGGCAAGATTATCACTGTTACCGTCAGGGCCACCTTCTCCAACCGAGCCAACCAATCCCAATTCGCATCGTGCTAAATACAATCCCTGGTAGGGCGCCTGGGTGGCTCAGATGGTTAAGCATCTGCCTTCGGCTCAGGCCGTGATCCCAGGGTCCTGGGATCGAGTCCCGCATCGGGCTCCCTGCTCCTTGGGAGCCTGCTTCTCCTTCTGCTTCTCTCTCTCTCTCTCTCCCTCTCTCTCTCTGTCTCTCGTGAATAAATAAATAAAATCTTTAAAAGTAAATAAATAAATACATACATACATACATACATACATACATACATACAATCCCTGGTAGGCTCTGTTCTCAGCCGGCTTACATTCCAAGCCAGCAACACATGTAAGTCACACCCACTTTATAAACACCACATAATTCTTTCTTTGTAATCATCTAAGCACTGAGGTATTCAGGAAAGAAAGTCTGCAATACGTACAACCGTTCTCTTCACTGTCCCCTATGCCATCTCATCACTCACTAATCCTTCGCTGTCTTCCCTCAAGTTAGCCTCATTCTGTCTGAAGACAAGCACAGCATCCCAAAGTACTCCCCCAGCACAGTGTAAGCAGGAATGGGCTGCTTTTTTTCTGCCAATTTAGTACTGATCACGTGGGCAGGACTATTTACACAAAGCAAAACCCTGGAAGACCATTATTTACAAGTGTGTGTGTGTGATTAATACTTTAAGGTCCATAGTCTTCCAAACATATTATCTCAATCAATCCCAACAATAACCTTGTGTATTTGGGATTACTATTCTTATTACTACAGATAAAATCTCACAGAGTTTAATACAAGAGACAAGTTCATGACCACCCAGCCTTTCTGTGTTCTCTTAGTCTCTAAGAGATCTCCCCAGTAAGAAGGTGGCAGGGAGGTGAATCATCTTTGTTATTGGAACCATCTACATAATTCAACTACATTCGATTCTGACAGAGACCACTGGAGCCCACTTTTATCAGTGTGAGCTGCACCCCTCGAAGTTATCAGGGTCTGTAAACCGCAGCCTACCACCTGGAGGCCCTTAATCATAGTTTTAAACAAGGTCTCCTGGGCGCCTGGGTGGCTCATAGGTTAATCACCTGCCTTCCACTCAGGTCGTGATCCTGGAGCCTTGGCTCAGCGGGGATCCTACTTCTCCCTCTGCCCCTCCCCCTGCTCGTGCTCTCTGTCTCTGTCAAATAAATAAAATCTTTTTAAAAAAAAATTTAAACAAGGTCTCCTGTGTCAGAATGTAAATGGCAACGCTGCATCAAGGTTGAAGCCAAAACCCTGCATTTTCCCCTCGGTAATGGGTCCTGCCCTATAAAGAACCTTCCCTTGAGCTTGCGTTGGTCCCTTCTGCCAATTCAGGACCGAAAAGCAGCAGCCAGCCTTGAAGCACTCACATGCCTCGGGAGGATGGCGGAGGACCCTGTTCACCAGTGTGAAATCTCTCTCTCTCCCCGTCTCCTCCCACCCCCTCTGCCCACACACCCTTCTTGTGCTCAAAGGGCCTTTTCAAAGGTGTTAGAGGTGTGCTACAAAATCTTCATTAAGTAATTTAGTAATGTGTGCGTGTACTTCAGTCCCAAACAGAAAGGAATGTGCCCAGGAGCCAGCAGGCAGAGGAGCATTCTTCCTGTTGCCCTGAAATTGCAGGCAGCCTAGAAGCGGGCTGGCGGGCGCTGCTCCGGGGACAAGCCCTCAGACAGCACTGCTCTCCCAACATCAAAGGGCTGGACCTCATCTGCAATTTGTAACCTGGGTTTTTCTCAGTCTCAAATCATAGCCTGACAGATGTTAAAGTCTGACAGGGTATAAAATCATCCTCTACTGAGTCAAGAATATGACAAGCAAGACGGAGGAACGGAATAAAGGAGGTCCCAGTTCAGAGAAGGGGAATGGAAATCTACCCGCAGTGAGAGGGAGAACATGAAGTAGTGAAAATGGCTCTTTAAATGGCATACCGCACAGTGGTGGTTATTTTGTCAAGTACTGTTCATGGAATATGGTGACAAATGGGGAAGGACTGTGTCTTGCCAGTGGTATTTAGTTCAGTTTTTCTGGTTTTTTATTTTACTTTATTTTTAAGGAGGGGCAGTCACAAAAGATTCCAAGTTATTTTTAAATTTCTTTCCCTAAAAATTCTGATTGAATTCATGACCCTTTCAACTAATACAACATTATTTTCAAGAAGGAACAAAAACAAATTAATGAAATAAGCCAGTCTGGCCCCCTAGCATGAAAAAAAAAAATCACATAACACTGAAACTTTAAAAGAAGAGTCAGTACTTTCTTGAATGGATTCTTTCGGGAATATTTACACAAATATGGCTCACACGGTCACTATTCACCCAAACTGGTGAAGCAGTTTTTATGAACTAAGTTGTTCTTGCTTTGCCCTCCATAATGTCACTCATTCTGTGCTATTCCAAGTGTAGTTCAGGGACCCACAGCAGCACCTGAAAGCTGGTTGCAAATGCAGGACCTTAGGCTTCACCCCAGACCTGAGTCAGAACCTACATTTGTACAAGATCCCCAGGGGATTCATACACACATTAAAGTTTGTTAACCACCATTCTGCAAGACATTTATTATTTAAAAATCATTTAAGCCCATTTTAACAGCTCTGCTAAGAAAGTCTTCCTACCCTGAGATGTAATATACCTTCCCCTAAGTCCCATTTATGGATGCTTCCCTAGTAACAAGAATACTCAGGGAAATAACTCTAAAGTTAAGTTTGCGTAAAATACTTTTAAAACAAACTCAAAATTCTTCTTTTGATGTGCGCAATGTTTTGGGGGGAAAAGAAACATTAAAACTATTACAAGCTTTCCATAACACCACACTGGCCACTATTTCTACTGACCATCAAAAAGTGTACACTAAAAAATGCAAGCAGGTATCCACATTAAATCAATATCAATTTAGCAATAAACATGGCAATAAAAGATTCAAGTTAAGAATGGAATACAAAAAAAGGTCTTCAAGGTCAAATTATTTGCAAATTAGTCTTGTTGGGGAAATCTGTTCCACAATTCAGAAGGAGAAAGACAACTGTTCAACTGCAGCATGGGGATTTTTCCCCATGTGCCAGTTTCTATGCTCGGCATTTTAAACACATTATCGAATTTAAGCCTATCAGAGCCCACAGAAGGTGGGCACTGTTTTAGTCTATACTTTATTAAGGTTTAATTTACATCAAACCAAGAGCTGATACCTGCTGTGTATGGCTATACGAATTTTTACATTTGTTCACCTCATGTCACCACCCCCCACCCCTGAATCATTTCCAGAACCCTAGCAGGAGGCTCTCTTATGCCCCACCCAGTCGGCAGCCCCTTCCCCACAGGTAACCACTATTGTGACTTCTACCACACACACTAGAGTTTTGCTTGTTTACGGAAATTCATACAAATGGAATTGTGCAGAATGTACCTTTTTGAGCCTGACTTCTTCCACTGAATAGTTCCAGATGAATCAGTGTGGACAGGGAAAAGGGCATGTCCTGCTGGGAGTGGAGAATGAATAAAACAACTATAGGAGGCAGGAGAGTGTCTTACTGTATGGAAGGTGGACTGGTAGAGGAGTCTGTAGGAAAGGAAGCTGGAAAGATGGGCCTTTCAGATGGTGAGTGGCCTGGAACACCAGCAGAGTGTGTCTGAAGGTGTTTGAGATAAAGGATATAATTAAAGTGACATGTCAAGAAATATGTTATGGTAGCCTGTCCAGGGTAGAGTGAGGAAAAAGGAAACTGGAGGCAGCAAGCCCAATGTAGAGGTCCAAATAGGAGATAGTGAGTGCCACAGGGAAGGAGAGAGGCAAAACTCCCAAGGAGTTTCATCCTGACACTTGACAGTTTTCTCCATAGCTCCAGAATGAGACTCTTGAGAGAATGGTGGTGAATGCTATTCAAAATATAATGTAGGCAGTAAGGGAAAGTGGTTTTAGGGAGGAAGGTGAGTTTAACACCATGTAGTCACCAGCTGGCTGAAAATTAGACTAAAGCTCAGAGAAAGATGTAGAGAGGTAGATACTGGAAAAATACGGGAGGTGAGCAAGACAGCAAGAACTAAATGGGTCTCCAGAAACCGAGTGTTTGTTCTCACCTAGCCGAACCCAGTGAGAACAGAAACCACAGGACTGAACCCTCGCAAACCCTTACTCAGAATGCAAAAGAGGGCCGAGGATAGGGTGGGAGTTGGATAAAAAAAAAAAAAGATCGGAGCATAATTTAGCAACAATTCCTGCAAAAGGCATTCAATTTAAAGACACTTTTTCTCAAGTACAACCACTGTAAACGCTGAAACAGGTTCTCCAAGAAAACCCAAGGTACTTCAGAAGCTTCATTAACTCTTTCTAGCATCTTCAAGGTATTACTTTGCAAATTACTGTCTGGGTATGCTAAACTTAGTAAATTATTGTTTGGGTAGACTAAATAGCAGCCCAGTACTCCGAAAGAGTTAATGGAGCTTCCAAACTGTCTAATTTACTCCTAAGGTACTTCTCATATTCAAGACTCTAGCTCAATTTGCATATCACCAATGATGATTAAAAGGCAATCCATGAAACTAAGCATTCAAATTTCTGACCAAATCAGATCTAACAGATCCAATATTTTATTTAGACTCCCTAATCATAACAAATTCTAGATGATTAACAACCAATCAACAGTGATCCATCCTTCTTCAAGAAATCTACTACCAATAAAAACTGAAGGGAAAATCTGAGATCAATACCTGCACAGGAATGATGTCTGAAAACATGAGCCTGAGCCATGTCCAGTCTGTGTATAAAATTATCCCACAGGCACAGATTATAAGTCAATTCCCCTCTGTTTGCCTGCTCTGCATTCATCTCCCCCTTCACAGACTGTAACTTCTAGCAGATGACAAATGATAAATTGGGTTTGCTAAAGCCCAGCCTTTAGGAGATATTAAATAAGAATCCCTACGATGAAGCATGCTTCTTTTCTCTAAATGAGGACAATAGATAATATGAAAAGAGTAATTTAGCTGTTGACTTAAAGCTAATTTTTATCTGCTCGAGCCACTTCCAGTTATGCTGCCAATGATATTTTACATTATTCCCTGAATGAACTTACTCTATTAATCAAAAGCAAGTTGGCAAGTTTTATACACAGCATTAAGCAGTGATTTTTAAAACATAATGCACAGAAAGCAGAACCACTGCTAAAACATTCAGATGTTTCATTAAAGAAATAAAGCAGACTTTCCCATTTTTCAAATTTTCTTTAATGATCACATTTTTAAAATTATAAATACAAATTTAAAGCCAAATTAGTTCTCAAGTCTCCAAGTAAATCTGAACAAATGAATCTTCTGAACTGCCCAATACATTAAACACGATACTGCACTGTAACCCCATTTCAGAATTCTTATTACAATTCTCAGTGGTTAAACGGCTTTTTTTGGTCAGACTGGCACTTTTGGGCACATGTTTTATAAGATGTTACTCTTGCTATGTTGTTCTTTTGAAAAAGATAAAACAATAACTAAGTATCTTTGTACAAGCACAGTTTTATCATTAACATCTTGACTTGAGGGGCACCTGGGTGGCTCAGATGGTTAAGCGTCTGCCTTAGGCTCAGGTCATGACCCCAGGGTCCTGGGATTGAGCCCTGCATCCCCGTGGTAGACTCCCTGCTCAGCGGGGAGTCGGCTTCTGCTTCTCCTTCTCCCTCTCCTCCACCACTCATGCAAGTGCACTCTCTCTCTCAAATGAATAAAAATCTTTAAAAAAAAATCTTGACTTGATAAATACCGTGAAATGGATATACCATCAAAGATCCTCAGTTCAGACCGGTTATGTAATCCAAAAACAAACTGTAAGATTTATGGTTGAAAATAAGGTGGGTGCCTGGCTGGCTCAGTCCACAGAGCATGTGACTCCTGATCTCAGGGTTATGAATTCAAGTCCCACGTGGGGTGCAGAGATTACTTAAAAATAAAATCTTTAAAAAAAAAAAAAAGGTAACTGGAACTCTATGGAAGTACATTTTTTTTAAGATTTTATTTATTTATTTGTCAGAGACAGAGAAAGCGCACAAGCAGGGGGAAACAGCAGACTCCCCACCGAGCAAGGAGCCCGATGCGGGACTCGATTCCAGGACCCTGAGATCATAACCTGAGCCAAAGGCAGACGCTTAACCAACTGAGCCACCCAGGCGTCCCTGGAAGTACATATGTTGTTAATGAAATTATATATAAAACTTTCTGAGCGAAGAGGCATTGGTTGAAATCACACACAGAAAAATTCATGTAAACTTTCACAAAAGACAAGCATTCTGGTTTTATTTTCAGTCCCATCATCATAGGAACAAATTAAATTTTTTAAATTTTTTTAAACTAGCTACAACAGACTTAAGCAACCTACACCTTGGCTGTAGGTTATGCGTCCTCTCCTTAACTTCATGAAGGTGAATCTGAGTGAAGGAACTGGGAAGTGAACAACCAAGGGACAGTGGATCTATTCTCTGGTATTGAAACTAGTCATCTGCAAAAAAATTAGGCCTGCTCTACAACTGAGAAATTCTCAAAATAGGTACATAAGATTAAAAGAAAAGCTCTCAAAGGAAATGTGAAAAACCCTCCTTTTTCTCCCCAGTCTCACTTATGAGGACAAGAAAAAATTTTTAAGTTCAAAGCATAAAACTCATTAACACAAATCCCTTGGGGTTCAATGAGAAGATGCATAATCAATGTACATGTTTAATGTAAAAGAGAATTCACAGAAGTAATATAAAAAAAATATTTTAAACACCAATGGAGAGTTATTTATCTTCAGCTGGTACTACAGTTTTTTTTAATGCCCACGTTTTTCTAGACAAAATCATTGGCAACTGCACAAAGGGAAGGAACACCACCACTGGTGATCAGTGAAGATGCAGGGCTAGCAAATGGGACCGACTAATGTGTGGCAGGACAGCACAAATTATACCAATACTGACAACACTAACCACTCAAAGATGCCTCTTCACACCAGCTGACAAGTGTTTAAAGCTGGTTAAGGATGAACCTAATAATCTAGAAGATGTGCATGAGTGGATAAATCATAAAATTATCAATAATAATAAAAATATCAACAAATCTGGAATAGAAAAGATACCCTGACACAATAATACCGTGGAATTGACTGAAAGGCATGTCTACTTAACCAAAACACTACAAAAACAAGTTTTCCAAATGTTTGATAGCAAGATAAAGCAAATGTAAAAACTGAAGATCAAAAATAACACCCATCACTCTAGTGACCAAGGAGGTTTCAAACATACCAAGCTGACAATCTACCAAAGTGAGGTTCTAACATTCTTCAACACTGAGACTATACCACACCCATCCTGTCACCTGAAGCTGTCTAACTTAAAACAGACTATTTCAAGGACTAGCAAGAGTCCTTGAAATACTACTCAGAAGTAGTACACCAGCTTCTGTCAGCTTATGAATAGTACTCAGAAGTAGTACACCAGTTTCTGTTAGCTTATGAAAAAGGGGTTTTAAATGACTGCACATCATGTGTTGTTTTTTAGAAGGGCAGGGCTATGGAAGTGGATGTTCATGCCAGACTACCTGCCAGGTGTCCGCCTGTCCCTCTGTTCTCCCCAAGCCATACTGTTACCTGAGGGTCCTGTGTCCCCACCATCCAACTTCAGTGCCATCCCTGTTCCCCACTTTTTTTTTTTTTTAAAGATTTTATTTATTTGACACAGAGAGAAAGACAGCTAGAGAGGGAACACAAGCAGGGGGAACGGGAGAGGGAGAAGCAGGCTCCTGGCTGAGCAGGGAGCCCGATGCGGGGCTCAGTCCCAGGACCCTGGGATCATGACCTGAGCCGAAGGCAGACGCTTAATGACTGAGCCACCCAGGCACCCCTGTTCTCCACTTTCTAAAATCTGATCCCATCCTGACCCTGCTTAAAAACCCCTTGGTGGCTTTCCTTTCCAGGCTGGAAAGGTAAAGATCAAGGTACAGGTACCACCAGGTAAAGATCAAGTTCATGCAAGGTTCTCAGATCTGACCCTGCCTGCCTCTCTGCAGCCTTGTCTCACTCTGCCTCTCATCCTTCTGACTTTGTGTGTGGGCTACCGAAACATACTGTGCCATTTTGTGCTTCCTAGAGGGTCTCCGTATCCCTCCTGACCAGAGGTCACTGCTGCCTCCTGCCATGTCTCTCCCTTGTGCCTTGTCCAGGCCTCTGTTACAGAAAGAGGCACATGGTATTGCAACTCTGCAACACCTGGAAAACTGGGGGACCATCCTGAGTACTTAACAAAATGTGCAAAAATAGCAAGGAATCAAAGAGTATATGATGTCTACATCAGTGCTACAATCCTTGGACTACTGTAACATTCCAAATCCCCAGAGGTAAAGAGGAGCACCAGAAAACCCACATCATTCTTGGAAACACTTTTAAGCTATACTTCCATGAGCTTCCCATTTGGGGCTTCTTACAACCTTCATTTGTTCCAAATGTGCTCTACTACATGTCAGGCACTGTACTAGGCACTATGAATGAATGCTAAAGTAAAGCACTGTCTCCACTCTCAAGGAACTTAGATCCTACTGGAGGATTCTACAGCCCCCAATACAGCATTCAGCAGTCACTATTCCACACTACTTAGTACAATACACATAAATTATCAATCCCCATACATTCAATGCTTTTATTCTTGTCCACTACTTAACCTCCTTCGGCTATAAAATCCTATCTGTTGCTCTTAAGCATTTCCTAATGTTTTACACCTTTCCAATACATGGCAACATAAAGGTTGACTGGAGGTGACAATAAACAAAACCTGTTCATACAGATAGGGAATGAAACATCTTCATTTTACAAAACAAAGTGGTCCAAGGCAGAGACAAATTACATGAAGTGCCTAGGGTCCTCCAACAGGTAAACAGCTGAACCAGATTTAGAATCCAAATCTCCTAAATCTCAGCTCACCCCCTACCTGATAGTAACATGTCCTCTGTGATGTGTTAAATTCAGTCCACAGTCACATGAACACCTGAACTGGTCTTTCTTGGAGCATGGGAAATGACAAAAGCCACCATATAATCTCATAACCAAATGCTTCCTTCAGCTGCTAACATTTTTAGCACTTGTGGTAAATAGAATTGTTGGTCCCAATTGTTCCCATGTGGCTAGCTTCATACACATGAACAAGAAATAAATGCTTGGTAGGTATGTGACACCGAGATTTTGAGGTTGCTTGTTATGCCACAAAAGATGACTGATCACTGTCTTATCCTTCGAGTCAAAAATGCATACTTATGGTTACCTGTCACGGCTATATCCCCTTAGAATATCAACTTGCTGTTAAAGTAGCAATTACTTTACTCTTTTTTATTTCCATTTTACTAATTCCTCAGGGTCATCTTTTATTTTAATTATCTGCAGAAAGGAACAGGTCTCCAAATTACAGCGCCATCTCCAAATGTTTTACTGATTCTTAAGGTAGGTATTGTGAGAGTGGGAGAAAAACGTATCCTGTCAGTATCACCTCATAAAATGCCTTCTTTCCCCTTCAAAGCAGTAAGATTTGTCACAATCACAGCTAATTTATTAAAAATAATTCTCAGCTCCTATGATGGGAAGGGAGTACATCCATCTTTCAGCACAGGTACTAAAGACTTTTAAAAGACTGCTTTAAAACCCTCAACTATGATAAAGGTTAAAATACACTGAATTCTGATATTTTTAAAGGGCCTCCAAATCAAGATAACATTAAACAATAAGGCCCATGTAAATGCCCTTCAATTTAGCCATCTCTTATTCCAGCACAAAGTTCAATGTTGTTAAAACTACCATAGCTTAATTAATTATAGTTATCATTTGTAATTTTTGAAGCTGAGTAGACTTGAAATAAAATTACGTTTAGACCCACAGAACACTCTATTCAATACTCATCTGGAGGGTGAAATACCAAACTAGAAACCTACTGCTCATTTCTCCTTCTGGTTATCATGACAAGGTTAATGTGTCTCCTTTCTTTATTCTTCTTTCTGTCTACAAAATGAGGACATACTTCCTTCCGAAAGGATGTAATTTCCAAGTTCATGTATCAGTATACACAATATTATATGCCTGGAGTATGTATAGAATTACACCCGGGTCCTGGCACTTGTGAGTCCATTTATGCAACAGCACAAAAAAATACAGGTTTGAAGGCATCTATTTTTTATGTCAAACGAGTTCGTGATCTCCTTTAGAAAATGAAAGCTACTCAGATATTCGGGGGGGGGGGAATCCCTCGAAGCCAAATTTAACACGGGAGGGATGTGGTAACTGGGGGGCAACAAACTGACATGCACTTTTTTTTAACCTCTCACTGAAATTTAGCATGATTTGCAATGCTAATAACATAGTATTAGCAGTACCTGTGACTTTGGCACCAATGGAAATTTGGTATCTTCACATTAGAGTTGCTATCAAAATTCAAAATATTTACTTGTAAATGAGTTACCTCAGAATTATGATGACTCACCAGAAGATCCTGTTATTTTAATATATTGATAAAGAAGCACATCTATTACCACATAGTAACTGTATCCACTATAGCTGGCTTTCTTTGCAATCACTGTGTCGCACCCTGGGCCACATCTCTCACTCCCCAGGCCTTATTAACCGAGGACATCCCGAGTGGGGAAAGAGATGAGCACCCTGGGGGAAGGGAGAGGAGAGAACAACGTGTGTGTGTGTGTGTGTGTGTGTGTGTGTGTGTGTGTGTGTGTAAAACAGTGAAATTAAAAAAGGGTAATTATGATGAGGCATCTGTCTATTTGGCACCATCTAAAACCAGCAAGCAATAATTGTACAACAAGGGGGTGTTTAGTGTATGAGGTTTAGGACATTGTGCCAGAAAACCTAAAGCATCCAAGTTGTAAAACATTATAATAAGCAGGTAATCCTAGGCCCAGCGTCCAAGTTTCTGCCCTAACCTGTTCCTTATGATTATGATTTTAAAACATCCCAGTGTCAGCAGGTTCACTGTGAGTCAGACCTGAAATAATAAATGGCTTATTTTCCATCCTGATGGAGGAAATACATCATGGCTCATTGTGGCTCACTTAACTGAGGCTGTTTTTACAGGAAAATATAAAAATAACTAAGTCATTCCGCCTTACCATTTTTATTTTAATTTTTTTATTAACAAAGCTCTACACTACAATCCACTTTAAAAAAGAAAAAGCATGTTTTCCACATAAGCTATAAAAACAACACCTCGCAAACATCTAGAAGGAAAAATAATATAAACACCCAGAAAGAAAATTAAATTTTTGACCAACAAACACCCTGGTGGGCCAAGATAACCAATTAAATGCATTCGCTTCATCAAGATAAAGTGCTGCTTATTTAAACTGTCAACCACATGATAATACTGTTAAAAGAAAGCCAAAATATTTCACCACCATTTGTTAAGGTTGCCAGGTGTGATAAAACTACATTTATGTATACACAAGTATATACATACATTCCAGAACCCAAAGTCTTGACTACCGCAACCTCTCAACTAAAAGTCAGCGGGAAAGGGACACCTTCGCCAAAATAAACGCTTCCCCGATGACATGTACACTGCATATAAAATCATAAGCCCATCTTGTCTGCAGATAAAATAACTACAATGAGTGAGCAGGACATTCTAGGGACAATGAGTTTGTTCTGTCCTGCTACTTAAATTCATTCTATTCCCACAGAAGAGAATGACTAGAACCCATAACTCCCTTACGGGTTCTAGAGACCACCGATGACACCACTTCAGAATGCAATCTTGTTATCCAAAATGGTAGCCAATATTTGGTACATACATACTTTAGGATATGACAAATAAATTTAGAATTATAGAAGGCTCTCAGTGTATAATACATCTGAATACAAAGAATGCACAGCTCTGCTGTTTACATTAAGAAAGTGAAGCCATCATCCCATCTCCTCTTGAAAGGGTGCTCTAGGTAGGAAAACCTGCCAACGTTCCCACTGACTTACCGCCCATTCCCTCTTCACCTGACTCTCCCTATGTCCCTAACCATGAGAAAGGCAAACAGCAGAAGGCATATTTGGGTGTGTTGTTCTCATTTTCAAGAGCTTTGAAAGGCACAAGATATGTCCTCTCATGAGCCTTGTTATCTCACTCCTATCACAGCTATAGTATTACCAATACTGGGGGAGAAAAAAAAAACACACACGAACCAGGGGGCTAAATTTTGCCCTGCCTTCCTGCAGGAATTACCCCGAAGACAGTCAGTAGACTCTTTGAGGCCTGGCCAAGAACTGCACTTGGGAGTTCCCACTCTTCATCCTGCGTTTTTCAGCAGTCACACCATGGAGACCTTGAGTCTCATCCACAAAATCTGGGCTTCACCACCTCTCACATGGGTTCTACGAAGCTCAAAGGGGACAGAGCAGGACAGGTGCACAGGACATTACAGACACTTAAATATTAAGAGAACGTGCCATTAATGAGGGCAAAGAATGTTAGAGGGTCTCTATGAATCTATAAAATTGAAGTACCAGGATGACACCTCAGGGTTTCAACCTTAAAAATAGAAGGGATTCTTGATATATATGCGTGTGTGTTACACACACACACACACACACACACACAAAGTACATACACAAGTGCAAGCATACCTAAGGAAATTTCTTTTAAAAACAAAGTTGACCCTACAATTCTGTGGCTGAGATGTTTTAAGGTCCTAGGCACAAAAATTTGTTTTTTTTTTAAAGTCAATTCCATTACTGGTATCAGGTGATCTAGAATTTTAATGGCAACGTTTTAAAGAGCAAATGACCCACAAACTCTGCTTTCCCATATTCCTTTCCTCAGCAACATGAAGTCAAAGAAGTAAACTTTAACCAGCCACAATTTTAAGAAACCGACCAGATGATCCCAAGTATCTGAACCCCAGGATCTTTGTTAAAACAAACAGCTAATACACATAAACTCTTATTTCTCCATTAGGATGATCACTAGGTCAGTGAAACACAGCAAAGTCAAAAGTGTCCTCTTTTGGTGAGGAGAGGGCCCGTGTGTTGGGGGCGGGGTGTGAGGAACAAATGGCTAGAACAAAGAGTGAAAAAGGTCAGTGGCCTGTCCTCTCTCTCTTCCTCAGGCACATAAGAGTGTGACACAGTTACATGTGGTCTGCAAGAGGCCTCCTCCCTTTACAAGCTGCTTCTCCAACCCATCGCCAATCTAAATCAATTTTTATTTTCAGTTTGGTGTTAAAAAAAAAAAAAAAAAGGTTACCACACACAGAGGGACTTTAAGTCTGAGACTTTAATCACATCAAAGTCTGGAACTTCAAAGTTGCAGTTCCCACAGCAACAGCAACTCCAGTCCCATCTGCAATTTGAGTGTTACTGTATATGGTAGTCTCTCTGATTTAAGACCTTGATATGTGTGTGGGCAATGCGGCCAAGTCACAGGCACTATGAATTTGAATTTCCTGGCTCTCACTAGGTTGCGTTTAGTGGGTGATTATGGGGCATTAGCATCTGCATTTAAAGCAGGTCCCCAAAGACGAAGCACGTTCAGGTCACTTGAACAAACATGAGTGTGGGCCACACCAGAACCATCTGATGGACCGCCTGGCAGCCCCACCTTTTCAGTTCTGTAGTCTTCATCAGAGCCCAGCGACCAGGACTGCCAGGATGGCGCTCACAGGATTTCAAGTTGCACCCTAATGGCTGGCACCATTAAATGGCTCATTTTTCTAAGAGTCTGTGAAGAGCTTTAACAGACAGAAGAGAAAGTAAATCAAAGCCCCACTTTGAAGAGAGAGGGGAGAAAAAAAAAAAACAAAACCCTAGCATCCAACCCAGCATTTGAACTGGCAGTTGCCTTTCCTCTACCATGCAACACAGTGGTTTCCAAAGGTATTTTCCAGCAGTCTAGTTCCTGATTTCAGTGGCCACTCTGTTTCAGGAATAAGAACAAAATTTAATATGGAGACGAATGTTGGAAAAGTCCCTGGGCACTAACAGCGCCAGTAGTTGGTTATGTGCGCGTGCACCCAGCCATGCCAGGGTGCTTCTAAATACCAAACTGTTTGCTGTGTACCTGGGCTCTACTGTACCCATCTCCTCCAGTGGCTAAAAATTTTGAGGCTAGATACATTTAACCATCAGAATATGTGCCGACCATGAGCTAAGCCTACTTTATTTTTTTTTAATTTTTTTTAATGTTTTATTTATTTATTCACGAGAGTCAGAGAGGGAGAGGGAGAAGCAGGCTCCCCGCAGAGCAGGGAGCCTGATGCGGGACTTGATCCCAGGACTCTGGAATCATGACCTGAGCCAAAGGCAGACGCTTAACCATCTGAGCCACCCAGGCGCCCTAAGCCTACTTTAGAAAGACGAGAGCACTGCTGGGAATGTGGCCCTCCATTTCAAAGCAGCACAATCCTGCAGTAGGATGGCACCACATGTAATTCATCTGAACATGCTACCCAGAGTGGCCTACGTGACCCAAGGTCACTGGAATTGTAAAAGACTTAAAAATACAG
The DNA here is from genome assembly GCF_003265705.2 of Callorhinus ursinus. NCBI lineage: Eukaryota > Metazoa > Chordata > Mammalia > Carnivora > Otariidae > Callorhinus > Callorhinus ursinus. The sequence goes on along the minus strand of NW_027397069.1, from coordinate 57,505,921 downwards.
TCAGCCCCCCACACCTTTCGAAAACTAAGGCACAGAGGGCTCCTGAGAGCAAATCTTCCATGTAGAGGGTTTTGTTACAGAGAATGATGCTGGAGGAATTTCAGTGCTGTGCACTCGATGGAAGACCCAGGTCCCAGGCCCCAAGCCCTGCCAAGGAAGACTGCAAGTACAGCAACACACCCCTTTTCTGGTGGCCAGCCTTCCAGCAGAAAACATTTAGACTATGTGGACAAACACGAACCAGAAAGTCAGGGCAGAAAGGAAAGAACGAAAGCCGAGTACTAACCTACAGAGCACAAAGACCCTCTCAGAGCCTTATCCAGAGCTTGCTTAGATTTAAACTTTGTATAAAGTAGTTATTTAACACACACTGTTTATACAGGTTCTCCTGAGAACCTCATTCCTTCCTAGCTTGACACGACAACCAGTTTTAAGGAGCAAGGAGACCAAACAATGCACAGGTGAGGAGGGGTTTCAAAAGCTCCAGAAAGCATTATGACACAGAACAAGTGGATGCTCCCAAAGACCACCCCAATCACCCCAGTAAGACAGAAGGCACACAGTGAACTCAGAGGTATAGAAAAAGGTATATTCATGCAACAAACAGTTGCTGGGCACCTACTATGTGCTGGGCTCAAAGGCATGAGCATAACAGAAAATGCTTGCCTTCATGATGCCCATGCTCTAGAGGGCAGACAGACAAGGAGAATACATGCAGTGGGTCAGGTGACAATACATGCCACCATGAAAAATAAAGCACAGAGGACAATGCTGGGGAATGTACTGGGAATGGGGGAGGCTACGATTATCAGCAAAGTGGTCAGAGAAAGTCACACAGAAAAGCTAACATCTGAGTAACGGAGGTGCAGTAAAGGAAGATACCTGGAGAAGAGCGTTAGAAAACGAGGCGAAGGATGATGCCAAAGCCCAGGGGCAGGAGGATGCCTGGCCTGCAAGGAGGTCAATGTGATCAGAAGGACACCAAGGAGAGGGAAATGAGGTCAGAGAAATGACTGGGGGATCAGGTCATGGGAGTCTCATAGGCCACTGGAGGAATCTTCAGCTTTTCCACTGAGGGAGCCAGGCTGACAGGAAGCAAAGGCAGAGGTGGGAAACCAGTTAGGAGACACAGTAAGCAACTGGTGAGAAATCATACGGCTTGGACCAGAGGCCGGGAGTAGAGGAGGTGAGATGTGGGAAGGAAATCTGAACATACTTTGAAGGTAGAGAGGGCAGAATTTGCTGATAAAATCACACATGGGGTGGAAAGGGAAAGGAAAAAGGCCTTCTTTCTGAATTCAGAAGTGTTATTTGGAATATTTACTTGAATGGAACACAAATGTCTTCAGTAGACCATGCTGAGCTCTCTCAAGAGAGCTCTACAAAGACGCTAATGTTTGAAGAAGTATGAAGGAGAGAGATGGAAATTTAATTGATAAAAACAAGAATCAAAACAGGTACCTCTAGAAAGTTCTTGAGAAGGAAATGAGTCTTGAGGATGAGACAATGTAGGTCTAATGAAGAGATGGGGAAACAATATTTCAGATGAAGAGGCTCGGTATAGGACAAAATGCACATGGGTTAGGACAAGAAGTCTATCGGTAAAATCATAAGCAGGAGTAGCAGAAAGGGCATTTTGTAATATAGAGACACTTGATGGTACCAAAAGCCTACGATAAGGAATGTTACTTATTATACAAGGTAAGTGTTAGAAGCTACCACAGAACAGAACCAGCCTGAAATACAGTGGGGAAAGATGAAGCTTTGTTTCTATGCTGAAGGACAGGACAGATCAGTAGTGAGCTGGAGTGGATGCAGAGGTAAAGAAGCACAATAAAATTAAGACCTAAAAGAGACCCAAGGAATGAAAAGAATAAACTGGCACTACTTAATAGTCTGGATGGGGGTCTGGGGGCAGGGGGGTTATGTGGGAAATGTAGCAACTAACCTCCAGTTCCAACTGCAATTAACTGGTAGTGGTTGGTTGATTGATACAGGAAACACAAGACAAATTCTGAGTTTTTCAGGTGTTCTTTTTTTCAAGTTATATCCCTTCTGCTCTAGAACCCTAACGTGCAAACACATACACAGACATTCCCTACCCACCTTGCTGAATCCAAATAACTTTCAAAAAAAAAAAAAAACAGATTTTTTTTAAGACTTTATTTATTTATTTGTCAAAGAGAGAGAAAGAGAGAGCGAGCACGAGCAGGGGGAGCTGCAGGCAGAGGGAGAAGCAGGCTCCAACCAGGACCCTGGGATCATGACCCAAGCCAAAGGCAAACGCTCAACTGACTGAGCCACCCAAGCCCCCCCAGATTTTTAAAATACTATACAAAAGTATTCATCTTTGCATGCATACTTCAATTAGAATCTGTGCATGGAATCCAAATGGGATAATAGGAAGAGAAATTGTATTTTAGGGAACCATCTATCCCTAATGAATAAGGGAATTGAAAAGGTGAAAGGTTATTAAAAATGTTTACCACTAAAAAGAAAGGTGACATCACCACAGACCACAGGTTCTTCTGACAGAAAAGGAGAAGACCAAGTAACATGTCCCTGGTACACAAGAACCAGGTGGGAGACAAAGTGCAAGCCAGTAGAGACACAGAGCCCCGCACACAAGCCTCAACAGGCCAGCATCTCTGTGGTCCTAACTTACATTTGGATGAAGGAACAAGGAAAAAAATGTCAAAGGACTTGTTAGGAGGAAAAGGAATCATGATCTGAAAACAGAAGAGTCAAGTAACAATGCTGAATACTAAGAAAGCAAAACTAACAGTATTTAATTTTTAATTTCAGATTTTCCTAGGCAAGGAAAGCATGAGTATACTATGCCACACATGGCACAACAAAGGAGGTGTACCATATGTGAACATATCTGGAGGGAATGGAAACTAGAGTGTAAGCCTAAGATTACCAAGAACAAGTGATGAAGAGGTCTAGTCCTCTCACAACTTTGGGCCACTGAACAAATAACCACTTCAACCTCATCCTTTCATTGACAAAAATAGAAATCAACATGTAACACACCTGTCAAAATGACATTATCCACATTTCCAGATATTCCGTCCAGACTAGTTCAAGATTTAAGAACTTTAAATGTACAAGTATAAATACCAATTCATAATAAAATAAACACTCTTCATTTTTCTAAGCTCCCAAGAGCTGTGTTCCATGTTGCAGGATTATGTTATGGTGGGTGATTTTGCTCAAATGGATGATGAAAGCAGAGAGAAGAGTGCTTTCATTTTACTGAAGACCAGAATTACAAAACTGAAGGTAGTACAATACTTGAAACTAAGAGCCTTGGAAACAGACAGACATGGATTTGATTCCAGCCTATCCTTTTTTATTAACTGTATTACCGGAAATATCTAAGCCTTGATTTCCACTTTAAAGAAGGGGAATATCAACATCATCTACTTTATATGGCTGGAATAAGAATTAGAATTAGAATTAGATATGCCCTTACCATCTAGTACAAAATAAGTACTAACTAAAAAGCAGCTATTTCATTAGCTCATCTACAATTTAAGCTTAATTTTTATGTCTATCAGCATTCCCACAGTGGAAAGCAGTACAAAACTGGGGTTCTTCCAAACCCTTAAAACCCTAAAGAACTCTGAGACTGGTATATTATTGAGGCTCCTCAAAAGAGATCTGATGTATTACAGCATTATGTAATTATTTATATACAGTATTTTTAAGTTGTATCCTAATAAGCTTGACATTTCTCTCATATATACAAGCTTATATTCCATTAAAGACTTTTCCTTCATTCTAAAATTAAAATCTCAAATTTCACAACTGTGGAAAATGCTACACTTATAAAGGGGGTGTTTATTAAAAAAAATCTGATTAAAATAGCCAAGTCTCAACATGATGCCGTGAGATAGCACTCTTTTTTTTTTTTTAAGATTTTATTTATTTGAGAAAGAGAGAGAGAGCATGAGCGGGCGGGGGGGGGCAAAGGGAGAGGGAGAAGCAGACTCCCTCCTGAGCAGAGAGCCCAATGCCAGGCTTGATCCCAGGACCCTGGGATCATGACCTGAGCCAAAGGCAGACGCTTAACCAACTGAGCCACCCAGGCATCCCGAAAAATCCCAATCCTTTAAAAATTACTTCCCAGTTTATTCCTATCGTGCCCATTCCCCAAGAATTACTAGAGCTACAAGTAAGCATGGAGGGGGAAGAGTGCTCTACTCATTAATAACCTCCACACAGGAGGAGACTCCCTAGGGCATTATCTGCTTCCAGGGTTAGATTCAAGGTTTAAGCCTATGCCAATCACAAATTCTCAACTGAAAGAATATCTTTTATCAAGAGTACTACTAAACCAAAACAAACAACCTAATTTGCATTTAGTCACCTTTCCTTTAATCCTCCAATGGGAAAGTTAAAAAAAAAAAAAAACAATGAAATGTAGGTAAAGGGGAAGAGAACAATGCAAACAGGAAACTGACTTCTGAAAAATAACATAATCATATTGAAATACATTTCTCTACCAAAAACATGACCATAAAACATTAATCCATTGGTAGGCCACTCTATGAACACAGGCTTTTTAAAGTGACCCTCGGGATCATGTGGGGCATTAGTTTTTACTTTGCTGACACTAATTAATAAACCTTTTCTTACTCTGTGTGCATACCTCTGTATCACATGATAACCCAGAAGGTAGACCAGCAAACTTGACAAGAAGTAAAATAAGACTAGCCAACAATAGAATTAAATTACACTGACAAGTTAGAATGCTGGGTTAAAAATCAAGATGAAATTGAAAGTTCAACAGAATTATAAGACAAAGATGTGAGAAACAGAAACACTTGCTGACTACAAGCTTCAACTGAACCATCAGTGATACAAATACTCAACAAGCTGTTAGGGTCCTAGGCTGCATTAACCAAAGGAAGATCACAGAAAATTAAAGTCCCATTGTGCTCAAAACTAACCACATCATAGCCAGAGGATAGGTGAGCTCTTGATTAGCACACACTAAGAAGGACACTGATAAATAAGAGTGCATCCCATAAACGGAATGGAGGCCAATACTGCAAACTCTGGTCAAAGAAGCCCCCAAATCTGCCGATAAACAGGGACCAGGTGACTCCTGCAGGACAGGCTGAAAGGAGATAGAACGTAGTCTCCATTCTAAGATGTCATGAACCTGGGAAGTGTTACCACATCACACAGCCTGACAGTGCCATCAACAGAAAGCAGGTTAGTAGTGTTATCAAAGCTACTGGCAACGAAATCAAAAACACAAGAAACAACAAGTGTTGGTGAGAATGCAAACTGGTACAGCCACTGTGGAAAACTGTATGGAGGTTCCTCAAAAAGTTAAAAATATAACTACCCTACAATCCAGTAATCATACTACTGGGTATTGACCCCCAAAATACAAAAACACTCATTCAAAGGGATACATACACCCTTATGTTTATTGTAGCATTATTTACAACAGCCAAACTATGGAAGCAGCCCAAGTGTTCATTGGTAGATGAATGGTTGAAGAAGATGTGTAAATATATAATGGCATATTATTCAGCCATCAAAAAGACTGACATCTTCCCATTTGTAACAACATGGATGGAGCTAGAGAGTACAATGCTAAGTGAAATAAGTCAGTCAGAGAAAGACAAATACCATATGATCTCACGCATATGTGGAATTTAAGAAACAAAACAAATGAGCAGAGAGACAGAGAAATAAACCAAGAAACAGACTCTTAACTATAGAGAACTGATGGTTGGGGGGGATGAAATAAGGGAGAGGGATTAAAAAGTACACTTATCATCACGAAAACAAAAATGAAACGAAATGACTTTTAAGAAGCTACCGACAAGGGGCGCTTGCGTGGCTCAGTCGTTATGCGTCTGCCTTCGGTTCAGGTTATGATCCCAGGATCCCGGGATCGAGCCCCGGCTCCCTGCTCAGCGGGAAGTCTGCTTCTCCCTCTCCCACTCCCCCCGCTTGTGTTCCTGCTCTCGCTGTCAAATAAATAAATAAAATCTTAAAAAAAAAAAAAAAAGAAGCTACTGACAATGAATAGTGCTGCAAAAATATATCACTCGTGAAAAAACTAAGACTAAACAGAACAGTACTACAGGAGCTTCATAAAAACTTGCAAAACTGGCTTTATAATAACATCTGAAATTTGTACCAAAAAACAATACCTAAATATCATTTACCAGGTATTGCCCATTGCAACCCATCACTTAAGAACTTCTAGTTCTGATTCATACTGTATTATGAGAATGGCACTCTGACTAAAGGAGGGGGCAGGAGTTATAAGGCCAGAGTAACTAACCATCTCATAATAATTTAAATGGTGGTTAGCCAGGCAAATGGCAAGGGGACATTGTGTATGAATTTAATACTCTGTAAAGCTTACCCACTCCACTCTGAATTATTTTTAGTAAATTTTTAAAGTGTATGGAATTACCCATGTTCCCAATCTATACCTTTTTGTAAACATGTAAAAGACTGTATGATTACAACTTTCAGTGGGATTGTTTCAGTAATGGAACTAACTCTCTCATTGAGAGGTATGCATAGTTTTTTATGCATATAATATTTCTGGCAATCCCTCAGGTAGAAAATTTAACAATATCAATTTCAACATTAAACATTTGTGCATATATTCTAAAGCTCTTTGCAAACCCATTATAAAACATGGTTTCAAATTCTATATGCAAGTAACAAAGTCAAGTAATATATAGTTTTGATTGGATAAATTTAACAACAGAAATCATGAAAGTACTATTTATTGTGATTAAGTGGACTGTTAGTAAAGATAAAACTGCTTAAAGCTTTAATGCAACAGAATTACCACACTGAATTGAAAGAAACACATAGTACATTAATGTAGATTCGAACAAACAAAAAGGAAATAAAAGCATTACCACGAATACATGTATTAATAAACTGCTTATTATGACCTAGAGCTAATTTGACATGGCACAACTGTACTAAAGATTAAGTATGCAAGGTGTCATCCAAAAACTCAAGGGATCTCCTTCCCACTCAAATAAAATGAATACGGTATCATATCAACAATATATACTGCTTGTGGACTTCAGTGCTAATAGATCACTTTTCCAATAAATCCAGCAAATTCTGACTATCTCTCAATAGGTGTCCACAATTTCCCACCATTAACACTTAATGGTAAGACCAGTCACCTATGTGGCCCAACAGAAAATTCTATAAAACAGAGTTTATAATACTTAAATCTCTATTATCTTAGACCCAATTAAAAAGTCTGATTTTCGGGGTGCCTGGCTGGCTTAGTCAGTGGAGTATGCAACTCTTAATCCTAAGGTCATAGGTTCGAGCCCCACCTTGGGTGTGGAGCCTACCTTAAAAAAGAAAATCTAATTTTCCACAAAAGTGGAGACAGTGATTATATTCTACATAAGGTTTTAAGCGCAAATTAAAGGAAAATGTGGCTCATGGTGGGTACATTACACAGATAGCAACCTTCCCCTATTGCCACCTGAAGACACTGCATGTACTTTTTTTTTTAAGATTGTATTTATTTCTGAGAGAGAGTGCACGTGCACACAAGCAGGAGGAGCGTCAGGCAGAGGGTGAAGCGATGTGGGACTGGATCCCAGGACCCTGGGATCATGACCTCAGCCGAAGGCAGACACTTAACCAATGAGCCAGCCACCCAGGCATCCCTGCATGTACGCTTTTAAGAGCAATCCAGGACAGTATGGATTATCAGCTCTATTTTATATACGCTGAAACTGAAACAGAGAGTTTAAATGAGGACACCCCAGATCAGGGTGGAAAGCCTTTTTCATCTTTACTGCTCTCTATTTTAGAAAATACCTGTTCTAGGATATACAGATCTTCCCCAACTTACGATGGGGTTACATCCAGATTAAACCCACCGTAAGCTGAAAATATCCTAAATCGAAAATGCATTTATACACCCAACTCCGAACATCACAGCTTAGGCTAGCCTACCTTAAATGTGCTCAGAACACGGACATTAGCCTATAGTTGGGCAAAATCATGTAACACAAAGCGTATCTTAAAGTGTTGAATATCTCATGTAGTTTATTGAATACTGTACTGAAAGTGAAAAACAGAGTGGTCATATGGGTACAGATGATTATAAGTGTATCTATTGTTTACCCTCATAATCACGTGGCTGACTGGGAGGCGCTGCTGCCCAGCTGGGAAGGGATCCAAATTCAAAATTCAAAGTACGGGTTTCTACTGAACGTGTATTGGCTTCTGCACCACTGTAAAGTTGGAAAATCGTTTAAGTCAAACCATTGCATATCAGGGACCATCTGTATTCAACTAAGATCAAATAATAAAAAATCCTACCAACAGACATTCTAGTAACAATAGGATATATTTTTAACTATTCCCACTACTTAAAATACTGTAAAAACTTTCAAAGATATTCCCAATCTCCTGACAAAGGAACCAAGTAAATTCACTGATCTTAGGTAGTTATAATGGTTTGATACAAAGCAATAAACTTTTTATAAAACTGAAAATGTAAAGCTGTTTCTAAAGCTGTCCTATCAGTGAGAGTTCTTCTGCCCTAACCCCGCAATTTTGTGTCTCAAGGGTTATAAAAATAATTTCTTGTCTAATACTTTAAAATAGGACTTGAACTCACGACCCTGATATCAAGAATCCCATGCTCTACCGACTGAGCCAGCCAGGTGCCTCCCATGTCAGTTTAGATTGCCAAATTTTCTCAACCATATAGAAAACCCAAAGGTAACTAACTCCTTACCTAGTGTTCTGTTAAATACCCAAAGAAATGAAAAATAGGCTATATAACAATGCTGTAAACTCCACCTACACCTCCCTCCCTTCCAAATGTATGCTCTCTTGAGTTGTGGAACAATGCTCTGTTTCACGGCAGACAAGGGGCTCATGAACTTCCCTAAAACTAGGTGGTCAGACTCTGCCGCCCCAGATTCCATACAGCCTTGATTCCTTAGAGCAGAGGACCAACTTCCCTCCACCCGAAGCTGAAGGACTACCAGCTATCAACACAGAACAAGGGGGACCTTCACTGGCAGCTGCCCTTCGTGCGACAAACTTCTATCTGGCCACAAGATCCAAAACTCCTAACATTTCACAACCTCTTTCTAAACAAAGTTTGTACCGGCCAGGGGTGTCGTGATGTCAAGAATTAAGAAATATATGTATATGACTCGGGGACACGAACCTACCCTTGTCCAATTTTTCTTTACTCCTCCCTCCTCTTTATTTCTTCAATTTGCTAGATCTCGAGCATTACTAGAACCCTGCAATCTCCTCTGCTCTTCCCCCGTTCCTCCCACAGCCAAGCAATTTTATCAGCACTTTCCTCCACCCTAATGTAGGCCTCTCAGAATCACAGCAACAAGGTCGTTGCCCCAGACCCTCTCTCTGCCCATCCAGACCCTGCTCATCTTCCCTGGACCCAGAGGGATCACTTCAACCACCTGCTCAAAAGCCTGACACTCTTTAAACTAACTGCTGTGTGTTCTTTCAACTGTCAATTGCATGAGAGATGAAACTGAGAAACTGTTCAAAGGTATTACTGAAGAAAGTAACGCTTAAATGCATTGTGCGACCCTGCACTGGATCCTGTACCAGGAGAAAAAGAAAGCCACTAGTAAGAACGCTACTGGGAAGCTGACAAAACTGGAACATGGAATAAAAAACAGAATGAAAAGCACAGTATTAATGATAAATTTTGGGGGCACCTGGTTTAGTAGGTAGAGCATACAACTCTTGATGCTTGGGGTTGTAAGTTTAAACCCAATTAAACTCTTTTTACTTTAAAAAAAGAAGTCTAGGGGTGCCTGGGTGGCTCGGTGGTTGAGCTTCCAACTCTTGGTTTCAGCTGGGGTCGTGATCTCAGGGTGGTGAGCTTGGCCCTGCGTGGGACCCGTGCAGGGAGGAGTCTGCTTGGGATTCTTTCCTTCTTCCTCTCTGTCCCCCTTCTGCCCCTCCCCCCCAACTCACGCCCTCTAAAATAAATAAGTAAAATCTTTAAAAAATGAATAAAGTCTAAAGAAAATAAAATTTTAAAATAAAAATTTAAATTTTTTAAATAAACTAAAATAGGGAGGAAAAAAAATTAAGTTTCCTGAATGTGACAGCTGTACCATGGATATATAGGAGACTACTCGTATTCTTTGGAAATACACACCAAAACATTAAGGGATGAAGCAACACCATTTATATAAGCTACTCCTGAACGGGTCAGAGAAAAATGTGTGTGTATAAATATATGTCTATATAAATTTATACACACACACGTGCGTATATATATAAGAATGCAAACAAATGTGGCAAATGTTAAAAATTGGTGAATCTGGATAAAGGGTGCACAGAAATTCTTCATATTTTTCTTTAAGCTTATCTTTTGAAAATATTTCCGAATAAAAACTTGTTTTGTTTTGTTCTGTTTTTTAAAAAGCCCTTTGAGGGACACCTGGGTGGCTCAGTCGTTAAGCATCTGCCTTCAGCTCAGGTCATGATCTCAGGGTCCTGGGATCAAGTCCCACATTGGACTCCCTGCTCAGCAGGAAGCCTGCTTCTCCCTCTCCCACTCCCCTGGCTTGTGTTCCTGCTCTCTCTCTGTCACATAAATAAATAAAATTTTAAAAAAATAAAAAATAGTAAAAAAATGAAAAGCCCTTTGAAGGGGCATGAAGAAGCTTTTCAGTGATAGAGATGCTCATTATCTTGACTGTGGTAATGTTTCACAAGTGCATATGTATGTCAAAACGTATCAAATTGTGTACTTAAAATATGTGCAGTTTATGCATGTGAGTTATACCTCAAAAAGCAGTTTCTGAAAAACACACACACACTCAAAGCCTTCTGAGGGTTTCAGGCTTTGTGGGCTGACAACTTGTCTCAACGCACCTTATAACCATGTGGCCCTCTGATGCCTTTACTCTTCACCCCTCCTTTCCATAATCCTGAAGAACTCACTGTACTATCTGAGCTTGTCTTTCTTGTTTTTTTGTTCATTCTACTACTACTTCCTGGAAAAGGAATAGTGGAATTTGGACTCACACAGCTAGACTCAAATCTAAGCTGTGTCAAATGCTCAATGAGAAGCCCACTTCCTCATCTGTGAAATGGGGATTATGGCCACCTACTGACAAGATGCAGATGGGAACTGGCAGAGTGGTTGAGGGCCAAGTAACTGAGGTTGAAAATATGACAGTACCACGTAAACTGAAATAATACAAAATAATGTTGAGTGTCATTACCTCCACACATCTAAAGCCCAAAGTTTTCCCCCAGGCACCCGTTTGGAAAAACAGACTCCTCTCTCCCCTGAATTCAGATAGTACTGTCCCTGATCCTTTGCGAGGCCACCTTCAGTCTACCACGTTCATCACAAGTGCACCTCATGAACAAGATACACCTATGCAAACAAGCGTAACAGCCCCATCTCCCTACACTGGCTTAAGCACTTCCTAAGAGCTCCATATCTGAATTCAGTAACATACTGAAGAGGCCCAGCCAATAAGGTGGCAATGGGTGGTTAGAATGATAAGCTCTAAACTATGCTGACTTCTTTCACAGTCTGTGGTATGTAAAGTGGCTGGGTGTGGAGCCCACCCACCAGAGACCCTCCTTTCACATACTGGGTTGTGGGCCTGGGACACAGATCCAGTTTCCCGATGGGGCACTGGCCTCCACATGGCTCCCCTGGGGCACAGTGCTCTGTAAGAGGAAGCTACAGATGACAGGATTCAGGACAATGAAATGAGTGTACATCATTCTGAAACCAGAGGACCTAGAAGGCAGATAGGAACTAGTGGTCACCAAGGCTCCAGAAACAACAAGTAGCTGGGTTTAAGATTTTCTCATGCTCAGCACTCAAGCCCATCAACATATAGTGCGGTAAGAACCTTTAGTTAGGTCACATTTAGTATTTTTAACTTACTAAATAATGTTCACCACTTAAACACTGGCTAATACCCTCTACCTTTCTACAACCAAAAAATAAGAGAAGGCTTTGGCTTTTTGTTTTTGGGGTTTTTTTTTTTTAGATTTTCTTTATTTATTTGACACAGAGAGAGAGCACAAGCAGGGGAGTGGCAGGCAGAGGGAGAAGCAGGCTCCCCACTGAGCAGGACCCTGGGATCATGACCTGAGCTGAAGGCAGATGCTTAACCCACTGAGCTACCCAGGCAACCCAGGGAAGGAGGTTTTAAAACATAATTAGCTAAAACCAGAAACCCCAGACCTCCCCAAAATGCTAGGCACTTTGTTCTAAGAATTCAAGTACTATGCAAGGGGAACTGAAACCCTGAGAATCGCTAATTGTATAGAAAATCTGCATGTAGTTCATACTCACGCATGCCAGGGGGAATCCTTCAAAACAGTCCTGGGCTATTTTTGTTCCTACTGAAGAGCAAAACTTACTTGTCAACACTGGAAAAACCAAGAAAGGCTTGTCATTTAATGATTGGTCTGGTAAACAAGAAAAGGGCCTGAAACAATCTATTTTCCCCCCTGAAGTACTGTGAAGGCTACATGCTTTGGCAACACCACTGTCATTTTATTTGTTTGAAACCTTGTCAATTTCTTAAATGGGAGGGAAGCTGCCTTAGGTACACTAAGATCCCTCTCAGCACACCATTCTGCTGGAGTGCAGTTCACAAGAGAAAAGGGACAGTGCATCCACACAGGTGTGACTTCCGATTCCCAAAGAGGCTTACACTGAGGGGGAGTTTTCTGCCTAACATATGCTGTGGAGATAGATAAGTGAGAAAGAATGAAGCCATTATGCTGAATAAAGAAACATGAAGAGGATGCAAAAATAATTACTGCCAAAGTCTTTGCTCCAGACTTCTCAATCCTCTGGAGCTAGGAGAGGGCAGGCCTGGGGTCCTGTAGGAGGTGGGAGTGGTGAAGAAGGGCTCCCCGCTACAAGTGTTTATGCTCCAACCTCACAGCATAATCAAAGCAGACCAAACAACTGCAGAACACAGTCCATAAAAATATGAATGTGAACTCACACTATATACTGAAATTAACTCAAAACTATCAAAGACCTAACTGTAAGAACTAATGCTATTGAACTCTTACAAGAAAATATAAGCAGAAATCTTTGTGACCTTGGATTAGGCAATAGTTTCTTGGATACAATACCAAAAGCATAAGCAACAACAACAACAAAATAGAAATTGGGCTCCATCAAAAACTCTTGAAACTTTTGTATTTCCAAGAACACCACCACCTTTTCTACATCCATGTTCATGGCAGCAGTAGCAAAAAATGGAAGCAACCCAAGTGTCCACTGGCAGATGAATGGAAATGGCGACAGATACATGTGATGGAATATTATTCTGCATTAAAAAAGGACATTCTGTTACATGCCATAGTATGTGCTTGAAGAACCTATGCTAAGTGAAATAAGCCAGTCACAAAAGGATTCCACGAGTGAGATACCTAGAGTATACAAATTCAGAAACAGTAGAATTGTGGCTGCCACGGGCTGAGGGTAGGACAGTACGGGGAGATACTGTTTAATGGGTAAAGAGTTTCAGTTTTGCAAGATGAAAAGAACACTGGAGAATGATGGTAGTGATGGTTGCACAACAATGAGACACTACTGAATGCCATCAAACTATACACTTAAATATGGTGAAGATGGTAAATTTATGTGTAGTTTACCACAATTCAAAAAAAAGAAAAAAATACCAAGAAAGTGAAAAGACAATCCACAGAATGGAGGAAGTTATTTACAAATCATATACATGATAAAAGATTTATATCTAGAATAAAGAACCCTTAAATATCAATAATAAAAACATAAATAACGCAATTTTTTTAAGATTTTAAGTAATTTCCATACCCAACATGGGGCTCGAACCCACAATCCTAGATCAAGAGTCGCGCACTCCACCGACTGAGCCAACCAGATGCCCCAAATAACACAGTTTTAAAATGGGTAAAGGAGGAGTGCCTGGCTGCATCAGTTGATAGAGCATGTAACTCCTGATCTAGGGGTTATGAGTTCAAGCCCTCGATGGGCAGAGAGTCTACTTAAAAAAAAAAAAAAAAAAGGGTAAAGGATTTGAATAGACATTTCTCCAAAGACGACAGACAAATGGGCAATAAGCACATGAAAAGATGCTCAACATCATTCACCATCAGAAAACAAAACCACGATGAGATACCACTTCATATCCACTAAGATGGCTAAAATAAAGCACGGTAACAAGAATTATCAAGGATATGGAGGAGTTAGAGTCCTCATATCCTCCTGGTAGGAGTATAAAATGGTACAGCCACTTTGGAAAAACAGTTTGGCAGTGCCTCAAGATATTAAACAAGAAGTTACCACATGACCCTACAATTTAACTCCTAGGTATATATCTGAGCCAAGAGAAATGAAAATACACGTTCACACACAAATTGTACATGATCACAAAACATTATTCATAATCATCAAAAAGTGGTAACAACCCAAGTGTCCATCAACAGATAAATGGATAAATAAAAAACAGTATACCCATACAGTAGAATACTATCGGGCAATAAAAAGAAATGAAGTACTGACACATGCTACAACATGGATAAAAACCTTGAAAACGTTATACCAAGTGAAAGCCAATCACAAAAGACTGCATATTATTATATGATTCTATTTACACGAAATGCCCAGAATAAGTAAGTTCATAAAGACAGAAAGTAGATAAGCAGTGGCCTAGCGCTGGAAAGTAGGGGGCAAGTAACTGGGCAATGGTTACAGGTTTTTTTGGGGAGTGATGAAAATGTTCTAAAATTAATTATAGTGATGACTGTACAATTCTGTGGACATACTAAAAACCAGGAATTGTACTTTTTAAATGGGCTCATTGTATGCTATGTGAATTATAACTCAATAAAGCTAGTATAAAAATTATGAATGTGGATGTCCATACAGTCCATATCTAAAAGAAACCAAGTCACAGTAACTCTCTGAGTGGAAAAGGAAAGAACTCACAAGTTTCCTTATAATCAATTATAGGAACTCAACTTCCTTCAGCAGCCCCCTTGGTAACAATGGCCCAGGTATGCATCAGTGGAAATGCCTATTGTACATATTATGCCAAGCATCCAGGGTCATAAAAATAAAGTTGCTAAGTACTGTTCCAAGTAAAACACTCACTATATTATGGTGGGAGACAATTATGAAAAATCTCCTTTACAATCTAGGATTTGACTATAGCTCTTCAACATCAAACTGTCTACCCACATGACAGATGGGTATATGTTAGGATAACAAGGCTTGATACATAGCTATATGATTTTACAGCAAATGTATAGAAGCTTCACTTTTCTAATAAAACTACCCATGACAAAGTCCCCTTAGAGTTTTCCCAATGACACCATAAAGCCTTGCTCTATGTTGGGATAATCTGCAGGCGAAGACTCAGCAATTTAACTAGTTCGTGTCTACACAACTACACGCGAACGTGTGTAATTGTCTTACCATGTAGATAACAAATCTCACTTAGACATTAATAAATGAGCAAATGGATGTTCAATAAACTGAATATAAACGTAAGAAGCTGCAGAAGAAAATGTACAATTTATAAGTCATTCTAGTATATTACTAAGAAAAGTGGCTTTGGTCTTAATTTCTAGAAAAGAAAGGAAGGAAGGAACCTCTACAAATTCACTGTCAATTTAGCCTCATTCACTAAAACCTAAGCCCCTAAACCAAACTCACAACATTTATGAGTCATGACCAATTAAGCATATAGATCATCTACCTTACAGGTCACCTTGGCAGTGTTCTGCCTGAAGTAAAGTGTCAGGCATCAGAAATGCTTACAGAAGAGCCTTTCAGTCAAGAAACCATAAAGCCTAATGCCATACGAACAACAAAAAAAAGTTTAAGAAAATAGTGGTTCCCGTTCATTCTGTTTCTACAGTTCCTCCTAGGAAGAAAGGAGTAAAGATGATACAATTTTTCTGTAGGCTACCAAGTATCTGTAGCTTTACAGAACCATTACAGTACAAGCTTCTTCTAATATTTAGAAAAAATTTAATTGTTTCTAATAAAAAGCCCTTTAATACAAAAGGGCAACATTTAAAGACTTAATTCATAGTTTAATACTGCAATCCGTGAGAATGAGGAAAATATTATTTTATACACCACTGAGGCCATTTAAAGAAAAAAAAATCACAATCTGTTTTGTTTTTACACAGCTTCATAATCTGCTCAAACACTACTGAAATTTCTGTAATCAGGTTTATAATCCTTGAACAAATACCCTGTTAAAACTATCATGAAAATATTTTCACAACAATCTAGCAGAGTATTTGTACACAGATGAAAATTTAGAAATGTCCTGTCTGGGCAACTGCTTTAACTCTATTTGTCTCAGTGCCCTCTACAATTGAGCAGGGCTGGTGCCTTCTCCCCGCAGGGCCTATGGCCATCAGGCACACCCTCTGACAAGATCAATGGCTGCTTCGAGTCCTTCACCCTCCACTGGAGGTTTACCCTACCCACTCTCGAGGGCCTGCACTGCACTCCAGCTACTGCCCCCTGCCCACAGACCAATATGCAAATCTCAGGACCACAGTATCACATGTTTGTGCAAAACATCAGTTAAACATCAGAGGGGTCAGGGTACCTGGCTGGCTCAGTCGGAGGAGCATGAGACTTAATCTCACCGTCTTGAGTTCGAGCCCCATGTTGGGTGTAGAGATGACTCAAATAAATAAAACTTCAAAAAAAAAAAAATCAGAGGATTCAGTTAAACCTCTGCCACTTACAACGGCCACAAGCTATACAATCTTGGGCAAGTTCTTCCAACTTTCTGGGTTTCCTGATGATAATACTCATTTAGAAAGGTTGCCATGAGAACAAAAGAACATCTGCAACAATCCTAGCACGGTATCTGGCACCAAGTACAAGCGGAATAAATAACAGTAATTATAAACAATGGCATTTCTTGAACATAGACTATGTGCCAGGCTTCACATGTATTAACTCAACCACTTCTCACAACAACCTTCAATCATTATTATCCCAGCTGATAGATGAGGAAACTGAGGCGTAGAGATTAAGAACTTCACAAATGGAGGAAGACTGGATTCAAAAATCAGACAGCAGCTCACCCTGCAGCAGTGGAGGTACTGAATGGCTAATGACTTTAGTATAAATGCTCACAGCAGGTCCACGTGCGGAGCTCACCCTTGACCTGAGTCTTCCCATGTATAAATTCCACCCAACTCAAAAAATGTCAATCTCCTTCCTATTTTCTGCCTTCTATAAATTGTTCTATGCTAAAATAACGATAATAGCTACCATTTATAAAACACTTCCTACATACCAAACACCTCACTAGAACATTCTACATTTTATTGAATTCTCACAACTTAGAAGAGAATTACTATTCACATTTTTCAGATAAGAAAGCTAAAGCACAGTGAGATGGGTTGCCCAAGTAACAAAGCTGCTAAGGATTTGACCCAGACAGTGCGACCAGCAGAACCCAAGCTCTTGGCCCTCTAGTACACTAACTTCTCAGCAACTATAAACTTTATGAGAATAACTTAAATCTACAGTTTAGATAACCAATACTACAGAATTTCAGAAACATTTTGATTCTCTATAAATCAATTACAGGCGAGACTAAAATTCTGAAGCACTTTAGACTCATTTCCAAGCTACAATATACATTTTTACCTAGGGTCCACCTACTTCATTAACAATGATATGTCTGCCTACTTCAACTGTATTTTTTAATTCTTGAAATCTCTTTTTCTACCAGCACAGTTCATTGGCAGAAAAGACTGGAATACTCTCTTCCTTTCTAAATTTAAGAATCGTATGGATTGGGTCAGGTTAGGTTAGCCCAATAATAACAGTGAACCTGGTAATTTAAGGACCTGATAATTTAAATGGTTACTCTAGAAAAACATGTGAAGCCAGATGAGAACCTTTGATGACATCATCATTATCATATAAGAGGAATAGTAAAGTAATAGGAGGAAGACATAAGATGAAAGAATAAAATAGTTTTCACAACCTCATCAAGGAAAATGTAATGTGTTATTTTTTAAATGTCTGTTTCATGCCCATTATGTGTGAGGAACTATACTCAGGTGTTACCAGGATCAGGAAAGAGAAGGGAAGAATATCACCCTACAGAGCTTACAGCCCAATGAGACACAGGAAGCAAGAGACTAATCCAGGAGAATTTCCATGAGAAAGCACACCTGTTTATGAGGAATCCAAGGAAAGAGATCCCATTCAACTGGGAGGAAATCAAAAAAAGCTTCATAAAGAGGTGGCAAAAGAGGTTGCACGGGAGGAGGAAGGAAGCACAGTGTGAGCAATGCCCATTCCATGAAGGCGTGAGGACCAGGCCTGGAATGAGCATTTTACTAACATACACCTGGGGGAATGAAGATCTCAGAAGGCAGCAACTGTCCTGAGTGAATTACTGACCTCTTAGGACAGTGATGAGAAGAACGGAGGCAAACTCTATATTCATGCCACTCTAAATTTTGCAGAAGCTTAATAATCAACAAATAGAAGGATTTCACTGCAGGGAAAATATACAGGGTAATTTTGCACAGAGCAGGGTTTCTCAATCTCAGCAGAATTTGGCATTTGAGACCAGATTATTCTTTGTTGAGGGGCTGTCCTGAGCCCTGCTGGATGTTTTGATGTTTAGCAACAACTCTGGCCTTTCACCTCTAGATATGCCAGTAGTGACCCCCTCCTGCCCCATTTCCACAACCAAAAGTGCTTCCCCAATTGCCAAACGTGCCCTGGGGGGCAAAATCCTCCCCAGCTGAGAACCACCAGCCTAGTCTTTTGTACAAGAAGAATGTAGAAATACTTAGAATTTTTTCCTTTCTCCCTTCTATCTGAAAAATCTCTGCAGATAAAATGGATGGAGGACAGGGGAGACAGCAACCTCTGCCTTCTTATGTGGCAACCCCACCCTCAGCCCTCAAAACAGACATCATTAAAGATGAAGAAACCCATACTTAATGTTAACTTGCCCAAAGTTCTGCTAAGTTCAACAAGCTTGAATAAATTTGGTGACAGTATCATGGTTCTAAACACTACTTACTGCCCCAAGGAGCCCTTTTACATAGGTAAACAGAAATTCAATCACTTTAATAAAATATTAATAACCTTCTATATCATCTCATGCTAAACTGGCACAAATCCTGTCCATCTATTATGAACTACTTGTTCAGGAACATCTAAAACGCCACCACTTCGTACAAGCAAAGAACCAATGTAAGCTGACATGATTTCTTAAAGGTTATATGGGAATGAACATTATCTGGAAGCAAGATCCAAAGGCAAGCAGCACCTATTTCTGAAGCCCAGGCTATCCTTCCTCTGAACCACACTACTCTCTCCATGCATCTTCCAAAGCAAAACCAAAAGACTTTCTCTAAACAAGGGAAATCCCAGGAGTTATACAGGCCAACTGATGATCTAGTAAGAAGGGCAGCTTGGCAATCCACAACTCCTACAATGCAAGGAGGGTGGTCTGGAGCAAGCCACAACGCCTCCCTTGGCCTCAGTTTCCTATCCATGCAATGGAGACACTGCCGAATGGTAAGGAAGATGAACCAGCACTTAGTGAAATTTGGATAACACCTTAATTGAGAATTTTACCTCATCCTTGCTCCTCAAATGAGGACTCAGTAACCTTTCTGAAGCTTAAGCTCACCCCAAGAACAAAGTCTTTTCTGTCCAAATGGGTCAGTATTTGCTCTATTTGTCAATCATAGAGCATCAAAAAGCCAAGTCCATCTCCCTGTGAAAGGAAGTACTTTTCCTCCTTTTAAGCAGTATGTGAAGGGAGTGACAGAGTACAAAGGAGTAAAGTCCACCCATCCACCTACTGAGGAAAACATGGGGCAACTCCTACTGGCCACACTGTGAGCCATGTCTGGGTCACTTGGTCATCTCTTCCCAACTACTCACTAATCATCACCACAAATGCACTCCTTCCTCTCTTCAGAAGAGGAGAAAATCCACTAACCCAAAGGTTCCCTATATCAAAGTACTTTGTCATCCTCAAGAGTTAACTAGCTGGATGAGCCAACCAAATTTGTCTTGGGACTGTCAGTATGTGCATTAACTGTTTAGATTCTGTTAATTAACTGATTATCTATCATTAATTTTATTTTACCTTCGTTATTTCCAACTTTAAATTTAAGTTCTAGTTTTTTTCTCCAAGATTCCAAAGATAATCATTGTTCTGGTTTTTTTCTCCAAGATCCCAAAGATAATCATTCTCTCTGATGTAGCACAGTGAAGTGGTTAAGAGCTGGTTAAGAGCCTGAGATTTACAATAAAAACCCAGTGAGATCTTGCTTGGTTCCATCACTTACTATGTGACATTGGGTAATTAATTTTGTGCCTCAGTTTCCTCATCTAAAAAATGGGGAGAGAGGACACCTGGCTGGCTCAGAGAAGCATGAGACTCTTGACGTTGGGTCACGAGTTCAAGCCCCACACTGGGTGTAGAGATTGCTTAAATGAATAAATAAAAACTTAAAAGAATAATAAAAATAAATGAAAAAATAATTTAAAATGGGGATAGTAACAATATCTACCTGGTATGCTCATGCAATTAAATAATAAACACGAAGCCTAATTCCCATCCTCTTCTCCTTCAACAGTAGAACTAATCAACACTTGCTTGAATCCAGTATCTTTCAAAGAAGAATTTCAAAAACTTTAAATGCTTCTAATGTGTTTGTTGCTCAAAATGTGAAAAGTCAGTCAAAATATAAAGGAAAAATAAATTACCCATATTTATATAATCTAAATACTACCCACCATTAACATTTGGGTATTATTTCCTTCAGATTTTTCACACAATTGGAAACTGAAAGATATTTCATACACTCAGATCAGTTTACATACAATTTTATACTCTGCTTTTTCATGTTGATGAATATTTTCCATGCCATGAGAAGCTCTTCCAAAACACAAAACAAGGCTTCCAGAGTGCCCCTATCAAACTTGCTACAGTATTATTAGGAAAGATAGCTAGGTATTTTGGCTCTTTCTTTGGTTATGATCTGTGCTTTTTATCTAAAAATATTCCATATAGGGGCACCTAGGTAGCTCAGTTGGTTAAGTGTCTGCCTTCGGCTCAGGTCATGATCCCAGGGTCCTGGGATCCAGCCCTATGTCGGGCTCCCTGCTCAGTGGGGAGCCTGCTTCTCCCTCTGCCTGCAGTTCCCCCTGCTTGTGCACGTTCTGTCAAATAAATAAAATCTTTTTAGAAAATAAAAATATTAATAAATAAATGAAAATATTCTAGGGCGCCTGGCTGGCTCAGTAGGTTGGGCATCTGCCTTCGGCTCAGGTTGTGATCCCACGGTCCTGGGATCGAGTCCCACATTGGGCTCCCTGCTCTGCCCTCTCTATACCTCTCACGAATAAATCTTTTTTTTTAAATAAATAAAAATAAAAATACCCCGTAAAATCCAGAAGCCCAGAACAAAAAAATGAAAGCCCCAAACTCTCAGCTACTCTGAATTTTAAGTCCAACTATTTTGGCTAATGCTAAAGTGTGTAATATGGCATAAAAAGCTCCTGCTGTGAACACTCCCATTTGCCCTACCAAGAACTTCCCATGGTATCGTTAACCCCATTTTACAGATCAAGAAGCTAGTATACAGCAGTGATGTGATTCATCTAAATTTAAATTATCTGGTTACCAATCTGAAAACAGAATCCAGGACTCCTAATATTTACCACAAAATTACAGATCTGGGCGAGCGAGGCTCATGAGGGCATTTTAAAATGCAAATGTTAGAAGGAATTCTGGTGGCTCTGCAATGGCCGCGACATCAGTTCTGGAACACCCTAGTGATCTAAGGACATCTTTCCAGGGGTGTTAGAAAACGTATCTGACCAAAGACCTCCAAGCATGTTTTTGTAGGCACTGGCACTGGCTGGCCAATTAGCACTGTCCAAAATCACAGGTGGGAAAATGGAGAAAGAAGGAAATTAAAACACACCTCCCCAACAATCTGATTAAGACAGGACTAGTCTTCCTCTCCCACCTCAGCTCACCACAAATGAAGCCAAGTAAACAGTTTCCACATAGACTGACAGAGGAGAGTGGGAACTTCACCGCTGGGAACAGAAAGGGAGATATGAGGAGGGGTGGGGAGATGATGACGAAGGCAGAGACAGGCTGAACACCCAATCTAATGCAGCCGAAGAAACATTCATGGCCTAAGATCTGCACGTGAGCCATCCCAAGGCATGTAACAGGTCACACGTGCAGTGTTGGCTCAGGCACTTCCCAAGTGGTTTATAGGAGCTTGGAGCTCTTAGCACTGGAGATCCCAACTCCATAATGCCTGGCTTGACAGGGTCAAATCTCTGTAATTAACAGATAAAATGTCTATGCCAAGTATTAAACCAATACACAGGGACATCATTCTTGCTCATCCTCATTAAAGTACAAAAACCATACAATCCGAGTTTTTAACTCCTTTTACTAATGTACAGACTATGCTAACGTAGAGACATGTCAGAATGTGAAGTCAACCAACACCACCCATCTCCAAATTAATAATTTCCGGATTTATCACAGGGCAGGAAGGCTGCAAAATCTCCTAAACCAGATTATGGCTGCAGAGTTCAAGAGTCAGCACTGAACAGCAAGAAGACACTTTTAGCTCAATGAGGACAAGTGATAATAGTATGCACCTAGAGGGGCACCTGGCTGGCTCTGTCGGAAGAGCATGTGACTCTTGATCTTGGGATTGTGAGTTCAAACCCCACACTGAGTATAGAAATTACTTAAAAATAAGATCTTAAAAAAAAAAAATGCACCTAGAATTAACACTGATATGGCTGTAATTACTCATCTTGCACCTTGCCATGGTTCTCTCTTCCCAAAAGTCAAATATAGGTTAACTACGCATCACATAATGGGATGGATTTGATAGTGCAGATTCAAGTGAAAATTGACATCTATACATCCAGACTATCTGATGCCGGAAAAGCTGTTTGCTTCCCTTCCCGGCCCATTTACCAGTACAAACTGAAGTTAATAAAAGTATCTTTCAAGACAGGCAAACACACACTTAACAGATTTTTTAGCTTAAAGCCTATAATATACAGAGTTGTTTCCATTTAGCTTACTCCCCTCAGTTACTCTCCTCTTTATGGGCTTTGCTTAATGTGGAACTTGCTCCCATGAAGCACAGTACCATCCTCCAAACACTGGTTAGAAGCAGAGGCCCCTTGGCCCTACAGTCTTTTACAGCTCTTCTATGTCAAAGGGTGACAGCATCTAAAACCTAGCACAGGCTCAAGCCACCTTCCCAGAAGCATGGTGTCCCTAGACAGGGTGCTACCAACCCCCTGTGTACTTCACTGGTCATTCCCCATCGACAACAGAACCCTAGGTTTGGGATTCTGTATTTGTCAACACATAGAAATCTAAGTCCCACGGTGCCTGGATGGCTCAGTCATTAAGCGTCTGCTTCTCCCTCTCCCACTCCCCCTGCTTGTGTTCCCTCTCTCGCTGTCTCTCTCTCTGTCAAATAAATAAAATCTTCTTAAAAAAAAGGAAAGAAAGAACGAAAGAAAGAAAGAAAGGAAAGAAAGAAAGAAAGAAAGAAAGAAAGAAAGAAAGAAAGAAAGAAA
>NW_027397069.1:57465575-57482246 GCF_003265705.2 Callorhinus ursinus | reverse complement strand
AAAGAAAGAAAGAAAGAAAGAAAGAAAGAAAGAAAGAAAGAAAGAAAAGAAAAGAAAAGAAAGCAAGCAGAAGAAAGAAATCTAAGTCCCTCTGAAAGGCTTATTAAAGAGTTAGGATGGGTTAGCTGGGAAAAGAATAATTATAGGAATTGGCTTCATGTACCTGAAGGGAAAATAAATTAAGCTAATTCAAGGTAGCTCCCAAATCCAGAACCAGAAGCAAGCCAGGGGCAGGGGAGGGGGCAGTTATAGGGAAACACCTAGGCTCAATATAGAAATAAACCTTACAGCAGTGTGGGAAGTAATAGATTCTCAAAATCCCCAAATGGCCAAGGAGAGGCTTCTGTACCAGGTGATAGTTATAAAATTTGTTCAAAATAAAACTTCAGGGGAGCCTGGCTGGCTCCATGGGTGGAGCATGTGACTCCTGATCTCGGGGTTGGGAGTTTGAGCCCCACATTAGGTGTAGAGATTACTTAAAAATAAAATAAAATAAAATAGTCTCCATGATTCTTCATACCTTCATTATACAAAGTTTAAGAAACTTGAAAGCCCAAGCCAAAATTCAAGAACTAGGAAATAAATGAGAGTGCAAACACTTTGACATAATTCCTACACAATTTGTCAGACATTAAATCTTCTACTTGTAAATACTTATGAATGGCATTAGATCTATTAATAATTTAGTGACCATTTCCAATGGCAGTAATTAATACAACTGGGTTGTTGTAATGAAGTAAAAATGTACCAGTAACCAGCAATAACCTTTGAAGAAACTTCTCACCCGATTTACCTTAATAGGTTGGAGAAATTAATTCAAATTGAATAAACTAGGGGGCTGAAAATGAGAAAGCAAGCAAAGAGGAAATGAAAAAGTAAGGAGGGGGGAGTAGGAGATGATCAAAAAGACCCATTTAATATAAGCCATTCAGATCTGTGCCCTCAAAAGCTCAGAAAATTATGTGGCATTCTTCATTTGGTGAATAATTGAGAACAGATCAGAAAGACTCCCTACATCCCACATTTTTAACTAATCTACCCCAGGTATCAGCCTTAGATGGGAAATGAGAAAATTAATGAACAAATAGCAAGCCTATTAATGGGGGGAGGGGGTCAGGGAGGGTGTCATAAACAGATCATGATTTTCTGTTTAAAGCACTTAAGGCAAAAGTGGACTTTTGTGACTCTTAAAAAGGGAAACACTGCAAAAGTCTGGCTTCAACATTTCTCTCTACCTCATCAAATTTTAGATACTGAATTTGATGACAATTCAGAGGGGATAATTTTTGATGGTGGTTCTGACTAACGGTGGTTCAGGAAACAATCACACATGTAAACTTTAAAACACTCTCCACTCGGGAGAGGAGCCATAGGTTCCCTTTTGAAGCTTTCTCTGCTGTTGATAGCATAGTTAGGACATAAAAGCATCACAGAAAGACAGATTTTCTTTCTCCTATAAATACAAGCGTTCAAAGATCCTAAAATGTCTAACTAGTCAAAAATTAAACCCAGATCAAAGACAATAAAACTAAATATCATTATTTTCTTAATATTCCACACTAAACAATTTCGTAGGCTCAGACTCCTATAAAGAGCGTGCCAGTTTTGAACCACACCCAGCAGAAATAATTAAGACCCACTTTGTGCTGTCCAATTTTATTTTTTTCCTGTCTTCCTCCACCTCTGTTTGAAAGAGCCAAAATGTGTATTCCCCACACTATCACAGGAAACAAAGCAAGGGAATTCCATCTAAATTGAAGGATGTCAAATTCCCAGGCACAGCCAGGCAGGATGTCAAAGGTCATGCCCCATATTTGGCCAAAGAAAAATGCTATTAATGTATTTATAGCTAGAACGAATAACTATAAATCCAAAAGCTATAACCTGATGAAAGATGGAAGAAGCAGTAAATTCAAAAGTTTTTAAGCCTACACCCAGTGTGCTGTCCTGGTGACATTCAAGTTCATCTGCAAAATAAATGTAGTCTAACAAGTCATTATGCTCTTATCAGTGGGCCCCTGATGGGACAGCCCTGTGAAGGTCTGCAGGAAAGTGGCTGCTAACTTGTTTCAAGCCAGAGTAACAAAATAGCCTGAGGGAGCAGACGACCCTCACCAGGAGAGATGAGCTTTTGTGCAAAAGGCAAGTCATAGACTCCAAAGTTTGCTTAATAAAATTCAATGTCATTTTTTTATTTAAGTGAGTCCCTGAAACAGTCTCAGCTTACTAGGGCATGTGACTAAGGGAGGGCTCCCCATTTGAAATTAGTAAGGAAAGGAATTCCTATGATGCAGTATCTTAGAATCTGAGATGTTCAAAGTTTTTCATTTTATGCCTCTGACATCTTTACTTCTTTCTCCCAGTCCTCTTTAAAAGTTATTTGAAACACAAATGGGGGTGGGAAGTGTGAATGAGGCTTAACTGGAGGCCCTGAGCTGTCAATCGCAGGAGAATGATCTCAGCCCTTGACTTCCGTGACTGCATGTGTTTTCCTTTTTTCTCTTCTTGCCTTTTATACAAACACAGACGGAAGTCATGGTTAGTCTAAGAATCATAGCCATCAACAACTGGTCTTTGATTAAAATGTCTCCATAATTTCATCACAAAAGAAATTAAGTAGGATCTTTCTATGAATAAATTCAGCATCTGATATAACCCAAGATCATTCATCGTTCAACAGAAACACACAGCACAATAGTCATTATTTTAATTTTTTTTCTTAGAAATACAATTTATAAGTCATGCAATTGAATAGTAATGAATTCTGAAATTGACTTTCAAACATGCACCCTCCCAGTTTGTGGAGCAGAATGAACAGCATAAATGTGAGCTACATATGTATCAATATAATACTCTCTCCATTTTATTCTATGTCTCTCTCCCACATCCTCTACCTTTAGCTCAAAATAAAGCAAAAATAAAGCAATCACACTAAGGAATGCAATGACACAAACTTTAATACTCAAACTACTTATTAAATGGCTTGAAACCCAACTAACCTGAAAAGATGACTCCAGAATACTTACTTCTGAGTTAGACACCACAGGCTAAAAAGATCATGAAGAAGGTCAATCTCTGAAAAAATAGAAACAGATGGCGTGGGGACTAGCCCTCAAATACAGGGGACCCAACTACACACCAAAGTGTGAGCAGGGTAATTCTGAAAGCCATGGCAACCATGATTCTAAATTTCTATTTTGGTAATCCTAAATCTGCTTCTTTGTGTTTTGTTTTGTTTTTTTTCAAGTATGTCCTCTGTATAACTATTCAAAGATATCAAAATGGCATTTTGAGAAATATAAAGCACCTTAAAGAAATATCCCAGAAATACTAGGATATAATATTACAGTGCTACTACAAAGCAGAGTGATCACAGCTGAGGAAGTACCCATTACAGAACCAAAAAAAAAAAAAAAAAAAAAGTAAAATCACATCAAAACATATCTAATTACAGGAATTTTTAACCCTAATACCTTTCCTTAGCATTTATTTTTTAATTTTCCCCAATACTTCAGAAGAGAAAATAGCAATGAAAACCATTTGGTGGGGCACCTGGGTCGTTATGTGTCTGCCTTCGGCTCAGGTCATGATCCCGGGGTCCTGGGATCGAGCCCCACATCGGGGTCCCTGCTCTGCGTGAGGGAGCCTGCTTCTCCCTCTCCCACTCCCCGTTGCTTGTGTTCCTGCTCTCGCTACCTCTCTCTCTGTCAAATAAATAAATAAAATCTTTAAAAAGAAAGAAAGAAAATCATTTGGTGATCTCTAAAATGTAAAGCCATCAAATACTGTGTTTGAAATCAGTATTATATATCACCCCCTCAAAAAAATAAGTGTTATAATCTGAAAGTCTGCCTGTTAATGCAAATACACATAATAGACATTATTCTAGGCCATATATAATCAATTCTATTTCATGAATTCTAAGAGGTTCAAGAAACCATTTGAGGCACATAGGTAACAGAAGTATAGGAATCTTTCACATTCGGCATATGCAAACGTTATAATGGGACAGTAAAGAGGAAGGAGAGACCAATTTAGCCCCATAGATTACATAAAAGTCAGCAGGATGGTCCACAGGAAGCTTTCACATTCATTGCATGTAAATTTCATGATGGCATGCATATCTACCCATCCTGAGAGAAAAGGTTTACATTCAAATTTAGAGAGATGCAATTAGCTTGGCACCCAGTACACAAACAACCTTAGTTGATATTTACAAGTTCTGCAAGTTCCCCTCTCCCCCCCTTCAGAGCTGGCCCCACAGACTGAGAAAGAGAGGTCCCCAGATGCAAGCAGGTGATGTAACACTTGCCTTAAGGTAGTTGGGTTTCTCCTACATTCAAATCACAGTATGGTGGGCTGAACCTGACACTGAAACTTCACTGGTGTGACAAACTGATGATTCTGCAAATTACAAGTCACAAATTCAAGAAACTACATCATCTCCAAAACAAAGTTAGGGTGCCTGAAGGTACCTATCTTGATGCATTTATCCTGATGCAACCCTACATTTAAGGTTATACGGAGAACAACAGGGAAAAAAATTCCTTTCATGTCAAAATAGTACAATAAAATCCACATTTTGAATGTCACTACCTCAAGAATCTGCCAGAATAAGAGCCTCTAGCTAAACCATATGCAAACCATTTCCTTTGACCTTGCTTCCAAGCAACCAAACTGTCTAAGGTATTTGATAATTTACTTGTATAGACCATTCCCAAATATTTATGTGGTTATTTTGTTTTCAAGCTTTGAAGGACACATAATATTTACAACCCTAGGAATTATATAATTCATTATAATTTCTCTCTTCAAATTGGATTTGAAATCCAAACGCATTTCTTTTCAAATACAAAATGCAGGGTAAGCCCTTTTCACTCTTACCCTCCCCACCACTGAAAAGATAAAGACCCTCCCATTCTGTATGTAGGGATTTCTCACCTAGACAACAAGATGGGGCTTCTCTCAAGACACCTGCATGTTAGGCTTTCTGGGGCATGAAACTGGTAGAGGCGGGCGCCTGGGTGGCTCAGTTGGTTAAGTGACTGCCTTCGGCTCAGGTCATGATCCTGGAGTCCCGGGATCGAGTCCCACATCGGGCTCCCTGCTCAGCAGGGAGTCTGCTTCTCCCTCTGACCCTCTTCCCTCTTGTGCTCTCTATCTCTCATTCTCTCTCTCTAATAAATAAATAAAATCTTTAAAAAAAAAAAAAAAGAAACTGGTAGAGGAAAAGCACTAATTTTCTAGATTAAAAAAGGAAAACTGGGGGCGCCCAGCTGCCTCCGTCAGTAGAGCATGAGACTCTTGAACTAGGGGTTGTGAGTCCAAGCTCCATGGTGGGCACAGAGCCTACTAAAAAAAAAGGAAAACTGTCTGGCACACGGGGGGGGGGGGGTACGCACAAGGAGGATTTGAGGAGGCAAAGCTAAAAGCTAAGTGCCCCCAGGCGTCAGATAACCCTTGGAGAGATACTGAAAAGATCTTTATCTGCCCACATCATCCAAGCTGGTTCTCCTCTTCCTCCTTCCTTCGTTAGGCCTTTCTCTTGGCTAGAGTCCAAGCAAGACTCAGAGGGTTAATCACCCTCCTTGAGACTTTTCTACTGCAGTTATAAAATGCAACTACTGAGGTCCCCTCCCCTTCCTGAAGTCAGGTTCCTTTAGCTACTTTCAAACTGTTAACTCAGCAAACCAGTAACTTGAGGCCTCTCACCAGCAGTGCAAAGGCAGCTCTGTAACAACTTCAGTATCAGGTTGTAAAGAGACAAACATTTTTTTCTCACCTCTGATGTTTATCAGATCTCTGGTATAATAAAAGAAGAGATTCACAAAACCATGACCCATTTTCCAGATTCATGAGGAATGGCAACTGAGAAAAATCTGCTTATCCAAGAAATGTGTTTAATCCAACAAAAGAAAACAGGCCACCCCTTCTTCCCACCCTCTTCTGCCTAACAGCTCTGTTTTAATCAGAGGAGTTAAGCAGCATCTCCAAAGCCACTAAAGTCACAGGAGTTAGCATCAGGATCAGTTTCATAACTTAAGCAACACACCGTAATTAAGACGAGTATCATCTAGGATGAGAAGTTAATCAAGGCAGAAAAAGATTTTCTTTTCAGGTCTCAAAGAGCCACAGAGAGATGCTGGAACCAGGTCACACTCACAAAGGTGGCAGCCTGGGGACTTCCACGTATGTGGCCAGCAGGAGTGTGTTAAGAGGAGTATGGGATGCTGGAGCTAAGAGCACATGCCATGTCGCAGGCACTGCAGGGCAGACCAATGAACCACAGGCTTTAGAGGTGGCATTCTCTTGAGAGATGTGCCATCCACCATTCCTAAGAATTCTAGAACTCCTGTGACTTAGCGTCAAAGGGACAGGCTACCTTGGAAAAAATGACCTGTCCTCCCACAGATCTACAAATTGACTCTGCCTCTCCTCCCAGGAGCTAAGACTCCACACTTCTCTCCTTCAAAATCAGAACCAAGATAAGACACAAGTTAAAGGATGAAGATGTTTTACATCTCTCTCTCTCTCTCTCTACTTATGGAATGAAAAGACCAAAGATGAGCTGTAATTCTGAACCTCACTTGATCTCACAAGTGTGATATCGTGATGTGCTATGAAAGCTATTTTGCCCACGTGGAAGATAATTTACACATTTAATAAAACCTTATAGTAGTGAGCTCTTTTTGTTTCCCTCTCACTCCCCAAAGCAAAGTACCTTTTAAATAATATGTTGTCTGCTACTACAGGTATGTATATACTACTAAAATAGCTTTCTACGTTTCTCCAACACTTGTTATTTCTAACATGGTTAATAATGTGTATTTGTGCCTTTTGCTATACCCAAATACATTTTCTATTGCATAAATCTTTAAGTTCTCCATGATAGACAGGCTCACTCACAAGTATTCTGAATACATTCAGTTCCATGCCTGCCTGGTATCACTTTTAGGTTTAGCACATCACAATTTAACTTCCTCTGGATCCACTGAAGTATCTCATTATAACCTTCATTCCTACACCAGGGTCAGTGGGTAAAGACATATTACGAGAAAGCTATCAAGAATTTCTAGTATTTAGCTAATGCAATACTAGAACCGACGTTTAAATTTTAAAGCATCTTTTGAAGACAATACAACTTTCCCTCATAATTGCCCTAAGTATATTCTGAGATTGCTAACTCCAACTTTAGAATTTCTAATTTTTTCAAAAAAAAAAAATAAAAATTATGTATAACAATGAGCATTCTGGGGCGCCTGGGTGGCTCAGTCAGTTGGGCATCTGCCTTCTGCTCAGGTCATTATCTATGGGTCCTGGGATGGAGGCAAGGCCCATGTCCTGCTTCCTGCTCAGCAGGGGTGGGGGATTGGGGGGGTGATTTTCTCTCTCTCTCTCTGCCCCTCCCCCTGCTCATTCTCACACTCTCTCAAATGAATTAATAAAATATTTTTAAAGGGGGGGGTACCTGGGTGGCTCAGTCGTTAAGCATCTGCCTTCAGCTCAGGTCATGATCCCAGGGTCCTGGGATCAAGTCCCGCATTGGGCTCCCTGCTTGGCAGGAAGCCTGCTTCTCCCTCTCCCACTCCCCCTGCTTGTGTTCCCTCTCACTGTGTCTCTCTCTGTCAAATAAATAAAATAAAATAAAAATAAAATAAAATAAAATAAAATAAAAATGAAATAAAAAGGGGGGGGCGCTTGGCTGGCTCAATTGTTTAGGTGTCTGCCTTCAGCTCGGGTCATGATCCCAGAGTCTGGGATCAAGCCCCAGGTCGGGCTCCCTGCTCAGTGGGGAGTCTGCTTCTCCCTCTCCCTCTGCCACTGCTTGTGTTCTCTCTTTCATTAATATATAAATAAAATCTTAAAAAAAAAAATGAGCTTGCTTTGTTTAAATCACTCTGCTCCCAGGACACAAAGTACGAAGGTTAGGTTTTTGTTTTTAAATAAACTCTGCCCCTAAGGTGGTGCTCAAATTCACCACCCTGAGATCAAGAATTGTATGCTCCACTGGACTGAGCCAGCCAGGCACCCCCTAAAACTAAGTTAGTTTTAATTAATAGACCAAGCAAAAAGCTAAATACTTTGTAAATACCTACTATTCAAATGTTTTTCTTATTTTTTTTAGTGGGGGGGTACGGGGAAGGGGTGCAGAGGGAGAAGAGAATCCCAAGCAGACTCTGCTCAGTGGAGAGCTGGATACAATCCTGAGAGCCTGAGATCGCTCCTCAGATCACGACCCCAGCTGAAAGCAAGAGTCAGACACTTAACCTACTGCACCACCCAGGCGCCCCATGCCTACTATTCATATTAAGTCAATTATATAATAAGTTCCATGTTCCATTATCAAATTCTGTATATGAATTTTAAACCAAATGCAGTACACTGGCTTCACTTGCATTCCATGGGTTTCTATATTTTCATAAGCATCTCTAAGAAACTGAATTTTAAGAACTAAAAATGTGACCATATTTTCATTAATTCCTTACATGTTAAAAAAATATAATTTCATAGAAAAATTTGGTCTATAATATTATTTTCATAATATATACAAAGTCCAATTTCAATCTGACAATAGTCTACCTATACTTTTTAAACTTCCTAGGTTTCATATATTACTCTGAGAAACTGATGCTTCCCCTATTTTCATGCCTTTATGAATGCCAATACATCATTTAGAAAATCAATTTAAAAATAATCTGATGGGGGGCACCTGGGTGGCTTAGTCGGTAAAGTGTCTGTCTTCAGCTCAGGTCATGATGCCAGGGTCCTGGAATGGAGCCCGTCAGGCTCCCCACTCAGAGAGGAGCCTGCTTCTCCCTCTGCTTGTGCTTGCTCTCTCTCTCTCTCTCTCCAAAATAAATGGAATCTTTAAAAAAAATAATAATCTGATAGAAAAATGGATGTGCCAATGGACAGATACACGATAAAGTATAATAAAATGGTAGTAGTAAAAACTAGATGGCAGGTATACAGGTGTTCAATGTAGAATTCTTTCAACATTGCTGAACATTTGAAAATATTATAATGCAATCTTTGGAGACTAACATCCCATTTTCAAGGTCCATTTCGATAGCCAACACAGAACTCTATTTTTCCCCGAAGGCACTTAACCCTTTCTACCATGTACTATATAGTTATTTCCATGTCATACCTCATCTCCCTACAGGATCCACGTTTGAATCAGTTTTCTATCATTCAGATACATCTAGTACAACATTCTGTAATCATTCATTACATCAATTACCCAATAATCATTCAACAAATGGAGAAAAAGTAAAAATACTTTGACCATCTCCAGAAAATAATCACAGATCTTTACAGCTATACTAATATAAACATTATCACATCATGAACACATAGAAAGCTAAAATATAAAAGATCCATGGTTCAAGAAAAACTTTCCCAACCACATATTTACAATATAACTGAGACAATATAACATGCAGGCATTAAAGTTAAATTATAATACACAGCAGCATGAATTAAGAGATCACCAGGCATCCACACAGAGAAGGCAAAAATGCCTTCAGGCAGGAACCAAGACTGGAAGTTGGTGGGACAGTCATGAGCTTTGCATACTAAGCAGAATTTTCAGAACTTCCAGTAGAGGCACAAGATGATCCAAGTCCTACGGACAGGATGGTCTAGAACTTAAATAAGAGACCTAACCAAGGAGAATGGGTACAGTCAGGAAGTCAGTGTCTCAAGAGACTAAGAAAAAAGAGCTAACAGACTTGGGGGCATGAGAAGAGTGTGCTGAAGAGGACGTCCAAGTCTGAAAACTAGGGAAAGGGTTAACTAACTAGACCACTAACCAAATCAAGGAACTCAAGATGGGAACCTCATCTCAGAGTAAGAGGAAATACAGCACACTTGGGTTTCGACGTGTTCAATTTGAGGTGAAAGTGGGACACTAATGGCCTGGAGACCAGGCAATAGAGGGGGTAAGTTATCTATAAAGGAACCAGAGAAAAAGTCCACAACTTGTCCTGAGGTATCTTTAGGTTTGAGCACAGAAGAAGAAATGATAAGCGAACCAACTGGAGGAGAAGCCAGATGAAAGGGGGAGAGGGGAGGGTATCAGGATAGTCCAATGTAACTGAGTTCCCAATAAGAATGTACGGGGTGGTCAATGGAAAACTGAGAAAGGAGAAGACTTAAAGACACTCCCTGTCAGCCTTAGTGACTTCTGACCCATAAAGACTGCAAGCTTCAGCAAACATCTGAAGCCAAAAATTGGGGGCTACAGAAGCTCATCACACAGCTCTGTCTCACCTTTTTTTCTGTAATAAATATAGCCTGAAATAAAGGACAGATGTTTAATTTCTGTCCTTAAAGTAATGCATTAAGGTGAAAATTCACTAAAAAATAAACTGGAAAGGGATTGTAAATTTAGCTTTCTAATCTTATTTGGCATAATATCAATACTAGCTTGCTTTTTAATAGCTTACGTCAAAGGTATATGAGGATGGATGAAAAAGAAAAAAAGAGGGGAAGAAAAAAAGGAAAGCATCCCAAAAAAGCCTTCCAAGTGGCAAGAATACCAAGCCTCAGTATTTGCAGTGCTTAACCCACAAATTTACAAACCATAGGTAGACTGAGTAGAATAAAGTGGGATGCCAATGGGGAGGGTGGTTTTTTAAAAAAACTGAACCATATGAAATCACTAATGTACAAAAATGCATTTTCACATTTCATATGTTCCTTAGAAGACCACAGATAACAAGCAGTAATTCTCTGCAAAGAATTTCTGTGCCACTGACATGAGTTCTGTTACTCCTTATCAGGAATTAGCAAAAAGGGAGAATTCTTCCAGACTTTAGTACATTTATGTACAGCATATCCACTGGAACACACAAAGCCTTAGACACCAAAATAATACACTTTCTCAAGTTCATCTGATCTTCTCTGTTTGACAACTGAAGAGGAGCCCAGACTAACTTCAGAATTTTGTACACACCAAGAAAAGGTAGTTATCTGACCCAAGGGAGATTCCAGGGGTTTGGGGCAAGGGCAAGTCTCTACAAGTTGTTATTATGAAGGCCAAGGCAATGTTGAAAGAAGCAGGGCTAGATCCACTCTGCTCAATCACTCAATGTTCCAATGCTCCGTACAACTAAACACTCCTTTGCTCTCTCCAATCACCATGGGGTTTATACTGCTTCTCCAAGAGGATTCCAGGAAGCCCCAAAGTTATGGCACATGCAGGGGGGAAAAAAAAGCAGGCGATTAAATTCCCATGATGCCAGGGTACTGGGTAGTTTCCAAGGGCAGAGTGTTCTAGAAAAATGCAAATAATTCAGACTCTCCAAAGAAATTCCAGGCAAATACAGACAGCGGCTGTCTTAGAAAATCATACAGAATTGTAGTTTAGGAGCTTGGATGGAGAGGCACAAAAACAGGCCTCTAAGTAATAGCGGAGGGGGGGGAGTGTCTCAATGTACTTTAACCTTTTTATAAAGTTTGCATGAGAATTAAAAATGTCTTCTTTCCACTATTCAAATATTTGCCACTCTAAGAAAATAAAATCTGGAAAAAAATCAAAAACAGAAGTCACCACTCTGGCCACAGCTCTCCCAAGGATCTGCCACAAAAACACAGGTAAAATAAAAATAAAATTCTTATCATCATCAATTAAGGACTCAAACTTGACACTGACACCGATTTTGGAATTTCTGGAAAAAAACATGCCAGCCATAAGATCTGTCACATCAGTCCCACATACCTTTTTCAGTCTTCAGCAAATATGGTATCAATTTGGCTGCATAATTCCCTTATTCATTTTTAATTCTCTTCATGCTCCCTTCCCCAAATACATATATTGAAATTTCCACTTTAAGGTAATTTCAGTAACTAGAAGTTAGCCTCACTGAGAGGCCATTCTTTAAGTCAAATATGAGTATGCAGCAAGAAAACATCTGTCATCGCTGTGCCAAGGACTCTGTGGCTATTTAAATCACTCACCTGAAGATTACAAACCTGAAGTACAGAATATGAATTTTAAAATAAAAAATTTTTAAAAAGTACTGTCAGTTCATAGGCCAAATTAAAAAAACATTATTCCAAAATAAAGAATATCTGAGGTATATAAAACAATTTAAACTTTTCTTTAAAATGTATTAAGATTTATTGTTGAAGCATTCTTTAACCCAGGTGTTCCAAATAATGTCGAAACAAAAAACAAGAGTCAACTTAAAACTGCCATTAAAGGCGGGGAGGGGGGACCCACACAGAACCAGAGCTCACAATACTACTTCCCAAGCTCTAGAAAGCTTTCTATGGGTGTGAGGGGGGGGGCGGGGAGAGAACAGGTCATGGAAAAGAAGTTTCACTATTTATAAATACTGTACATGGTTTAAAAGATCCTGGGTTTTCCAAAAGTCTTAGCTTCCACTCTGAGTGTAACCTTATGACAGTTATGGCCAATATTAAAACAAGTGTAAAGCAGATGTAATGTACCATCCCTACAAATACAAAACGCACATCCCACAAATATAACCAGTGTCTAAGGAACTAGAAGTTTATGAACTCTTTAACAGCTTTTCAACTATTCTGTCCTATGCAAATGACTTTCAAATTCTCTGGCAGGCCCCAGGAAGTTAAAGCACAAGAAACTGTATAATTAAAGATTCAGTCTAATTCCCAGTAGTAAATCACAGGAAATAGTTCCAAAGCAGCCTCTCCTCAGTTCTAAAACAGTTAGGTTTTGGTTGATTTGCATTTTAGAATTCGAATTTTTTTTTAAGCTAAAAGTCATAATAAAATTTGTCCCTTTTGTGAATCTTTAAAACAGGAGGGTCTTTCAAATCTGAGAAACTTGGTTTTAACAAGTAACACATTTTTATGAAAACTCAAACCAGAAGACTAGTTATGAGTTAGAATACTTAAAGTTGTTTCTTTTCTTCTTAAAATATCCTTTTACTCAAAGTGAAAATGCACTTGCTATAATTTGACTTGCACCAACGGACTCTCATTACACCTGAAACACTCACTTGAGAATGGCAGCCTGCTCCCTCCCAAAGCCCCACTTGGTTTCCACTGGGAGATGCCGCTGGGCCTCCAATCCTTAACAGATATTAACAATTCTTACTATCACTTAATGGATCTTCTAGCTATTTGAGTACATTTTTAAAGAAAAAATTATAACTGCATTTGGGGAAAAAAGTTAGAAGAACCTAATAAAAAAGGTTGGGGGTTTGATTTGGCCTTAAAATCTATTTTTTAAAAGCACTAAATCTTAAAATTCTAGGTTATATTCCTAGTTTAAGAAGAATACTCTGATTTAAGACCCTGAGAGGCAAAACTAAATATAATCCCAAAACACTGCCCTTCCCCATCTCTAAAGAAAGGCACTCCAGCAAACTGAAGTAGATTGTATCCATTTCCAAGGACGTAAAAGAATGGTGTTAGTACACACCGTACTTTGAATGTCCAAAAAAAAAAAAAAAATTTTTTTTAAATGGCAAACGCTTTATAATAAATAGCTCAAGCAGGGTTGATAAGATGAGTAAGTCAAGTACTTAAATTCAAATGTTAAGTAAAACTGGATTTGGCAGACAATCCTGATTTTGTGACTTAAAAGAATACATACCAAGCTTTTTGAAACTTGGTAAAACTGCATGTAATGCCTAGTAATGAGATTGTAAGTGGTACCTTTACTCCAAAACACACTTTGGAAAAAATAAAATCCTGGCTCCTTCTCCAGGAACTTCAGTAAGATATGAGTAACTTAACCTTTTTGACACACATTAACCACAAACGTGACAGTGTATGTAAAACAACCGTGGTGTAACCAATTGCGCAGCAAAGATCAATCTTTATTATGCTGTACAGTCAGGATAAGGGGTGAGGAAGAAGTTCTCAATTAAACTTTCGTATCGATCCCTCCACCTGTGACAGTGAGAAATTGTCAGCTTCAGAAGGCCGCGCGGCGAACGGACCCCCCGGTAAGCCTGCCCACAGCCTGTCCTGAGAGCCCTCGCGTCTTTTCGGCCTGCAAGTAGGGAAGTACCTGGCCCCCACCCTGAGTCCCTCCGAGTCTCCCCTCTCTGAAAGG
The DNA here is from genome assembly GCF_003265705.2 of Callorhinus ursinus. Classification (NCBI taxonomy): domain Eukaryota; kingdom Metazoa; phylum Chordata; class Mammalia; order Carnivora; family Otariidae; genus Callorhinus; species Callorhinus ursinus. The sequence continues at coordinate 57,468,190 of NW_027397069.1, read as the reverse complement.
CAGAAAGGACCAGAGGAGGCTCATCTACAGTCCTCCATCGAAGCAGGACGTTAGCACACGTTCCTTTGATGCGCACCTCCACTCCGACTCCCCCAAAACACTTGTCACAAAGACCCCCCCGCCTTGCCCCTCGTTATCTGTACTTCCACGCTCCGTAACACTGAGGTGGCAAAGTGAGAAAAAAGGTACACACATCTCCACTTCTAGTCACCCAGGGCAGCTTCTCCAAGCCCAATCAAAGACCTCGGACAATGAGCGAGGCCAAGTTTGGGGGAATTTCCTAGCGCTGAAAAGTGCTGGCCTCGCACCCCCGCGGCCCGGCCCGGAGCGGCGCACCGCCCGGGCGCGCTGGCCCTTTAAAGGCGCTCTCTTCCTACGCCTGCGGCCCCTCCCTCGCCGTCGCAGCTCCCGCTCCCGCCCACGCCTCCGCCGAGGGTCACACTTGAACTTTAGCTCTCCCCGCGCGGCCCGGCGCCCGCGCACCGCAGGCGGTGGCCGCCTCTTCGCACGTGTCGGATGCACTACCTCGGGCTCGGCGCGCCCGGCCCCTTGCACTCGAGGCCACTTCGGATAAAATCAAAACAAAGCAAAGTGCACACCGGCCTCCAAAAACTGCGCTGTCTGCCCCCAGGGGTCGGCTCGCGACCTGTCCGTCCCCTCCACCTACAGCTCCGTCCCCGGGCGGCGGGGCCCCGAAGAGCCTCGCCGCGCCCTCCTCCGCCCAGCGCGGCGGAAACGGCTCTGCGGCGCAGTCCAAGGCTGCTGGGACGCGCGCCGCGGAGACGGAGAGGAGCCGCCCTCACCCCCAAGGTCCAGAAGGAAAAGGAACAGTGGCAGGGTCCTCGCCGGTCGTGGGCGAGCAGTCCCCAGTAAACCCCTTCCTCCTTTCACTGGCGAACTTTTCTCTCCGCTTTTATGTCCACTTCTTGTACTTTTTTCACTCCCTAATTCCCAAGTGAGCCCCCTCCCCCGTCCCGCTCGAACTCTCACTTAAGCGCGCTCACACACTTATTCCGGTCCCCCGACAGGTCCCCGGCAAGCCCACCACTCACATCTGCCACTTCTCGCGCTCTCTGCACTCGCTGCCCGCATGCCCTGCACTTTCAGGGCAAGCCAACTTCCACAGCCGCCCCCTCGTCTGCCCCACCACAACCTCAGGTGGAGGCAGAGGTCCCCGCGCCTCACTCCCTATCCGGCTGTGCGCCCCGAGGCCACTCACCTTCCAGCCCGCCGAGCTGTTGCTGTCACCCTTATCTTTGAAGTAGGGCACGCTCTTGACCATCCACTCGTAGATCTGCGACAGCGTGAGCCGCTTCTCGGCTGAGCTCTCGATGGCCTTGGTGATGAGGTCGGCGTAGGACAGGTTGCCCCACGCGTTACGGCGGGACGAGCTGCTCTTTCGCGGCTGCCCTGCGAGCGGCCCGGCGGCGGCTGGCGGCACCGGCGGGTGCTGAGACAACGGCCCGGGCGGCGGAGGCTGCGGTGGCGCCGGGTGCAGGCAGCCCGCCTCCGGGCCCTGGAAGTCCCCGCACAGCCCCCCGGTGGCGGCGGCGGCGGCCGCTGCCGCCGCCACCGCTGCCGCCGCCGCCGCGGCCGCCGCCACGGAGCCGGGCGCCTGCTGGAAGTCCCCGGTCTCCTCTAGCAGGCTCAGGTTGCTCATGAAGTCGGCGTTGACAGCGGCCGCCGAGGCCGAGGGCAGGCCGGCGGCGGCGTCGGGGTTCGCGGCCGCGCCGCCCGACGGTGCCGGGCTGGAGGTGGCCGAGTTGGACTGGCTAAACTCCGGCCTGGGCAGCGGCCAGGTGCACGAGCGCGGCCGGGGCAGCGGCTCGAAGTCCGGGTCGATCTCCACCACCTGGGGCGCTTCGGCCATGGTGACCCCCACCCCTCCCCCAGCCGCGGGAGAGCCGAGGGGTCGAGCGCACCACACGGGGCCAAAGGGGAGGGGGTGCGAAGAGCCGGTCCGAGATTTGCGGGGGCGAGGTCCGTGCCTCGAGCCGACGAAAACCGGGAGGAAGGCGCGGCGGAGTGGAAGCGCGAGCCCAGAACTTAACTTCGCGGGTCCATCAACATCTAGGCTCCTCCAGGTCCGCTGCACGGGCAGGACGGCAAGCCAGAGTCACCCGGCCGGGCAGCGGTCGGCGCCGCACTCCTGCTGACAGGGCCCGCGGACGGAAGGACGGATGGACGCCGCGGGCTGCTCGCTTTCCCGGCGGCGCGACCGCGGCGCTGCTGCCTGTTGAATGTGGCGGCGGCGGCGGCGGCTGCAGCGATTACGCTGCCGCCCGACTTACGGGATCTGCCGCCGCCCCCCGCCCGCGGCGGCGCGCGCGCCGGCCCGCCCCCTGACTGACAGCCCGCGCGGCCAATGAGCGCGCGGCGCCGCCGCCCAGGCAGCCAGTGGTCGCCCGCCTGGGCGGGGGCCGGTTTTCCACCGGGAGGCGGCAGTGGTTTGGTGGGGGGGTAGTGGGGTGTTTTTCTCTTTCACACTCTCTCTCTCCTCTCTCTCTCTCTCTCTCTCTCTCTCTCTCTCTCTCTCTCTCTCTCTCTCTCTCTCTCTCTCTCTCTCTCTCTCTCTCTCTCTCTCTCTCTCTCTCTCTCTCCCCCCCCTCCCTCCC
>NW_027397069.1:57406606-57465475 GCF_003265705.2 Callorhinus ursinus | reverse complement strand
TCTCCCCCCCTTCTCTCTCCTCTCTCTTTTTTTGGATCTCTGTTATTTTCTGGTAATTCTCAAGTGTTTCTGTGAGTCTCTCGCGCTCTCAGTGTTTTGATTGCTAGGAGGCAAACCAGCGTGGAGGCGGCGGCGACACTTTGTTTACTACTGAGGAGCAAAGCCGAGTACTCGGGAAGCTCGAGTGGAACGAGTCTCTCGCTTCGCCTCGACCTCCGCTCGGGGCCCAAAGTGGGGCGGGGCGGGGGCCGGGGGAACGCTCCCAGCTCCGCCGGCACTGGGTGGGCGGGCGGAGGCGGCCTCGCGGAATTCTACTCAGTCGCCCCCTTCTCGGCTCCACCCACGATTTTTTTTGCAGAGAGACGTGGGGAAGTCGGTGGGCTTTGTTTTTGTTTTTTGTTTTCTTTCCCTGCGATCTGTCAAGTTCTTTAGCCCCCACGCGGGCTGCACAGACCCCCCCCCCCGGCACCTGGATCCTGGCGGTGGAGTCCGCGCGGCGGGCATCCTCCCCGCCGCCTCTGCGCCGGGAGCCCACCTGTCCGCACCCACAAGTTGAGCCTCTGCGGTTCGCTCTCGCCGGGGGCCAGGCGTTCAGCCCAGCAGCCTCCAGCTGGGTTCACTCCATTCTTGACCTAAAAGGCTAGAAATGAGGGAAAGGGCCTCAGCGCGGGCCGAAGACAGTCCTGTTTCACACGCACACACAGACTCAGAAGCATCCTAGACCGCAGGCCCTCTGTGGGAACATCTTCCCCTGGGCGGGAACCTCAGACTCTTAATAGTCCAGGCGCTGCGGGGAAGGGATCAGAGAAGGGATGCAGACAGAACCTTGTTACTTTATTACTTACCCCTAATTAAGTTCAACTGTTTGCTTGTTATTTCTTTGCTGTTTAGGATGCAAGTGGTAAGGTGTCGAGAAGTAAAAGCGCAAGAGGGGTAAGACCAAAGCCTTGGGGCTCAGCCCTGCCCCACCCCCAGGTTCATTTAAACTGTTTGCCGCGAGTATCAGTAAACCCCTCACCCACCCCACCACACCTTTCCCCATCTGGGCTCCAGGTCCTGTCGAGATCAGTGATGCCAAAGGTAGGAAGACAATGGTCCTTGTGTCTTAGGGGGCAAAAGAAAGAGTTTTCAAGAAACAGCTTTTTTGTTTTGGTTTGATTTTTAGGAGGAATATGGAAGGCATTTCCCTTCATAGGGATGGGATCACTTAGGGTGGAAGATTGACGGTAGGGTTTTAAATACCTTGTCCAAAATGACAGCTCCCAATTATTTTAAAAATCCCCTTTTTCTTACAGGTAATTCTTCAATTGAAAAAGTGGCATCTAAAGAAAATTAGGCCTCATTTACAGAAGTTTGAAAGGACTTAGAGATTTATTTCTTCCTTTACATTCTCACTATCATCTCCCTAGTTCAGACCCCTATTTATTCTTAGCCCACTTATCGCAAGAACTTCCTACCGATAATGGGGGGCTGGGGGAGAAGGTCGTGAGCCTGATGGATTAAGTGCAGGGTTGGTTCCCACCCTCCTTCTCCTGTGGCCTCGGCGTTTACTATCAAATTTGGACAGTTCGGGCCACCTCTACCAGCCGCTAGGGGACCTCAGTAACCCAGACGATGAGCTCAAAGGAAGGAGGTAATGTGGAACTGTGGATACCCTCAACCTCTCCAATTAAGCTCTGCAGAGGCAGCCCCCATTCAGATGGCCGCACCCTACAAATAGGCGGTGCCCTGGTGGATCATTCTTGGCAAAGGAAACCAGCTGCAGATTTGGCCTTGCTTTCCTTTCAATTCCAATTTTTCATGGGTTAGGTCAGAGGAGAGTATTTGATTAAGGAAGTTTTCTTACAGACTTTCCTCAGGTCCTTGAAATCTGGACTCTCCTGCCTAATTGTTTAAATGTTGTAATTTGCTTTTCTTTGGTCTTGAAGCAGGCACAGAGTACAGTGCCAATGTCCCTGACACATAGTTCCAAAAAAGTGAACAAATGTTTAAAGGTGTTTCTAGCTGCCTACTATACCATTGTGCATGTCAATTTACTGAACCTTAGGGTGCTGGTGAACACTGGCTTGTTTCCAATCTTTAGCTCACACAAGCTATTCTGTAATGAATAACCGTACATAACTCATTTTGCATCTGTGCAAGTATAATATACAAGAGGAATTTCCAGAAAAGAGATCACTGGGTCAGCAGTTAAATGCATTTGCAATTTTTTTTAAGATTTTATTTATTTATTTGACAGAGAGAGACACAGCGAGAGAGGGAACACAAGCAGGGGGAGTGGGAGAGGGAGAAGCAGGCTTCCAGCCGAGCAGGGAGCCCGATGCGGTGCTTGATCCCAGGACCCTGCGATCAGGACCTGAGGGAAGGGGACCTGAGCCGAAGGCAGACGCTTAAGGACTGAGCCACCCAGGCACCCCTGCATTTGCAATTTTGAGACACACTGTCAAATTGCCTTCCATAAGAGTTGCACCAAGCTAAACGTTCTTTTCAGCTAGACCCACAGAATGTTAAAATTGAAAGTAGAGATCACCTTAGTGGCCTCCTTTAATTTCTCCATAAGGAAATTGAGTCACAGAGAGGCTGATTTGCCCAAGGTCACACAGAAGCCAGTGGTGCTGCCATGGCTGGAACGCCAATTTCCTGCTTTCCCATCAATAATCTCTTCAATACACAGAAAATCAGAAATATCCGCAATTCCTATATAGCGATAACCACTCTAAAACTTTGTAGTATATTTCCTTCCAGTCAACCCCACAGATTTTAGTAATTTTAGTTAGGTGAACTCCACTGAACCAAACAAAGTTTGGATTTTGGAAGATTGAAAAAGCAGACACACACAAAAAAATGATAGTGACAGTAAGATAATGAAAGAAAAAAAGATTACAAAACAAGTTGTTTGGGCTTTTTTAGTCAGAAACAAACATTTTCTCTCTCTTTGAAGGATGTCAAAGTACTGAGGTTGGCACTAGTTCTGCTTAAGAGAAAAAAGTTCACTTCTTTTCTTCACTATTTTTTGTGGTAGCTGTTTGCTTCGAAGGCCGTTTCTAATGATCATCGCTTACTGGTTGGTGCATATGTCCCAAATGGAAAGAGAAATGTTTCATGTCAGGTAAGAACAATTAAATTGAAAAAGGAAATTTATCCTCACAAAGTCCATCTCACAAACCTATGTGGTGTTCTTTCTTCTGCCTGGTTTTCAGAGTAGCTGTCGCACCACCCTTGACAGGAAGACTGAGGGATGGTCCGGCAGAAACGTCTGCATTTACCCCTCACCACCAACATACTGATCTCTGGTTTAAATTCTTTACCTGTCAAAATAGGTAACTTAAGTCCAATGTAATGAGTAAATGAAAAGTCTGGATGTTTCTTTTTCAGTCATGACACTTCGCTTCATACCTCACCTTCCCTTTCCTCAACAACTGCTCATTTCTGATATTTTGTCTGAATTATTAAGAGGTACTGCTATCGGGGCACCTGGGAGGCTCAGTTGTTAAGTGTCTGCCTTCGGCTCGGGTTGTGATCCCAGGGTCCTGGGATCAAATCCTGCATCGGGCTCCCTGCTCCGCGGGAAGCCTGCTTCTCCCTCTCCCACTCCCCCTGCTTGTGTTCCCTCTCTCTCTGTGTCTCTCTCTGTCAAATAAATAAATAAAATCTTACAAAAAAAAAGAGATATTGCTATCAACCTAAAACCTTTCTTCACTTTGCCCCTAGAAAATAATCTGAAAAACCACAGCTTCAGGTTCTTAAACCAATGTCCTGAAACCTGACTGACATATCAAGTGGTAGCTCTAGCAATAGTAGGAGTCCCTCATTTTTCTTGAGGGATAATTTCCTTTGGATTTGGTTATCCTTTCAACAAAGATTTATAGAGCACCTACTATGCATATGCCAGATATTGTGCATCTTAGTACTTTGTTGTGATGGCAAATTCCTTGAGTTTGCAAATCTTTTTTTTTTTTTTTTTTTTTGCTTTATATGATTTTGATGTCAGAGTTAGGACAACGGATGATACTCTTAAATAACCAGTGCGTATTAACAATATTTATTTGGAGGAATGACACACACACACACATACACATACAAAGCATTTGGTAGCTACAAAGAATGCTGTCAGGAAAAAATTGAAATATTATCATCAATTTTGAAGAAAAATAATAAGAGGTAAAAAAAAACTAAATAAATGTGCCATTCACAGGCATTGGGAGTATGAGCTCTGGCCACCAGCCCTTGGAGTTTAGATGATTTTCGTTCAAATGGATAAAAGACAAAAGCTACATCAGGTTATTTGCCAATCACAAAGACAATGCTTACTGACGTATAACAGGAGAGAGGCCTTGGGCCAGTCATGAACCAGATCATCAGTGTTTTCAATTACAAAGAGCCAGTATTTGTTACCTTTGATAAATTCTGTTCCCTCATTTGAAGTGTTAGTGAAAGACTACTTGTGGGTCTCTACAGGAATGCTGAAATATACTTGTAGATAATTTAAATGACCAGCAATAGAGAATGGTTAAATAAATAATGGCATATCTGTAAGGTAGAATCTTATGTCATTTCAAATAAAGTGGACAAAGCATTTGTAATGACATTTGTGATGGTGCGATGCTGGTGATAACAGTATTTAGAAGATTGGAAGGTACTACTGTCAGCTAAAAATGTTAGCAGTGGTTGTATCTGGGTGATGGACTTATAGGTGATCATTATTGGTCTAACACAAACTCCTCCTTTTACAGGTAAGAAAACAGAGACACTAAGAACTTAAAAGATTGACCCATGGCTGTACAGTTAGTAAAGCACTGGGACCAGAATGCAGACCTCTCAACATTCAGGCCAAAACTGAGTTCTCGTGCATTGCTTCTCACGACAGTACCTTTGCTAACTGGGATTTTCAGACTATTTGATGACATTCAACCTACTTTATTTTATTTGTTTGTTTGTTTAAAATTCAACCTTTTTTTTTTTTTTTCAAAGTAAGCCATACACCCAGCGGGGGGCTTGAACTCACCACTCAAAAATCAAGAGTTGCATGCTTTACTGACTGAGCCAGTTGCCCCTCAAATTCAACCTGTTTTAAATGCTAGGTCTCTATTTTTGACACTATAAAATAACTCTCCCAAACTCCAAACTGTATCAGTATTACAATTAAAATTTTTCCTGACATTAAGGACTCATGAAATTGCCATAAAATTCATGGATGGCACATGAAATCCCAAACTCTTTGAATGTCACAAATCTGAATTTTGCATCCATGCTTAAACACAATGTGTTTTCACTATTTTATTTCTGTTTCATGTCATATTAAAGCTCTTAACATGCTTCCAAAAAAGGGGGGACATATGTATTAAATAAGAAAACGCTGCCATGTAGAACACAGATGGTAGTACATTTTTGGCAGAAAAGAAGTTTAACGAGGCATTTTACTTATTTACTTGGAAAACTAATATGTATGAATGTTCAAGTTAAGCAGTAAGAATTAATTGCTGTTTTACAATAATTGGGTGTTTTTTTTTTTCAAATCCAATCACCCTATTTCCATACCATTAAGTAAGGAAAGGGAGTCCAATGTGATTGGAAAGCAAGCCACGAGAGTTGTGACAGTAATAGAAGAATGAAGAAAAAACTGTTAGCGTTTTATAGTAACTAACCATGTTGCTTGTCATTGGTTGATAAAAATCAATAACAAGAGGTAATGACTCTGTAGAGTACATGTATTTTTAATGATACGTATAGTCACCGACTGTGTCAGTTAGGGTGTGAAAACAGGAGGTAAGAGTTTTATCAAATTTCAGATTTGGCTGACTCACAGGGCCCACCCATATGCAAAGTCGGCTGTGCCAGAGAGTAAACATAGATGGATCAGTAGTTCTCCAGGATATCAGGTTTCTATTTGGCGGTAAATACAGCCTTTAAAACACATTGAAATATTCTATATTCTAAGGTTTAGCATTTAAAAATGGAATTTCTAATTAGCTGATCACTGATATCATGCTGGAGGAAAAACTGATTTGTCTCATATGATGCCATGTGTGCTTTAAATAATTTTGTGTTTGAACAACAAACTAAAAACAGAACATTTGACAGCTATATTGCATGCCTGCACTCTGGAAGAACCCAACCTGGAAAAACTTTCCACAATCCAAGACGAGGCTTGGTGAAATCCCTTCCTCCTATTTTTCAGATTTATATATGATCTGAAACAAGATGTTATATAAATTGACAAATATAAGTATATACTTCTTATTTCAAAATGTTTTCAGTTATAAACCACAGATCACTATTGACCCAGAATCAAACATATACGTTAAAGTTATTTTCTTTGTGCCCCAGGATTAATAAAAACAACTATTTTTTCAACTATTATGGACTAAGCACTTTGTAGCTATCATCTGAATCAGCCCTCAAAACCACCCAATAAGGTAGGAGATATTATGATTCGCATTTTACAGAAATTGGGAAACTGAGGTACGAAGACCTAAGCAATTAACCCAAGGTCTTACCTTACAAGTTTATCTAATTATAGGCAGACTTGAACCTACCATTATCAAAATCCAGAGCTTGTCTCCTGTTTAACACTAACTCTCTGCCTCCATAAAATGTTGGAAATTTTAAAAAGAGAAATAGAAATTAACCAGAGATTAATTCGATGATTCCATTTTTTTCCAGAAAATTGACATTTGGACTTTTTTTGGTTGGGGGGGCGTGGTTACCTGCAGTGGGCTCTGCCTGAAACCAGTTTACTTTATGTTAATGGAAGAAGCCTAGAGATAGAACATAAATAACAATAATAATGCTGATGTTTGCATTTGTATAACGCAAATGATGTGGGGGATGTCAAGCCATTAGCACTTGCTTATTTGAACCGACCATATACAATAAGAGCAACCTGCCCTTCCGGAATGGTTGGCTTATCTGGAACTCTTTCCACAGCTCGTCTTATCCTGAATAAAAGCACAAGAAACCAAATTGAACAGCTAGCTTGGGCTCTCTTCCCCCCAAAGAAGGTTATTTGTATGGGATTTTTACCTAAAAGGCTTTCTTCATATGAGTTTCAGAAGCTTGGGTTTAGATTAGAACACATGAACATCTATTTTACAGTTCAAATGGAGGCCTTACTTATTTAAAATCCAGTTCTATTGCTGAATCTGCTGCGGGTTGGTCAGAGCCCTCAGGTCTCCTTCCTGAGAAAATAAACAAAATTACAAGCAAAACAAATAAAACCCTGTGTTCCCTTCTATTTTGAAGCCAACCTCAAAATGAATCGGAAAGTGCCTCCTCCACCATCAAGTGAGCACAAACTATCAGAAAGATTTTTAAAGCACCTTTAGAAAACGACTGTGGGAATGGCATGGGATCATATCTTAATGCCCCCAGGTCTCATAAAAGGCATGAATAAAACATCCTTCAGCTAAGGGTTTAGGGTGTGTTCTCTTGCCTTTAGCCTCACAACACAGGGAAGTATAGGCAGTCTCTACAAACCAGACTACCGGTCAGTATTAGTCAGAAGAACTTATCTGCGGCTACCTTCCTTTCAGCCAGGAACCCTTTCAATTGCCAATGAATCACAAAAGGAAAATCACTCCTCAGTGCTTTCGAATCTCCAGGAGATAGCCTCCTTTTAATGACCCATTGAACTTTCCCCAATCCATCCAGTTGCCGGGAGAGTCTGCAAATGTCGAAGATTAATGCCAGCCTTTGTGTGATAACCAAGTAAAGTCAATCATCCCAATATATTACCTCTCTTCTTTACTAGCCATGTATCTGATTTTTTATCTGATTTTTCACTTTCCATGATAGACACAGCTATATCAGAAGCCTGACAGGGCCTGGGGAAACAGGGTGGAGAAGAGCGGAGTGCCTCCTCTGGAATCTGAAAGCCCGCCCCACTGCGTCCCTTCGATTGTCTCCAGCCAGGGCTTGAGGGAGCAGGAAACTGCAGAGACATGGATTTGTTAGCCTTTTTATAAAGTATGCCGCCATGATGTTTGTTGGCCCTACATGCAAAAGATGATAAAGTGAAATCACCAATGGATCTTCCAAGACAAGCCAAAAATCAACAAGGCACGATCAACTAGAAGCTCTTTTCTTCCCTATGCAATGTTCAATTTATTCTGCATTTTGAATTTTTATCTTGGTATGACTTGCCACCCACATACCTCAATGAGGTATTATAAAGATTAAAATAATGTCTTAAAACGCTTTGAAACAGGGATGAAATGTTTGTTCTTTGACATTGGTACAACCTCGTGGGTAGGTTTTTGTTACACTATGAATTACTTTAACGTAGGTAAACATATGATTTCTAAATCACTGGTATTTGTTCAAAATCCTACTATGGCTCCTTTGCCTTTGTATTCAAGTGTTACGAACATTGCTTGCCCAATTCCAACTGATTCTTTGTGAATTCAGAAGTAATGTGTGTAATACCCGTGGAATATCATAACAAGCATTTAGGAAAAGTCTCAAATTAGGGATCTTTACTACCTATCAATGGCCTACAGCTGAGTTTAAAAAAGAAAGCAATACATAAAAAGGACTTGAGGATTCTGAACCTTTGATCCACCTTTTTTATGGTCTGATAATACCAAAACTTTGCTATAAAGTCCTTAAAGATCCTATTATCCTTGACAGTCTCAGTAGACAATTAAAAAGCAGTTAAAAATAAAGTTAGCTGACTCATTTGGGGAGGTTAGCTGATGATGTTACTGGCAGCTTCAACTTCAACAGATAATGTTATCACAGAAGGCAGCCCAACTTAACAATAGAGAAAATTTCTCTAAAATAATTTCAACAGAGAATTGATACAATGTATTCTTTGGTTTTCTGTGGTTCCTTAGGGTAAAATTCTTAAAAATGAAACCCACGCAGACACCCCAATATATTTTATTAGAGGTTGTTGCATCTAAGAAACCTAGAAACTGAAGACAAGTGACTTTCTCATGAAGAGAAAACAAACAAAAATCCTACAAAATTAGCTCTCTCAAAAAAAGAAAAGAAAACTTACAGAACAACAGGGACGGTAAGTATTCTACTTAAATGGAAATGGAATATAATGGCTTCTAAGTCCTGAATCCTTTTTTTTTTAAGGTATGATTTTTTTTTTGACTATTTAAATAGCTATTGAGGAAGGAGTCAGTAACTTAATTTTAATAATCACTTTTAAAATTAAAAAAGACTCATGCTTGTTCATGTAGACAAATTATTTCTAACGAGAAACACCACCTGTATTATCAGATTCTGCAGTTATTCCTAGATTAGTTATTCTTGGCAGCTGGGCTATAAAACCACGTGTCAGTGTGTGTGTGTGTGTGTGTGTGTGCGCGCGCGCATATGCTAGTGTGTGTGCTCACGCACGTTCTTATGTGTACACACCAGGATTCTATTAAAATATCACAAATCGCCACCTTATTTTTACAGTCCAATTAAAACATACAGCAGATTTAGTCACTAATAAACAGAAGTTGATGAGAACCATTGGAAACCTCTTAAATTAGCAATCAGATGGACCTGAAATTTAAAAAAGTTGATAAAATTACACAGTCAAGGTAAGAATGTTACCCCCAAAACATTTAAAGATGTGGAAGTTTTCTATTGGCAAGGGCCTTTGCTAACAAATTCTTAAACTCGTCATAATGGAAAAATTATTTTTAAATGAGTCATGATGGAGAAATTATTAAAATAGTAATAATGGCTAGGGGTGCCTGGCTGGCTCAGTTGGTAGAGCATGCAACTCTTAATCTCGGGGTTGTGAGTTTGAGCCCCATGTTGGGTGTAGAGTTTGCTTAAAAATAAAATCTTTTAAAAAATACTGGTGATGGGGAAAGCACTCTCCCTTATCTCTGTAACTCTTAGGCCTTTCTTGAGTTGGACAGGTGTGTATGTATTGCAGTGGGGGGGGGGATGGTGACAAGGACCACCAGTGTTCCTGAAATAGCTCTCCTCAGTCCTCACTAATTTCCCTCTGCTATCCCTGACCACTTCGCTTCTGGTAGCCAGCTGAAAAAGAGAGTAGAAGAGAGAAGCTAGGGAAAATTTTTAAATCATGATATCCAACTTAGTTCCAAATCTGGAGTGTACTTTGGCTCCTGAACATCCTCCTTGATGTTCAGGGTTCCTGAACCCTTCATGCGAGGGTACTCCTGCTAGCATTCACCAACCATCAGGCTCCCAATCTCTCAGCTTCTCCCTTTAAATGACACCTGGCACATTCTTTGATTGATGTTAACGCATCTGGATTTTTTTTTTTTTTTTTTGCTTGAGGAACCTGTTATGGGCTGAATTATGTCCTCCCTCCAGCCCTGCTCCAAATTCATATATTGAAGCCCCCAGAACCTCAGAATGTGACTGCATTTGGAGATAGTGTCTTTAAAGAGGTAATTCAGTTAAATGTGGTATTAGGGTGGGCCCGGATCCAATCTGACTGGTTTTCTTCTAAGAAGTGGAAATTTGGACACAGGAGAGACCCCAGAGGCCTATGATATGAGGACACAGAGAAGGAGGCCTGCCAGCGAAGGAAAGAGGACTCCAAACAAAACAAACCCAAACAAATAAACAATCTTGCTGGCACCTTGATCTTGGACATCCAGCCTCCAGAACTGGGAGAAAATTAATTTCTGCTGTTTAAGCCCCACCCCCCCGCACCCCCGCCACCCCTGTCTGTGGTATATTGTTATGGCAGCCCGAGCAAACTAATACACTGACTAAATGATCAGTTATGTTTTTCCAAAGGTTAAGTTAGATTTTTAACATTCCATTGAGGAACTAAAGGCCCTAACCCAGAAAGACAGTTAAGCAAATAAAACACTAATTTGAGAGCCAAAGCCTCGACCAAATCCATCTGCTAATGCTGGGTTTATTAACAAGCAGCATGGCCAGCATGAGAGGAGAACCGTGTGCCAGGTATTGTTCTAAGCACTGTGCTGTATAAACTCATTTCGTCTTCACAAAACCCTTGGGGGTAGGTCCTACTATTTTACAGGTGAGTCCAGAGTGGTGGAGTCACTTGCCCACGGTCACCTAGCTAGCAAGTGTGAGAGCTGGGATACTAACTGAGGGAGTCCAGAGTCTTTGCCCTTAACCGGGAAGCCATGTGGCATCCTTAATTAGTAAATCTACTACTTATTACCCTTCCTCACCGACCCAGCACACATCAGGAAGAACGGGTAAGAACACAAGAGGGGAAGTTAAAAGACCTGAATTCAAATTCACACTCTACCCCTTACCCCTCCTGGTAGCTTCCTTATCTGAATGATAATGATATCCCCTTATGGGAATGATAACGCCTATCCACTGTGGGGGCCAACTTAGACAATCTTAGAAAGGTGCTTTGCAGGGGGGATTAGCCCCAGGCACTGTTGGCATGTTTACAGGGGCTGAGATTCCTTCTGGAAATATTTAGAGGGGTTCTCTGCTGAGTGGGAATCCACCATGGCCTTAGTTCCATCAGGGGCTTATATCCCCTACCGGCTGGTCCTTTATTTATTTTTTTCAAGTTTATTTATTTTTTAGTAATCTCTACACCCAGCGTGGGGCTCGAACTCAGGACCCTGAGATCAAGAGCTGCATGCTCCTCCAACTGGGCCAGCCAGGCACCCCCAGTTGGTCTTGTATCTATAGTCCGCGAGGGCTCAATCATGCCATCCACACAGGTCCGTCCTTGCCTTCCGTAAACCATTCTGTGAACAAGTAAGGATGGGAGGAAAGAGAGGTCCCCACTCACCTTCCCCTAGTCTCTGGAGCCTTCTCTCCCGCCTTCCCTAAGGCTTTGCAGAGCCCTTAGAAACACCATGCTTAGGACAAGCAGTCTTTGGATGAAAAACATATGTGGGAGGGGGCTCTGAAAGAAGGGGAAGGTTGGGGCACCTGGCTGGCTCAGTTGGTAGAGCACGTGACTCTTGATCTCGGGGTTGTGAGCTCAGGCCCCACCTTGGGTGTAGAATTTATTTAAAAATAAAATATTGGGGTCCCTGGGTGATTCAGTCAGTTGAGCATCTACCTTCAGCTTAGGTCATGATCCTTGGACCCTGGGATCGAGCCCCAGGGTTGATCTCCCTGCTCAGCAGGGAATCTGCTTCTTCCTCTCCCTCTGTCTGCCGCTCCCCCTGCTTGTGCTCTTTCTCTCTAAAACATAAATAAAATTTTTAAAAATAAATAAATAAATAAATAAATAAATAAAATCTTTTTTAAAAAAAGAAAGAAAGGGAAAGCCAGCCTACTGAATAAGGTAAGCACAAGACCAGATCTGTTGGCAGCCCCCTGCAGGAGCCAGGAGCGGGAACATTCAAAACCTACCAGAAGCTTCTCCCTCCCGCAGCCAGCACCCAGAGTGCATTCAAGCTCATTGCCCTGTATGGTCCCTGTGGCTGTGAGGCATCATAAGGCCACCAGTCTTCCCTGACACAGGCCTCAGATGTCCGGGTTAGACCCAGTCCACCCAGACTGTAAACCCTGGCCCTCCAGGTAACTTCTGTGGCTTCCTCCCAGGCCCCCACAGCTTGGGCCTTCTGGACTCACACTTGGGAGTTGTCAGTCACCCCCCATCTCTGACATTTGGCCTCAGCAGCATTGTCCATGCCTTGCCATCCACCTGTTTGGGCTGATGACAACATTTAATTAATTCCCTTCCTACTCTTGATCTTAGCACGAGCCTCATGATGGGAAGAGAAAAACTCTTTCAAGAACGTGCTTTTGAAATCAACGCTCCCCACCGGAGCTTGCATTCCCCTCGGCTCCATTACTGCAGCTCCTCCCATGTCAGGATCTAAACCCAGCTCATCTCATGTCCGGTGCAGCTAAATTATCTTGCGGAGAGGGTTCTTTACATCTTGGCAGGGACAGAGCACCAAGCTTACCCCACAAGAGACTAGCTGGGCTGGGCCCCCTATTTAAGATAAATCTTAACATATTCAGAGCCATAGGAATTTTTTTTTCCTGTGCTGTTGGCTTCTTTCTATACCACTAAGATTTGCAAAACAAAGGACAAAAATGCCACAGGCTGGGCTAAATGCAGTGCACATTCTCAAACTGTGTGGCGGGGCCAAAGGGAAATGCAGGGCTTGCTTTTCCCTCTGTTCTCATGGAAATAAACACCCCAAGAAATTGAGCACTGTTTTAGGATCAGATGTTCAGTTCATTTACCTCCCAGTGTTGGTCGCCCCGGCCAGTAGTCAAGGCCCTCCCGTAGTTCAGCCTTCCCAATATGGCTCCTGGCACCCAGGAAGGCCATCTGGCCCTTCTTCACCATGTACTCTTGCCACATCTCAAGTAGACAGCTAAATGTTCCAAGCCTAAACTATCATCTATCTGAAAGCTATTACAATGTAGTATTTTCTGAAGTTGCATATTATAGACCATCAAAATGTACAGCAGACCAGGTGCAATTGGGTTTTGCCGTTTGTTTCAGTTTGGGGGATCCTCATACATAATTGCCTACAGTCATTGTGGGGCGTCAGAGAACTAGCATGAAGTTTTATGTTCCTGAGCCGTTCACTAATACTAAACATATTAAACCGAGCTGTCACGCTACTTTTTACACAGAAAATGATTCTCCGCAAACTTAGTCATGGTTCTTTGTTAGCTTTCATCTTCTACTTGAACCACTTTTCTCTCCCTTGACAGTGTCCTCCATCATCTTCTGATGAATGAGAAGGGGCAAAGTTGCCAAAAAGTCCTTTTTCACGTTGATAAAAGTACTTTTAGTAACGTCTAAAAGCAGTGTTTTAGTGCCCCCTACTGGTAGGTAATATTATAGTCCCTCTGCAAAAAAAGGTGCCCTTTACCTTTTAGAGAAAAGACGTAAACGTAGGGGGGGAATAAAAGTCTTTTAACAGCCTTTTAGACATTGTTTAATTTTTAAAATATCTTAAAAGTAACACAAATACTCCACCATTTTCATTATTGTTCATTATATAGGCATGCTTTAACATAAAATGTCTTGAATTCTCTATTAGCTCTTTTCGATCTAATATTTAGTTTTGGCAGGGGAAAAAACTTTTATCAGTTGCACTTTTGGAAACTGGGTCATTTTTACTTAATGAGTAAATATACTTACTACGAGAGAATTTTCCTTAGATCTTCACATCCTCTCTGAAGCATCTTTTTTGTTAGTTTAAAAATAGCATCGTTCCACTCGAGGAAAAGGGAGGAAGTAGGCTTTGGGAATGAATTGATCTTTAAAAGAAATTTATGCCTTAGATTTTCATAAACAGTGATAATTATGGAAGTAGAACGATGACTAGCCATTACGACAAAACCCCAAACCCCTAGAAGGATAGTAGAAGAAAACTCAGTGCCACATGAGAGACCACGGATGAATGGGCCACTGACGCGGAGAAGAACTGAGGCAAACGAGTGGGGGGGGGGGTAAGTTGGAACTAGAATGACTTTTAATGAAATGTGGAGGAAGATTTTTGTCCTTAATAAAGCAAGCCCTGCTTTAGATAGTAAAATAATTTCGCAACATCGATTTGCACACAGAAACTACTTTTTCTCGTTGCATTTGGGTGGAGTGTACAGCCAAATGGGCCAAGAAGGAGCCCGTATGGCCTAGACCTCTCTGTGCACTCTTAGCCAGAAGGAAGAGGAGAAAATAGAGGGAAGCGTCCAAGCAGCAGACCACAACCAAGTGGCGCCTGATCCGCACTGATGGGTTCCAGGGGCCCCATGTGGGGTAAGACACACCAGTATAGGGGTTTCCAATTCAGCCGTTGATGGGCGGGCCCGTATTGGCAAAACCAAAGGGAAGCTAGAGATAGATTCATGTCACAAATATGCCAAGTGAAACCATTTCACTTATAACCTTGTGCCAGGTTTGCAAGATTAGCCCTGAGGTGAAAAAAAAATGCTCTCAAAGTATCATATCCTCACAATGAGCAAAGCGTCCCAGGAAATTTAAATTGCCTGAAATGCTCTTCTGCTAGTTCCTCAAGGATTTTCTAAGCTGTTTGCAAATCCTTTAGACCTGATGTTCTTGGGCTTTTTATCCTTATCCTAATTTTAATTTTAAAAATCACTGGAGGAGAGCTTTTGAGGTACATTTGTCATATTACTTTTATTTCTGTCACTTATTTCCACCTCTTGTTTTAAAGTCTCTTAAGCAAGAAGTAAATTTTTCACCAAGGGCATGGACTTAAATGTCCAAAACTATGGAATGTCTCAGTGTGTTCTGCCAAAATCTTAATTCTAGGTACTTTGGCTTCAATGTTAATAACCACCATTATTAGTCATACTGTAGGGGAAAAAACTGCTTTAAGTGACAAGTTCTTCTAAAACCAAACCTACCCATTATGATTTCACAGGAACTAGACAACTTGGAAATCCATGCTCGTCTTCAGGGTTTATTTCTCATAGGGTCAGAAGCACATTATAAATTTGATTCAACTGTACCTCTCAGCTCATGCTCCAGGGGAAGGGGCAGGACGAATGTTGGCTTCTTTTGTTTGTTTGTTTGTTTTTATAAGCAAGCCTATTAATATACAGATCATTCTCATGAAGGAGTTCATATTCATCTGCAATCCATAGTTTGCCTAAAACGCCTAAATCGAAGAAAGAGTAAAAATAGACTGTCACCCACAAACACATTATGGCGTATGCAGTCTCGAATGTGCTTTAAAAGCACAACTCCTAGGGCGCCTGGGTGGCTCAGATGGTTGGGCATCTGCCTTCGGCTCAGGTCATGATCCCAGGGTCCTGGGATCGAGTCCCACATCGGGCTCCCTGCTCCTTGGGAGCCTGCTTCTCCCTCTGCTTCTCTCTCTCTCTCTCTTTCCCCCCCTCTGTCACTCATGAATAAATAAATAAAATCTTAAAAATAAATAAATAAATAAATAAATAAAAGCACAACTCCTAGGGCGCCTGGGTGGCTCGGTGGGTTAAGCGTCTGCCTTGGTCTCAGGTCATGATCCCAGGGTCCTGGGATTGAGTCCCGCATCGGGCAGGAAGTCTGCTTCTCCCCCTCCCTCTGCTGCTCCACCTGCTTGTGCTTTCTCTCTCTGTGTGTCAAATTAATTAATTAATAGCACAACTCCTACAGGTAGGGCAAGTTGGAAACCCTGATGTAAAAAGCAGTTGTCCTGATTTTCTTTAGTTTCTCCTTTTCTTTCTTCTTCTTCTTTTTTAATCTGAATACAGTTGACACACAACGTTATATTAGTTTTAGGTGTACAACATAATGATTCGGCAAGTTTACACATTATGCTCTGCTCACCACCAGTGTAGCTACCTTCTGCCCTGATTTTCTTTACGCTAAGTTCCACCATTAACGTAGAGAAAACCTGGGATTACCTAGCAGTTCAACAAGAAATCCACTGAAGCCTACTTACACAATGTTTAAGGCTACAGTAGAGATGTATGAATAAGCATTTAGTTCATGCTTAGTATGTGCCTTTATTCGTATTAGACAACATATCACAACCATCCTCCAGGCTAGGGACAAGTTTTACAATTGCTGTCAAATAAGGAAACAAAGGCACAAGGTGGTAAATAATTTATGCACAATGACACAGCTCATCACGGAACCAGGCTTCCCGTGTTGGTAACCTAAGTGGGTGTGCTGCATTTACGTTGTCCCACACTGTCCCTTGGGAGCAAGCAGGGGAGACCAGGGCCAGTTCTGTAGGGAGATCCTGGAAGGGAAGCCTCCAGCAGCCACTGCTAAGCTATGTTTTTTAGAAATGGTAAGGTGTGGGGCGCCTGGGTGGCTCAGTTGGTTAAGCGACTGCCTTCGGCTCAGGTCATGATCCCGGAGTCCCGGGATCGAGTCCCGCATCGGGCTCCCTGCTCGGCGGGGAGTCTGCTTCTCCCTCTGACCCTCCTCCTCTCATGCTCTCTCTCTCACTCTCTCTCTCAAATAAATAAATAAATAAAATCTTAAAAAAAAATAGAAATGGTAAGGTGTTTCTCAATTAGAGAAGGGGGTGGTGCTCCAAACAAGGAACAGCACATGGAAAGATAAAAATGTTTGCCATTTAATCAATGCAAGGCTATGGAAGGCTTTGGTGGGGAGGAGGGTAGATTTTTTTAAGAGAAGCTTATCAACAGGGGCGCCTGGATGGCTCAGTTGTCAGGCGTCTGCCTTCAGCTCGGGTCATGATCCCAGGGTCGCCGGGATCTAGCCCAGCAATGGGCTCCCTGCTCAGCGGGGAGTCTGCTTGTCCCTCTCCCTCTGCGCCTGCTCATGCTCTCTCTGACTCACTCTCTCTCAAATAAATAAATAAAATCTTAAAAAAAAAAAAAAAGCTTATCAACACTGCTTTTAAAAAAAAGATCACTCGGGAGGAATTGTGTGATCTACTTTGGGCTCTTTTAGTTACGCACGTAGGAGCAAATTCATCCTGATTGTTCCTGGGGACCACAGGATTGTGATGCTTCAGGAGGAGATGCAAAGTGTTCCGTTATCTTCTTATAGGACTCTGCTCCGGTAAATTCTGTTTCCATTCGGGGAGCCCCTCCTACCCAAATCTGGACTTAGCCCACTCTACTCTTATAGATTATAGGATGATTTTACAGACTTGAGTCTGCTGAGCTGGTGTTTGCAAAGGTGATAAGAACTGAGAAAGAGAGAGAGAGAGAGAGAGATCAGAGGTTTGATCCTTCCTCCTCCTGTGCTGGATGCAAGACTGGGAAAGAAGGCTGGGCAGTCCAGTACCTGGGGTTGAGCTGTCAGTGTCCCCCAAGTAGGGAAATCAAGAAGAAGGACCTGAGGGGCACCTGGCTGGCTCGGTTCGTAGAGCATGTGACTCTTGCTCTTGGGGTCATGAGTTCAAGCCCCACGTTGGGCTTCGAGTTTACTTAAGAAAAATAAATAAAAATTTAAAATAAAAAAAAATATGCTACCACTGTATCTTGGCAGGATCAATATTGGCATTTAGGGCAGTTCTTCAACATGCTGGACCGTCATGTGTATTACAAGGTGTTGATTTAGCAGTCGTGGCCCCTAGTAACACCACTGTCCCCTGAGAGTCATGGTGACAACCAAAAATCAAAAACCATCCTCCTGTCACACACATTCCCAAATATCCTCTGAGTGGGGTGGTAACATTTCATAATGAGTTTAGATAGAATTTTAAGAAAATGTCCTGATATTTCCATGTATCACCTGCAGTAAAATAGAATTAATCAAGTGATTTCCCAGAAACAGAGGACACAACATCAGAACGAGAAATCACAATTCAGATTGCTTTGCAATTAAACCACCACCAAAAAAAAAAAGCTCATGTCCCCAGAATTCATATCATACATGCATTTGGAGGAGTGTCAAGTGTTTTGTTTTGTTTTGTTTTTAAAGATTTTATTTATTTATTTGAGAGTGAGAGAGAGAGAGAGCACGAGCAGGGTGAGGGGCAGAGGGAGAAGCAGACTCCCCACTGAGCAGGGAGCCCGACATGGGGCTCGATCCCGGGACTCCAGGATCATGACCTGAGCTGAAGGCAGAGGCTTCACCAACTGAGCCACCCAGGGGCCCCATGGAGGAGTGTCAAGTGTTTACACTACACAGTACCCAGCACGAAAATGGGCACTCAATAAATTACACATGGTTCTTGGGTTAAAATACGCTGACCTCTGATTCACATTGGCTTCTAGCTAATTGTTTTATGCCCGTCTTTCCCTCCAGACTGAAGCTGTTGTAGCTAGGGGTCATGACTTAGTCACCTTTATCTCCCACAATAGATCTACAAATAATAGGAAGTATCTTGAACATCGTAAAGGTCAATATCAATGGAAAGTGATGAAAGATATAAGTAGTTGAATTAACTGGTAGCACTGTCAGCTAATGCATTGGTCCCCTGGCTCCTGGCTGCATTTTAGAATCACCTTAGGGAGGGAGGATTGTTAAAACTTCAGATTCCCAAGACTCTCGTCAGACCCTCTGAAATCAGAATCTCTGGGGCTGAATCAGCAGCATTTGAATTTTTTTTTTTCTTTTCAGCAGCCTTTGTATTTTCGTCAAACTCCCCAGGTTGCTCCAATATGCCTACCCCGGACATATCTGAAGACTCGGGTTTATGGAACCAACATCCACAGGAGTGTTTCTCATACTTCCCAGAGGGCAGAATTTATTAAGCAAATTTCCAGGTTCCTACGCTCAGGGGCTCTGATCAGAAAGTCCGGGCTGGGTCCCAGGAGTCTGGGTTTTTTAACAAGCATCCCAGGTGATTCTCATAACCACTCAGGATTGGTAGCTTAAAGGAAGCCTGGCTGAACCTAGTCCTCAAGCCGAAGGCTGGCGCCCATGCAGAGTTTTGTGGTTGGTTGGTATAGAGCAAGTTATAGCAAGAACTAACCAATACTCTCTCAGAAAGCTATCAGAGGATGTGCTTCAGCAAAAGATGAAGTCAACTAAGAGGAAGATGTAAGCAATATAGGAAGAACTATAAGCAACACAGGAGAGAGGTCCCCTTAGGAAGAGGTAATGAGAGATTCTGGGATGACGGGGATTCACCATGTGCCGCGGGCAACCAGCCCAGAGCAGGTGAAGAGCTCCCAGGCAAGACTTCTTCAGGAAGGTGAAACTGCTAACACAAGAAGCATCTCAATATCTTCAGAGGAGAGATTAGACCTTTAGAGAGTTTCCATTTAATCTCTCTGTTATTAGCACAGGACCTCTTATCAGAACCTGGTAGCTCCCAGCCCCAGCCTTCTGTTTTACCCTCTCTGGAACACACCTCCAGTGTTTTGTGAGTAGAGTAGGTGAGACAGGCACCTAGATTCTTGAGTGTGTGTTTTTTTAGATAAACTCTACCCCCAGCGTGGGGCGCAAACTCGTGACTCCAAGATCAAGAGTCACATGCTCTCTACCAACTGAGCCAGCCAGGTGCCCCACCTGGCTGCTTCTTAACCTGACTTTCAACCAATCTTCCTTATTTTACCAATTTTCTTCTACCCTTGCCTCCAGAGGAATCTAGTGCAACTGACCGCCAACTGAGGGCAGGGGGTCGATTCTGTAGCATAAAACAGGTTGGTCCTTTATCACTCACCCATTGTCCACCCAGCCTCCAAAATGCTTTCATCTTTTCTTTCATTCTGTCCAACTTTAGGTACTTCGGCCTCTTTTTTTTTAAAGGAAAGATCCCTTTACAGCCATTTTAGTGAGGGTTCAGGAAGGAAGGATGGCACGTGTTCAGTTTGTTATCTTTAGACAGAAACTCTGGTATAGATTGCAGTTATGACATATTTCACAAGTTTTTATTACAGAAAGTTTCAAATATAAACAAGATACATATAATGTTAATGAGCCATCCCCACATTACCCATCACCAGTTTCAACAACTACCAATTCAAAGTCTATCCTGTTTCAATCCGCATCCCTACCTATTTGGCCCTCCTCCTGGATTATTTTGAAGCAAATCCCAGGCATCATATCATTTCATTTGTAAATCAATAATGGATTTGAAGTGTTTGTGTAACTACCTCAAGGAATGAATTTCTGATTAGAGTACTTCAAATACTAACTAATCCCCCCCTAGAGTGTGGGCTCCTAATTAGGGTACTTCAAATGTGCATAGCCTCTAGGGTGTAGCTTAATTTGTACACACATACATCACACTGTTAATATTAAAGTATTTTAAAGTAAATCATCCTACAGACAATTGGACACTGTGAAAGTCAGAAGTCTAGGAGAATTAATGTGCTTTGCTGCCCAACCAGCAGAAACTTAAGAGACAGAGCACTCAAAGCTGATATGTTACATTTTGCTCTTGGGAGAATAAGAGAAGAGAAATATTGGGAAAAAGAGTCAATTTATAGAGAAAAATGGAGAACTTGGGATAATGTTGGGTGCAACAAGAAATACAGACAATTGTTACTACATGATTAGGGCCCAGAGAGAGGTCAGGCTGACTATTTATATTTAATAATCATTCTTATTGAAGTAAGAATTGAAAACATGTAAACAAGGGGTTTGTCCAATCGGAGAGGGTTGAAAGAGACCAGAATGCCCCGAGTTGGGAGATGGGAGAGCAAAAGTGGTACCTGTTTGGGGCTCCTGGGTGGCTCAGTCAGGTAAGCATTGAACTCTTGGTTTCAGCTCAGGTCGTGATCTCAAGGTCATGGGATCAAGCCCCATGTGCTCAGCATGGAGTCTGCTTAAGATTCTTTCCCCTTCCCTCTCCCTCCTCCCCACTCATGCTTGCACACACGTGTGCACTCTCTCTGTCTCTCAAATAAATTAATTCATTAAATCTTAAAAAAAATAGTGGTACCTGATTGACAGAAAGGGAGTTGGGTGCGGCACTTGCAATTTCCATCACAATACTTTATCATGGAGAGTGTGGAATAAATTTTGTATATGCTATTCTCTCAGAGTAGGGTTCTTAACAGCTTGTCCCATGGACATTTTAGAGAAACCTGTAGACTTCTTCTCAGAATTATGTTTTTTTTCCAAAGATTTTATTTATTTATTCATGAGAGAAAGAGAGAGAAGCAGAGGGAGAAGCAGGCTCCCCGCTGAGCAGGGAGCCCGACACGGGGCTCGAGCCCAAGACCCCGGGATCACAACCTGAGCTGAAGGCAGACGCTTAACCTACTGAGCCACCCAGGCATAAAATGCATAAAATAATGTCTTTAATAATGTCTTTAAATGCATAAAATAAAATATATGGGAGTATAAGAGAGCTAATTATGTTGAAACACAGTTATCAAAATATTTTTGAAATGTGATATAATAATAAGAGTTATTACTTTGTTGACACATTAAATAACAAGATCTAGTGGCCCATCTAATAATTACTGTAATTTTCAAATAGTAATGAGCATAAATTATATTTTTAGATATCTGCAACAATGTTCTAATGTGCTACGAAAATAGTTATGACTTCTATGGGTAACAAAGTCATAGTATGGCTAATATGACTGTGTTGTGATGTGCACATTTATAATGGAAGGAAATGCTAATTTTCCATGAGAGGTGAGTGGAAATAGGATATTTTTTCCTATCTAAGTTCACAGACAGTCCCCCACCCTGAACTCTAGCCCAGACACACCTCTTCTCTCAATAAGACCCTGGACCTCAGGTTAAGACCCAATCCCAGAGGTGCCTGGGTGGCTCAGTCTGTTAAATATCTGACTCTTGATCTCAGCTCAGGTCTTGATCTCATGGTCATGAGTTCAAGCCCTGCATTGGGCTCCATGCTGGGCATGGAGCCTACATTAAAAAAATATATATTGAAAAAAAAAAATCCTATTCTAATGGTAGACAGTTGAATACAGTTGACCCTTGAACAACTGGGGTTTTGAGGCACCAGCCGGGTGCAGTTGAAAATCCACATATAACTTTTAGGGGTGCCTGAGTGATTCAGTTGGTTAAGCCTCTGGCTCTTGATCTCAGCTCAGGTCTTGATCTCAAGGTCATGAGTTCAAGCCCTGCATTGAGCCCCCTTAAGAAAAAAAAAGGAAAAGAAAATCCACATATAACTTTTGACTTCCCAAAAACTTACTGATAGCCTACTGCTGACCAGAAGCCTTACCAATAACATATAAACAGTTTATTAACACATATTTTGTATAGTATATATATATATTCTTAGAATAAAGTAAACTAGAGAAAGGAAAATGTGATTAAGAAAATCATAAGAGGGATGCCTAGGTGGCTCAGTCAGTTAATCAGTCAGATCCTGGGATCCAGCCCCGCATTGGGCTCCCTGCTCCGTGGGAAGCCTGCTTCTCCCTCTTCCACTCCCCCTGCTTGTGTTCCCTCTCTCGCTGTGTCTCTGTCGAGACACCCAGACGCCCCTAAATAAAATCTTTAAAAAAATGTAAGATGTAATGGGGCTCCTGGGTGGCTCAGTTAAGCATCTGCCTTCAGCTCAGGTCATGGGATCTCAGGGTCCTGGGATCAAATCCTGCATCGGGCTCCCTGCTGCTTCTCCATCTCCCTCTATCCCTCCCCACCCCTTGCTCTAGGTCTCAAATAAATAAATAAAATCTTTAAAAAAATAAATAAAATGGAAGATGTAATAACTTTGACATGATGGATAGAAGGCTATGTGACTGAAAAGAAGAAAATTAATCTTTCTACTAAAGACTAAAGGATCATTCTTGGAAGGAAAAGGACTTTGTCAACTTTGATATAAATGGCATTCATGCCCAAGGCACCTCCTGGAGCAAGCAGAACATTTTAAAGCACTTTAAAGCAAACTCATATGTATTTCGCTGCTCTATCTCAGAATTATTACTGAAGATACTGCATGATCCTTTATTGGTAAATTTTCTGATATGTAAGCTTTATAATCATCAAAGAATAAGCTTCCACCTGGTGTGCACATCTTGGTTTCGAACTGTTATTCTCCAGTGAGAGAAGAAACGATTGATTCCAGGCTGGGGTGGGGACAAGACGAGCCTGGAGCATCTTGCGGTACAAGACAACAAGGAAATACTCTAAAAAGATGGGAGCGTGTCAGAAGGACACAAGAGCCAACTTGAAAAAGCTTCCAAAGGCTAAAGGTGGAACAACTTGAGCAACGAATAAATACTAATAGTGTTCGGGGCACCTGGGTGGCTCAGTCAGTTGAGCATCTGACTCTTGATTTCGGCTCAGGTCATGTTCTCAGTGGTGAGATTGAGCCTCATGTTGGGCTCTGCACTCAGTGGGCAGCCTGCTTAAGATTCTCTCTCTCCCTCTCCTTCTGCCCCTCTGCTCCTCTAAAAAAATAATAATAGTGTTATATTATAAGCCATAGAATAAAACAAATACCTGTAAGTCTGTACTGATATAAATAAATGATTGAATACATAAATATGGGGGAGAAGGACAACTCTTCCTTCAGAAGAACTGTAACTTATAAATGTAGAAGGAATGAGGAAAATACAAAATCCCCATTAGAACATCTTGCTGCAGGCAAGATCCACCAATGGATGTGACAATCAATAGGCAAGAGTTTGAGGAGAAGACAGGATGTTAGCACAGTCTCAAAGTACCTCTCCAAGATAGATATCATTACAGTTGAGAAACTGGGCAGATACCACCTTAATCATGTGATCAAACTTCACTAAGAGTAAATCATGTTGATATCCTATACCCCTAATATGAAATAGTGAGAAGACCACTTCACCTCTAGGGTGTTCTTCCCCCAAGCCTGTAACCTCAGTCTAACCAGGAGAAAAACACTGGCCAAACTCAAATTGAAGGACATTCTAAAAATAGATGGCCAGTACTCCTCAAAAGAGTTGATGGAAGCAAAGAATGAGAAACCAGTGTGGGTTGGAGGAGACTAAGCAGACACAGGAACCGAATGCAAAGTGGGATCTTGGGTTCTAGGCTGGAACACAAAAAGAACACCAAAGGGGAAAATGGTGAAACCCAAATGTAGTCTGTAGTTTAATTGGTAGTATTGGATCAATGTCCATTTTCTGATTTTGATCATGAATTATGGCTATATAAGTTTTTAACATCGGTAGGAAGCTGGATGAAGGTATATGTAAACTCTATATAATTTTTACAACTTTTCTGTAGGTCTCCAATTATTTCAGAAATAAATAACATTTTTTTAAAGATTTTATTTATTTGACAGAGAGAGACACAGCGAGAGAGGGAACACAAGCAGGGGGAGTGGGAGAGGGAGAAGCAGGCTTCCTGCTGAGCAGGGAGCCCGACGTGCGGCTGGACCCCAGGACCCTGAGATCATGACCCGAGCCGAAGGCAGACGCTTAACGACTGAGCCACCCAGGTGCCCCATATAAATAAAATCTTTTAAAAAACCCAATTTGCATTATATTTCTCTTCTTTCATCTTATGAGTTTATTGAGTTCCCTGTCATTCATTCAGAAAATAATTCTACCAGCTTAAATAGTAATGTATGTAAAAGAGAAATACGACACAGTGGAAGGGTCCCTGATCTGGGATCTGAGGTTCATGTCTCAGCTCTGCTGTGAATGAACTGTAAAATCACTGGCAACTTACTCCCTCTAGACCTCAATTTTCCACACACCTACAATGAAAGGATTAGAAAAAGGTATTTGTCCTTCTTGGTTGGGGAATCCCATGCTTCATACTTCCTAATTCCTAACTCAGCACGGCCCCCACCTGAGGCCAACAGCTTTTGGGTGTAGAAGTCACCAGTGACCGTAAATGCCAGTTTGTCGCTCCGTAAATCAATGCATTAGCCGAAGTCTATTTGCATGGCAGAGATAATTGGAGTCTTAATTTTTAATAGCTCAGAAAGTTTATAAAGATCTTTTTTTTTTAAGATCTTAATCTCATTGAAATCTCTTGATTTTACACAGTAATGAATAGCAATGAGCTACTTTCCAAATGGTGAAACTCAATCTACCTGAATCAGAAAGTTCGTTTTAGGACAGGTCAGACCCCCTTCCCATGCAAGCCTTTTTTAGCAGCCAGAAGTGTGCACACGGGCTCCTTCCTTTTATTTTCTTTCTCTGATCCCTCTTGCTGACAGGACAGGGGACGGAGACATATTCCAAGTCAGAGGAATCAGTGGCCAAAGTCACCAATCTCTGGATTATTACAAGCTGACCTAGAGTCTAAAAGAACAATTTTCCTTATGCCCATAACGACACTGGAAAACACTTCTCTCTCCGGTTGCTGTTTCTCACTTCCCATCCCATTTTTAAAATTCTGTTTTCTTTGTGACCGCTGTGGCATTTGCTTCTGGTGAACTTTCTGGCTTTAGTATTTCCCCCCTCAATCATTCTCAAATAGCCCTACCAAATTAGCCTCCAGGAACTCTTTGATTGCATTGTTATTCCACTCCTTAAACTCTTTAATGATTTTTCATCTAAACATTAACTACCGCTCCAAAGTTCCTCTGTTTGCTGTCATCCCACTGGTACATCTCACTAAAGCCTAATGAAGAAATTCCTATTCCCTTTACTCCAGATGATCCATATAATGGTTCTTAAAATCTACTCTGGAGAGGTACTGGAAACACTTGGTTTTTGGAGTTGTGATCTAGGGCTTCAATCCCGGCTGCATCACTGATTGGCAACCTTTGGAAATTTATTAAATTCCTATAAATGGGAATAATACCTCAGAAGATGTTCCAAAACTTATAATATATGTGAGATAATATATGTGAGGCACATAGCACCAGGCCAGTCAGCTAAGAAGGACCCTGTCAGTGGTGGCCAGGACGGCACTAACCATGATAAAGATGAAGGTAATTATGCATAGACTAGAATGAACAGAGCAACTCCCTCTACGGACCTCAGCCACCGGACTACACCCCTTCCCCTTTCCTGCGCCCTGAGCAAACATGTGCTCTTTTCTGGGATGTTATGATGCGGTCCTCGGTGGCTTGAGAACAGAGCATTCCTCTTTTTTTTTTTTTTTTTTAAGATTTATTTATTTATTTATTTGACACAGAGAGAGCACAAGCAGGGAGCAGAGGGAGAAGCAGGCTCCCCGCTGAGCAGGGAGCCCGATGTGGGACTCCATCCCAGGATCCTGGGATCATGACCTGAGCCGAAGGCAGATGCTCAACCGACTAAGCCACCAGGCGCCCCCAGAGCATTCCTCTTTCAAATGGTTGGAGTATGTTTTGTCTGTTCGTTTTCAAAGATTTTATTTTTTGTTTTTGTAAAAGATTTTATTTATTTATTTGAGAGAGTGAGAGAGAGAGAGCACGAGCAGGAGGGGGGAAGGGCAGACAGAAAGGGAGAAGCAGACTCCCCACTGAGCAGGGATCCCAGGACCCTGGGATTGTGACCTGAGCTAAAAGCAGACACTTAACCAACTGAGCCACCCAGGCACCCCTCAAAGATTTTATTTTTAAGTAGTCTTGACACCCAGTGTGGGGCTCAAACTCACAACTCTGAGGTCAAGAGTCACAGGCTTTACCGACTGAGCCAGCCAGGAGCCACTGAAGTATCTTTATTATACTCCTGGTCTGACTTTATCACAATTTTTTTATTTGTAGTTATATTTACATAAGATCGAACACTTAACGATTGTAAGTGCCTAGCTCAGTGGTATTAAGTACATTCACACTGTTGCACAGTTAGCACCATTATCTGTCCCCAGAATGTTATTTATCTTCTGGAACAAAAACTCTGTACCTGTTACACAATAACTCTCTATTCCCTCCCCAATGACGGCCCTGACAACTACGATTCATTTGTTGTTCTAGGTGCATCATGTAAGTGGAATCATGCAATATGGGACTGCTTGTGCCTGGCTCAACTTCACTGAGCATTAAGACCCTCAGGATTCACCCATGCTGGAGCCTGCGTCCTTCTTATGACTAAATACTATTCCACTGTGCGTATCTATTACCTTTGGTTTATCTGGTCATCTGTTGACAGACATTTGGATTGTGTCCACCTTTTGACCATTGTGACTTTCTCATATTTTACATTCTGCAGCATTTTACATCTTGATTTTCAGACCTGTTACATTTCATCATACTAATACACTGAATCCCAGGAAGAGAATTATGAAATAATTTTTATTTTATTTCTGGCCGTTTACCATTTTGTGGCAACCACAAAGCCTGGGATTTCTAATTCTGTGAGTAGACAACGTAAGCCATTCAACTCTTTTGTTTCCTCTTCCAAAAGAGAAAAATAGTCTATTCCTCAAATATCATCACGTCACTTTGCTCTATTTTTTTTAAGTGATAAGAAGAGCAGACAAGGGACACCTGGGTGGCTCAGTCACTTAAGCTTCTGCCTTCAGCTCAGGTCATGATCCCAGGGTCCCGGGATTGAGCCCTGAGTCGGGCTCCCTGCTCTGCGGGGAGTCTCCTTCTCCCTCTCCGTCTGCTCCTCCCCCTGCCTGTGTTCTCTCAGTCTCTCTCTGTCAAATAAATAAATAAAGGCTTAAGAAAAAAAAAAAAAGCAGACAAAAGGATAACAGAAGTGGATACTTCATTTAAAAAGTATGGAAGGGGGCAACAAATAGTGTGCCTCTTCTCTTCCCAACGTCTGAACCATTCATGAGATAAACAATAAAAAGTATGGCATATGGAGGGGTGTCTGGGTGGCTCAGTCAGTTAAGCATCTGACTCTTGATTTCTGCTCAGGTCATGATCTCAGGGTGGTGGGATCGAGCCCCTCGTTGGGCTCCATGCTCAGTGGGGAGTGTGCTTGAGATTCTGTCTCTTCCTCTCCCTCTGCCCCTCCCCTCGCTCACTCTCTCCTCTCAAAAAAAAAAAAAAATTAAAAAGAAAAGTATGGCATATGGAGACCAGACTATTACATTTATTATGAACAAAGCTGATTTTGGATAATGCAGCTTATCTCTATTTGTGAGCAGATAGCCCTCCAAATTCTGCACCCCAGATTTTGGCAGATCCACCCGGCTAGTTGCAGACAGTGCTGGCCTGAGACAGCTTTCTGCCTGTAGGAAGTAAACATTTCAGCAGGCATGCAGTCTGATTAGATGCTCGTCTTTTATACCCTCAGCCCATTTCCTGGCCTTGTCACCCATCACACCGTATAGCAATGGAATCTTTTTCTCTCTTCTGTGAGCATGTGTCCTTTGTCCATTCCCCTCCTCCACCAGCCGCGTTACTAAGCCCCTTTCTGGGGCCTGGCAATATGCTAGATCTTAAGCACAGGATCTCACAAGGCAACAGAAGCTGACACAGTGGCTCCCCTTAAGGAGATCAGGATAGGGAATGTCGTAAAGGAAGTAAGCAGAGTGCTGTGTTAGACAATAAGCAGGGAGAAGCCACTTAACAAAGCAGGGAGAGAAGGCTTTCTTGGGAAGTGACTTTTTTTTTTTAAAGATTTTATTTATTCATTTGAGACAAAGAGATACAGAGAGAGAGAGAGAGAGAGAGAGCACGAGCAGGGAGAGAGGCAGAGGGAGAGGGAGAAGCAGGCTCCCCACTGAGCCAGGAGCCTGATGTGGGGCTCGATCCCAGGACCCTGGGATCATGACCTGGGCCGAAGGCAGACGCTTAACCATCTGAGCCACCCAGGCGCCCCGGGAAGTGACTTTTAAGAAGACACGTCAAGGCCGGGAGAGCCTCGCCAGTGTGCTTGTATTCTGGAGCCTGGCGGAGGCCCTGCCCATGGCAGAGCTCAGTAAATGCTTAACAGCGAATGAGTGACGGCTCTGAAAACACTTCGCATGCTAGGAAAGGAGCCCACAAGTCTTAACCATTATCACTGGTTGATAGGGGCAGATCTACTTGTATTCTGCATCCTTGGGGTACCTGAAGAGACGCTGAGGCCGACCATAGGAAAAGACATTCATTTAAAGGGCATCTGCCCATCTGGACAGACCCAGGTCCCTTCTCGCCAGGAGTGAGCCTGGAGCTATCAGAAACAGGCCTGAGCTCCCAGCCGCCGCAGACGAGGACCTCCTATCCCAACACCTGCCTGGCCCCATGTCCGCTACATAGTGACAGCGACGGTGATGAGGCTGTTTATGGATCATGGAGGAATGAGGACATTATACATAAAATCAAGCATACTGTTTCAGTGACGGAAGGTAACAGTAACTGGACCTGAAACTGTAAAAGGAGCAAGCTGCCATTCCCAAATAAATGTTGGATAGTGAAAAAAATGACTCATGGAGTGTCCTTCCTGACACTGGAGGCCTGGGGAGGAGTACAGAGAAGGAGAAAGGACATTATTTTTGAAGTACATAGTGCATGCCAGTCACCGTGATGCACCTTGCCTCATTCGGTTCTGGCACCTGCAGGTCCCGCAAGAAGGGAATTCTACGCACCGTTCACAAAGGAGGAAACTGGCTGGGGGATTAAGCCCTGTTCTCAGGATCACAGCTCCTACTGACATAGCAGGCATTTGAACAGAAGCTTCTGACTCCAAAGCAGAGAAGAAAACCGAAGGAAGGAGAGAAAAATACAGGAAGGGCCCTGCAGAATTGTCAATGATTCAGGAACTGGCAAGCCAAGAAACTATCAGAGCATTTCTGTTTGCTTCCTTGCCCTCTGAACTGTTCAGTAAATGCAAAGCTAACTATGTCAGACTAGCTGTGGCTTTCCATGTGAAAGCAAGACAGGTACTTTAAATTTGTCACGATTAAAATTGGTAAAGGTAGGGCGCCTGGGTGGCTCCGTCGGTCAAGCGACTGGCTCTTGATTTCGGCTCAGGTCATGATCTCAGGGTCGTGAGATCAAGCCCCACGTTGGACTCTGCACTGAATGCAGAGCCTGCTTAAGATTCTGTCTCCCTCTCTGCCCCCCCCACCCCCCCCGGTTCCTGCTTTCTCTCTCTCTCTCTCAGAAAAAAAAAATTGGTAAAGGTAAACCACTATCAGATACACGAAATGCTCCCTTTTAGGGATACTGTGCCAGAGACCATGACTAAGTGTTTTCACATTCTGTACTACATTCAACAGGAGCACCCATATTTCATTCTCCATAAAGATGCTACTGAGATCTTGGAAAACATTAGTCCTTCCATTCTTGTACAGCGAACAGGATTTGTTTAAGAGGCTCTAAAGCACAAGCATATTCTAGCAGCTGTCTGCTTTTCCTAATACAAGCTACTTCCCCTTCTCTGCCACCATTACCAATATTCTGGTTCAAGGAGATATTAAGAGACACGGTAAATTATTCACTTTTCAGAACTTGCTTAGTCCTTGAAATAATGTATTTTAGAAAGCAGGTTTGCTTCAGCCCCTTATGCCTCTGTTACTTAGAATGAAATCTTCCTAATTTAATAGTCAATTTGCATACATGTATAAATGCATGGATTTTAAAAGCAACTTTGGGATTAAGAGGATTTGGTTGTCATTATTTGCATAACTTAAAGCTGATTACTTCAAGGAATTTTGGATCAATTTTAAGAATGGTAACAAGGCAAGCATTTAAAGATAACGCATTCTTTAGAACCAAGAATCTAAGGATAATAAATACATTCTTTAAAATCAAGTCTGTAAATGGCCAGATAAAGAATGTTTTTAACATCATGTCTCAGCTGTGGACACATATCATCTCTATCATCTGTCGAAACTACGGCTAAGCAACGCCTGTCTTCCAGTTATTTATCCATTTCCATTCATTCCTTAATATTAGGAAATGTTGTTACATACAAAAGAACATCTGTAATATAATGTAAATAAAAATAATATAAACAATCTAAAGCATGATAATAAAATGACCACCTGCAAACCTACCATCCAACTTAAGACATTGTTAGTATTATTGAAGCTCCCTGTGTCCCTCCTCAACCACATGGTCATATCTCCTGAAATACAGTGTTGTGTTCATCATTCCCACGCTTTTCTTTAGGTTTCATCAAATTTATCGCACAAGGCAATATATTCAAAATTTGGCTTTTGAATTGTATAGACATGGTATTATATTACATGCATTCTTCTGCAACTTATTTTCCATGCAACATTGTTTCTGAAATCATCTGTGTTGATGTGTATAGCTAGCTCCATTTTAATGATTTTCACTTGGGCAGAGTGTTGCATTGGCATCAATAAGCCACAATCAGTCAGTTCTCTGAGTGATGGGCACTTTCTCCCCCGATTTATACCACTTCAGTTTTTTTTTCCACTTTTTTTTTTAAGATTTTATTTATTTATTTGACAGAGAGAGACACAGCGAGAGAGGGAACACAAGCAGGGGGAGTGGGAGAGGGAGAAGCAGGCTTCCCGCTGAGCAGGGAGCCTCATGCGGGGCTCGATCCCAGGACACTGGTGGGATCATGACCTGAGCCGAAGGCAGATGCTTAACGACTGAGCCACCCAGGCGCCCCTCACATTTTTTTTTAAGTAAGTTCTATGCCTAACGTGGGGCTTGAACTCACGACCTTGAGATCAAGAGTCACACTCTCTATTGACGGAGCCAGCCAGGTGCCCCTGCTTTGAACAGTTTTATACATGCCTCTCAGCACATATTTGCAAGGGTTTCTTTGGGCGTATACTCCAGGAGCAGGATTGATTGTTTATAAGGTTCTATAATTATATATGTAAAAAATATTTATGTACACAAAATTATATGTATTTATATTATATATTTATATATACATTTACATCTGTATAAATGTATAATTAAATGTTACACGTATAATTATGTTATATATTTACATATGTATATTATGTATTATAAATATATAATTATGTAATTCCAAAAGTGGTTGCCAGTTTTCACTCCCACCAAGTGTATGAATGATATTGCCTTTTAATTGTTCACCCATGTAAAGAATATACAAATGTTATCATAATATGGTTTTAATTTGCATTTTCCTGAACATTCTTTCATATGTTTATTAAATATTTATATATTTTCTCCTATGAAATGAAATGTCTGTCTTTGTCTTTTGACTATATCCTTTCGGCTGGTTTATTTCCCTCTATTTGATTTTTAGGAGTTCTTTATATATTATATATACAAATTATTTGGTGATTATATGTAAAGCATTTATCTTCATGTTTGCTGCTTATCTTTGCACTCTTGGCACTGCCTTTTTAAATTAAAAGTTCTAAATTTGGGGGCACCTGGGTGGCTCAGTCAGTTAACATTTGAGCTTCCAAGTATTTGGTCAAAACCACTTGTGGCACTCAAGATGTAGATAGCATACCTAATCAACTGTAATGTTTGTAGGAATATTAGTAGTATAGGGTGATTGCTGGTGCACTTTGTAAGTTATTGTAAGAAACAGATGACCTCCAGAGAACAAAATTGCCTGCCTTATAAGCACAAGAGTTCAGAAATTGGGGGCCATCAGAAGCAGCATAGGAATCTTAAGTTTTACCATTAGAAGGTCTGTTAAAGGGGCACCTGAGTTGCTCAGTCGTTAAGCATCTGCCTTCGGCTCAGGTCATGATCCAGGGTCCTGGGATCGAGCCCCCGCATCGGGCTCCCTGCTCAGTGGGGAGCTTGCTTCCCCTGCTTGTGTTCCCTCTCTCGCTGTGTCTCTCTCTGTCAAATAAATAAATAAAATCTTAGAAAATAATAATAAAGTTTAAAAAATTTTTTAAAAAGTTCTAAATTTTAACAAATTTATGAATCTTTTCCTTAGAGATTGTGCTTTTTGATATTTTAAATCCTTATCTATGCCAGAGCTGTAAAGATATTTTTGTTTTAAATGTTTTAAATTTTACCTTTCTCACTGAATAATTGAATTGGATTTTTCTGTATAGCATGAAGTAAAGAATTCCCTCTTTTCCTTCATATGGATAACCCATTGTCCTGACACCATTCGTGGAATATCTCTTTTCCCATTGACTGGCAATGCCAACTTTGTCATGCATCTGGTTTCCATAAACTGTTGGCTCTATTTCTGTGTTCTCTATTCTATTCCACAAATTTATTTAGCTATCCCTGTGAGCAATGGCCTGCTGTCTAGTAATTATAGCTTTATGATAAGTCTTGTTAGCTTTCAAATCGAGGCAACTCCCTCACCTCATCTTGCGTTCTTTTTCAAGAGCATTTTGGCTCTTCTTGTTGCTTCCCCCAATAATTTTATCATAAATTTGTGAAGCTCTATGAAAAACCTTGGGACTCTGAATGAAATTGCATTAAATCTATAGATAAATTTGGAAAGAATCAAATCTTTATAATATTGAGTCTTCTTAACCATGAACTTTTTATCCATCTACTTACTTAAATCTTTTTATTATTATTATTATTATTTTAACTTAAGTAGGCTCCATGCACAATGTGGGGCTCAAACTCCCAACCCTGAGATCAAGAGTCTCATGCTCTACTGACTGAGCCAGCCAGGTGTCCCTTTTTTCATTACTTTTTATTACTTACTATGTTTCATTAAACTTTTAAGAGGTTTTCTTCACAAATATCCTAAATATCTTCCATTAAGATTTTGTTCAGTTATATTTTTGATGCTACTATGAACAGTATTTTATAAATCATCCTTTATCTGTCGCTGGTGTACAGAAATGCATTTGCAAACTTGCTAAATTCTCTCCCATTCTTATAATTTATAGATTTTTTTTCTACATAATCATTGACTCTAAAAACAACAATTTTGTTTCTCTCTTTCTGTATCAGTTTTCTACTGATGTCTAACAAATAACCTCAAACTTAGTGGCTTAAAACAGCATGCACATTATCTCCCAGTTTCTGTGGGTCACTTAACTGGGTCCCCTCTTCAAGGTCTCACAAGGCTGCAATCAAGGAGTCCGCTAGGCTATGTGACTTTCCAGAGCTTGGGGGTCCTCTTCCAAGTTTGGTGGTAGAATTCAGTTATTTGAGGCTGTAGAACTGAGATCTCCATTTTGTTGCAGGCTGTCAAACAGGAGTTGCTTTTAGCTCCTGGAGACCCTGCAGTTCCCTGCCATGTGGCCCATTCATAGGCCTTTTCAAGACATGGCAGCTTCCTCAAAGGCAGTAGAATTCTCACCCTGTTGGCTAACAAGGGGTCTTACATGATGTAATGTAATCACAAGCGGGATTAATTTCATCACTTTTGCTATAGAGCATAACTCAATTGAGGGAGTGACTACCCCATCACCTTTGCCATATTCTATTTGCTAGAAGCAAATCTCAGGTTCTGTCCATACTCAAGGAGAGGATGTGATTCACTGAGGATTACTTTAGGATGAATTTCTAATCCTAATAGCTTTTATATATGTTTTTTCTTGCTACACTACATAGGTTAGGCCCCCAGGATAGTTTTTTTTTTTTTTTTAAGATTTTTATTTGTTTATTTGAGAGAGACAGAGAGAGCATGAGCAGAGAGAGGGAGAAGCAGAATCCCCGCTGAGCTGGGAGCCTGATGCGGGGCTCAATCCCAGGACCCTGAGATCATGACCTGAGCTGAAGACAGACGCTTAACCCACTGAGCCACCCAGATGCCCCCCTTTTTCAAGATTTTGAGAGCGAGCGAGAGAGTGAGCATGCACGTGCGTGTGTGAGCGAGGGGAGGAGCAGGGGGGAGGGAGAGTGAGAGGGGGAGAATCCCAAGCAGACTCGTGCTGAGCAGGGAGCCCAAGTGGGACTCCCAACTCATGACCCTGACATCATGACCTGAGCTGGAACCAAGAGTCAGATGCTTAACCCAGGCGTGTCTCCACCGCAACCTCCACCAGTATAATGTTGAAAAGAAATGTGGTCTACTTACCATCTTAAAGGAAATGGCACCATGATTCACCAAAGTAAGACGTTTGCTATAGGTTTTTTGTAAATGCCATTTATCAGGTTAAGGGGGCTTTACTCCAAGTTTTCCGAGATTTTTTTAAATTATTATAAATGGCTGCTGAATTTTATCAAAACTTTTTTCTGCCCCCCCCTTTTTTTTGAGAGAGAGAGAGCATGCGTGCACAAGCGTGGTAGGAGGAGCAAAGGGTGAGAGACTCTTAAGAAGGCTCCCATGTGGGGCTCGATTTCACGACCCTGAGATCGTGACCCGGGCCAAAACCAAGAGTCAGAAGTTTAACCAACTGAGCTACCCAGGCACGGCTGCATTCTTTAATTCTCTTTTCTCCATTGTTAAACCTCCCTTGCATTCTAGGAATAAACTCAGTTTGACTGTGGTTTCTTTCCTATTCGTTGCTGGATTTAGTTTGCTATGTTGTTTTGCATTTTTCAAATGTCCCTTCATGATTACGATTAACCTTTGTTAATTCTAGTCTCTTGAAATTAATTTGGGGTTTGTTTGCTCTTTTTCTGTGCTTTAGAATAATTTGTATAAGATTAGAATTACTTTCCTTCTGAATGCTTAGAACTCACCTGACAGTCTGAAATTGTTGCTTTCTTTCTGAGTTTTTTTGTTTTTTTGTTTTTTTTAAAGTTACCTCTGCGCTGGAACTCCCGACCCCTGAGATCAAGAGTTGCACGCTCTACCGATTGAGCCAGTCAGGTGCCCCTTTCTGGGAAGATTTTTATTTTTTATTTTTTTATTCTTTTAAAGATTTATTTATTTGACAGAGAGAGACACAGCAAGGGAGGGAACACAAGCAGGGGGAGTGGGAGAGGGAGAAGCAGTCTTCCCGCTGAGCAGGGAGCCCGATGTGGCGCTCGATCCCAGGACGCTGGGATCATGACCTGAGCTGAAGGCAGATGCTTAACGACTGAGCCACCCAGGTGCCCCTCTGGGAAGATTTTTAAAATAGAGATCTGATTTCTTTAAGTTATTAAATTATCATTTAAAAAAATCTCTAGTAATGTCTTTCAGACTATTTTTTTCTGATATGAATATACCCACAACCGGATTAACACTTGTCCATTTTTTCCCTTTACTTCCAAACTTCTGGTATTCCTGTTTTAGCTGTGCCTCTGCCAAACAGCATTATCACTTGACGTTTTAAAAAATTCATCCTTGGGGCACCTGGGTGGCTCAGTTAAGCGACTGCCTTTGGCTCAGGTCATCATGATCCTGGAGTCCCTGGATCGAGTCCTGCATCGGGCTCCCTGCTCAGCAGGGAGTCTGCTTCTCCCTCTGACCCTCCCCCATCTCATGCTCGCCCTCTCTCATTCTCTCTCTCTCTCAAATAAATAAATTAAATATTAAAAAAAAAAAGACAAGACTTGGTTTGAAAAAAAAAAAAATTCACCCTGGGTCCCTGGGTGGCTCAGTTGGTTAAGCATCTGCCTTCGGCTCAGGTCATGATCCCAGGGTCCTGGCATGGAGCCCCGTGTTCAGCTCTCTGCTCATCGGGGAGTCTGTTTCTCCCTCTTCTCTCCCCCCGCCCTGCTCGTGATCTCTCTCTCTCAAATAAAATCTTTAAAAATAAATAAAAATCGGGGTGCCTGGATGGCTCAGTTGAGCATCTGCCCTCAGCTTAGATCACGATCCCAGGGTCCTGGGATCAAGTCCTACATCAGGCTCCCTGCTCAGCGAGGAGTCTGCTTCTCCCTCTCCCTCTGCCCCTGCCCCCTACTCATGCTCCCTCTCTCTTTCTCAAAATCTTAAAAAAAAATAACAAAAAATGCATCCTCACATATCCTATTATTGTCATATATTTTAATCACTCCTATAAGACATTTTATTATTTATAATTGACTTACATATTTACCCCTTTCTTTGCTCACTATTTCTTCTTATATTTCATACCTTAAATTTGTGATTTGTCCTTTTCGCTTAAAGCACATTTTTAGGATTGTAATGGTCAGCTGCTAGCCAATTACTTTTATCTGACAAATGTATTTAACCCTCATTTTTTTAATTTTCTTTTTTTAAAGATTTTATTTATTTATTTGAGAGAGAGAGAGACACAGCATGAGAGAGGGTCAGAGGGAGAAGCAGGCTTCCCATCGAGCCAGAGGTCTGATGTGGGACTCGATCCCAGGACTCTGGGATCATGACCAGAGCCGAAGGCAGTCGCTTAACCGACTGAGCCACCCAGGCGCCCCACCCTCATTTTTTTTTAAAGATTTTATTTATTTGAGAGACAGAGAGAGCGAGCGAGAGAGCATGAGTGGGGGCAGGGAGGCGCAGAGGGAGAGGGAGAAGCAGGCTCCCTGCTGAGCGAGAAGCCAGATGTGGGGCTCGATCCCAGGACCCTGAGATCATGACCTGAGCCAAAGGCAGATGCTTAACCGACTGAGCCACCCTGGCACCCCCTAATCCTCGTTTTAAAGATATTTTATGTTTTATTCCCCTCTTCCACTAGTATGACATGAGAAAAGGTAACCAAAAAGAAAGCAACAAAGCATACAAAAGGATACACAAAAAAAGCTAGTAAAAAGAAATCCAAATATATCAGTAACTACGATAAAAATAAGTGAACTAAATACTCGAAAAAGTTTTAGGTGCCCCAGTGTACTAGTAAAGAATGTATTTTGTTGTTGGATGCAGCTTCTATATATGGCCAAGAGATTACTGTCTGTGACTTGATGTCTTTCATAAATCATAAAAAATCCTCACCCATCAAGAATCCACAGATAGCTTCTGACCCATTTCTTCTTTTCTCTCCTTCTGGAAATCTGATTGCACAAATGTTATATTCTTCTTTAAAAAAAAAATTTCTTTTAAGTGGTTCTCCATGCCCAACATGGGGCTTGAACTCATGACTCTGAGATGAAGTCAATGCTCTACCAACTGAGCCAGCCAGGTGCCTAACAAATGTTACCTTCTTGTATCAATCTTTACCTCTCTTTCATATTTTTCTGTTTTCTTCTCTGCACTATGTATGGATTAAGTAGGGTTCACCAGGCATTTTTTTTTAAGTAGGTTCAACACTCTCGACCCTGAGATCAAGACCTGAGCTTAGATCAAGAGTTGGATGCTTAATTGACTGAGCCACCCAAGTGCCCCATATGGATTTCTTTAGATCTACTTTTGTTATCTAATCTGTTGTTACACTCTCTAAATTTTTTTTTCCAAAATCTAGTCACTTTTATTGTCTCCTGCTGTATATTTTACTCTATCTTACATATAGTTCATAGTATATGATAAGCCCAATATTTATTTGAGAGAGAGAGAGAGAGAGAGAGGGAATCTCAAGCAGGCTCCACACTCAGGGCAGAGACAGACACAGGGCTTGATCTCACGACCCCGAGATGATGACCTGTGCCAAAATCAAGACTCAGATGCTTAACTGAGCCACCCAGATGCCCCAAGCCCAATATTTAAAGGCTTTACGAGTCTGCTCCTGTCCAATCACACTATTTCCTCATGTGTTTTGTAATTTGAATTCTGAGTTGATGGTAGGTTCCTTCATATGATTTTCATTTGCTTATGCCAGGGGCCCAAAACACTACTAGCCTACGGCCACTGTAAACTAAATTCGTTTTGAGTTTTTTAGAATCTTCATTCCTTTGAGTTGTATGAATTTGAGTCACATTGCTAAGCACCATAATAGAAAATAAATAGTTCTAACTTTGGCATGAAGACCTAAAGGACTAGAGGGGTTAGAATAAGCCGTTTTTTTTTTTTTTTTAAGATTTTATTTATTTATTTGACAGAAAGACACAGCGAGAGAGGGAACACAAGCAGGGGGAGTCGGAGAGGGAGAAGCAGGCTTCCCGCGGAGCAGAGAGCCTGATGCAGGGTTCGATCCCAGGACCCTAGGATCATGACCTGAGCCAAAGGCAGATGCTTAACAAACTGAGCCACCCAGGCGCCCCTAAGCTGCTTATTTCTACACGGTTACTTCTCGTTGGTGACCCAGACTTAGACAAGGGTAGTTAATTTAGGGTGAAATATATAAAGATATATAAATATGTATATATACAAATATATAAAAATATATGTGTATAATATAGTCAGTACATACAAACCTGTCTATAAATCATCTCAACTGTTACAGCGCTCTGTTGTCATCAGATATGTGGCTAATAATTATATTTCAAAGAAGTATAGTCACTGAAAAGAAAGATTAGAGGAAGTTGTCTTAAACTTATTACTAACTCTAAAATATTCTTCTTAAGAATTACTAGTTGAATCTGTGAATGTTGACAACTTTTCTCCATGCAAGAATATTCTTCAGTTACCATTATATACTTTTAAGCAATTTAACATTTATACCATTCAAATCAGATGTAATAATTAACACAACATAAGAAAACTTCTAGTAAAATTATTTTATTTAGTTATAATATCCATCACCAACAGCTTGAAATAAAAATTTTCATGGTCTTCAATTGAACTGTATGCCACTTTCTTTTAGAATGTCTTGTTTTTCATTAAAATAATTTCTAAACCACTCTATGTGTTCAATCTTCTGTTTAACACTCAGGTATGGGTTTTTGGAAAGGCCACAGGTCACCAGCTCCATGAAGTGGCGAATGGGTCCTTGTTTTGGAAAATCTTTCAGGTGTTTATCCAGAAATACATGTTCATGAAATTCTGAACCATCATCATCAAAACCTAGGAAATGAGATAAAATACATTACAATTTTGATGTAAAACCTCTATTGTAAAATTAACATTAATGAGTATTACGGTTAAAGCCATGAACTTCGGAGTTAGATCTAGGTTTGCCCACCAATTTAATAACTGTCTGATTGGGCAAATTAATTAACCTGAGCATCAGGTATAAAATGAGGCTTCATGGGGTTTCTGTAAAGATTACAAAGACACAAAACTTATAAAATTCTTGTAATACTTAGCACATTATAAATGTTCAAAGTGTAGCAGCAGTTACTGCTAATGAAAACTTCAATTCTAAAGCAACCACTAAGAAAACTATACAAAATACACTAAAAAAAATTATATAAATAAAACAAAATAGAATCTTAAAACATGTTCAAGCAGCCCACAGGAAGCCAAAGGGGGAAAAAAAGGAATGAGAAATGGAGAAAATGAACAGAAAACAAATAATAAAATAGGTGATTTAAGTCCTAATAAATCAGTAATTGCTTCAAATGTAAATGGTCTAAATATACCAATCAAAAGACAGAGACTGCAGAGTGAATATAAAAACACGCATCCAACTATATGCTTTCTATATGAAACTCAGTTCAAATACAACATAGGAAGGTTGAAAATAAAAGGATGGAGAAAAATATATCTTGTTAACATTAATTAAAAAAAAAGCAAGCATGAGTGGTTATATGACAGACTTCAGAGCAAAAAAAATTACTAGGGAGAAAGAAAAACATTACATAATAAAAGGGTCAATCCACCAAGAAGACATAGTGACATGAATTACGTATGCAACGAACAATAGAGTTTCTAAATACATGAAGAAAAAAATGATAGAAATAAAAGAGAAATAGAAAAACCCATAATTATAGTGGGGATTTCAACAGTCCATTGTCAGCAATTTCAAGAACTACCAGTAGAAAATTAGCCAAGATAAAGAAGAACTGAACAACATCAACAAACGTTATCAAACTGACGTCTAGAGAACACTCCACCAAACTATTTCAGAATACAAATTCTTTTCAAGCATTCATGGAACAGTCACCTAGCTGGACCACATCCTGGGTCACAAACTGCAATACATTTAAAATAACTGGAGTAACACATAGTACATTCTCAGATCACATTGGAATCAAACTAGAAATCGGTAACAGAAAGACAATAGGAAACAGTTAAAAATTAAACAATATACTTAAAAAACACTCAGAATTGCCATGAAAATGAAAACACAACAAATCAAAATTCATGGCTAAAGCAGTGCTAAGAGGGATACATACAGTACTAAATGAATATGTAAGAGGAAAAGTCTCAAATCAATAATCTAAGTTCCCAGCTCAAGAACCTAGCAAAAGAGCAAAATAATCCTAAAGCAAGCAAAGTAAGGAAATAATAAAGATAACATCCAAAGTCAGTAAAACTGAAAATAGAAAAATAGAGAAAAATCAATGAAACCAATACCAGTTCTTTAAAAAAAAAATCAGTGAAATCAATAAATCTCTATTAAGTCTGATAAAGAAAAAAGGACAGGAATGAAACAGGAATGAAAAGGGGGTTATCGCTATAAATCCTCAAACCATCA
Source organism: Callorhinus ursinus (assembly GCF_003265705.2). NCBI lineage: Eukaryota > Metazoa > Chordata > Mammalia > Carnivora > Otariidae > Callorhinus > Callorhinus ursinus. Next base: position 57,424,254 of record NW_027397069.1, on the reverse strand, counting down.
GAGGCATCATAAGGGAATACCACAAACAACTATACACTAAAATACTCAACAACTTAAAAAAGGGGGAAAAAAAGGACAACTTAAAGAAAATCCAGTAAAGGACCAAAATTCAAATTAAAATAAAATAGATAACTTGAATTGTCTCCTAACTATTAAAGAAAAGGATTTTGTAGTTTAAAAGGTCTCCAGATAGAAATCCCTCAGCCCAGATGGCTTCACTTGAGAACTTTATATAACACTGAAAGAAAACAAACACCAGCTTTACACAATCTCTTCTGGAAACTGGAAGAAAGAACACTCCTCACTCATTTTATAAGGCCAGTATTACCTTGTTACCAAATCAGGCAGAGACAAAACCTCAAAACAAATAAATTGAGAGAGAACCACGACCCATGATCTCTCATGAACTTAGAGGCGAAAACTTTAAACAAAATTAGCAAACAAACCCAACAATGTATAAAAAGATTTATATATCAAGGGCGCCTGGGTGGCTCAGTTGGTTAAGCGACTGCCTTCGGCTCAGGTCATGATCCTGGAGTCCCAGGATCGAGTCCCACATCGGGCTCCCTGCTCAGCGGGGAGTCTGCTTCTCCCTCTGACCCTCCCCCGTCTCATGCTCTCTCTCAAATAAATAAATAAAATCTTTAAAAAAAAAAAAAGATTTATATATCAAGATCAAGTGGGACTTAGACCAGGTGTGCAGGGATGGTGCAACATTTGAAAATCAATGTAATCCACCATATCAACAGGTTGAAGAAGAAAAGTCCTGTGATACAACACCCATTTTTTTTTTAAAGATTTCATTGATTTATTTGAGAGAGAGAGAGCACAAGAAGGGAGAGGGGCAGAGAAGGACTCCCAGACGGGCAGGGAGCCTGACTCGGGGTCCAGTCATAGGACCCTGGGATCATGACCTGAGCCAAAGGCAGACACTTAACTGACTGAGCCACCCAGGCACCCCACAACACCCATTTTTGATAAAAATTCTCACCAAGTTAGAAAAAAAGAAAAACTCCTTCAACCTCATAAAGAGCATCTAAAAAAATCTATAGCCAGTATCATACTTCATGGTGAAAGACTGAAGGCTTTTTCCCTAAGTTCCTGAACACAACAACAATGTCAGCTCCTACTTACCACTTTTACTCAACACAGTACTAAAAATTTTAGCCACTGCAATGAGGGAGGAAGAAAAGGCATACAGACGGCAAAGGAAGAAACAGAACTATCCCTATTTGTAGATGACATGTTTGTCTACATAGAAAATCCCAAAGACTCTACAAAAAAAAACCCTCCTAGAGCCAACTAGTCAGTTCAGTAAGGTTACATGATACAAGATCAACACAAAAAAATCAGTCACATTTCTAATTACATTTAAACTGGAAAACTCAACACACTAAGATATTCTCTCCAAACTGATCTATATGTTTAATGTACTTCCTATCAAAATCTCAGTAAAGTTTTGCCACCAACAAGTTTCTGCTAAAATTTACATGGAAAGGCACAATTTGTAGAATATAACAATCTTGGAAGAGAAAAACAAAATGGGAGCAATGCTAAGATTTACTGAAATAGCTCAAAAGCGTGGTATTGGCAGAGGGACAGACACCCAGATAGATGGGACAAAAGGGAGGGCCCAGAAATAGACCCTGTTAGGGACCCCCTCAAAATCGATAGGTTGAAGTCCTAACCCCAATGTGACTATATTTAGAGACAGGACCTTTAAGAAGGTAATTAAGGTTAAATGAAGTTGCAACAGTGGAGTCCTGATGGACTGGTGTCCTTATAAGAAGAGGAAGAAACACAAGGAGCACCCAGAGAAAAGATCACATGAAGACACAACAAGAAGGCAAACATCTGCAAACCACGAAGAGAGGCCTCAGGAAAAATAAAACCTGCTGGCACCTTGATCTTGGACTTCAAGCCTCCAGAACTGTCAGAAAATTAATCTGTTTAAGCCACCCAGTCTGTGGTATTTTGTTATGGCAGCCCTAGCAGAGTAATACAGACCCACACAAATGTGCCCAATTTTTTAAAAATATTTTATTTCTTTGACACAGAGAGAGAGAGAGACAGAGAAGGAACACAAGCAGGCGGAGCGGCAGAGGGAAAGGCAGGCTCCCCACTGAGCAGGGAGCCCAATGCGGGGCTCAATCCCAGGACCCCGGGATCATGAGCCAAAGGCAGACACTCAACCGACTGAGCTACCCAGGCGCCCCAAATGTGCCCAAATTTTGAACAAAGGTGCAAAGACAATTCAATGAAGAAAGGATAGTCTCTGACAAATCATGCCAGAGCAAGTGGGTATCTATTGACACACACACAGAAAGAACTTCAACCTAAACCTCATACCTCAAATAAATTAACCCCAAATGGATCATTAATTTAAATGTAAAACTATAGGGGCGCCTGGGTGGCTCAGTCAGTTAAACGTCTGCTTTCGGTTCAGGTCATGATCCCAGGGTCCTGGGACTGAGCCCCGCACTGGGCTCCCTGCTCAGCAGGAAGCCTGCTTCTCCCTTTCTCACTCCCCCTGCTTGTGTTCCCTCTCTCGCTGTGTCTCTCTCTGTCAAATAAATAAAATCTTAAAAAAAAAAAATTAGATTAAAAAAAATAAATGTAAAACTATAGATCTTATAGAAAAAAACACAGCGGAGTGGCACTTGGCTGGCTCAGTCAGTAGAGCATGGGACTCCTGATCTTGGGTTTGTGAGTTCAAGCCCATGCTGGGTGTAAAGAATGCTTAAAAATAAAATCTTAAAAAAGAAAAAAAAAGCAAAAGAAAAAAACAGGAAAATATTCTAGTTCAAAGCTGGCAAAGAACTTGACACTAAAAGTACCATCCATAAAAGGAAAAACTGGACCCCACCAAAATTAAAAACTTTTGCTCTGTGAAAGACTCTATTAAGAGGATGAAAAGAAACTACAGACTGGGAGAAAATATCTGCAAACTAAATTTTTTTTTCCTTTTTTTTTTTTAGAGAAAGAGAGCCAGGGAGGAGCACAGGGAGAGGGAGAGAGAGAGAATCTTAAGCAGGCTCCATGCCCAGCACAGAGCCCAACTTGGGGCTCCATCTCACAACCAAGATCAAGACCTGAGCCGCAACCAAGCGTCGGATACTTAACCAACTGAGCCACTCAGGCACCCCAATGCAAACCAAATATTCAATAAAGGTCTAGTGTCTGGAATATATTAAAAAAAACTCTCAAAGCTCTACAGTAAGAAACCATACAATCCAATTAGAGAATGGGCAAAAATAGCGCGGAGGATCATAGGGAAGGGAGGGAAACCTGAAGGGGGAGAAATCAGAGAGGGAGACGAACTATGAGACGCTATGGACCCTGGAAAACAAACTGAGGATTTCAGAGGGGAGGGGGTAACAGGGTGACTGGTATTAAGGAGGGCACATGTTGTGATGAGCACTGGGTATTATACCTAACTAATGAATCGTTGAACACTACATCAAAAACTTAATGATGTACTATACAGTGGCTAACTGAACATATTAAAAAAAAAGAGAGAATAGGCAAAAAAAAAAAAAAACAAGAACAGACATTTCATTGAAGAAGATATACAGATGGCAAACACACACAAGAAAAACACGGTCAACCTCTCTAGCCATTAGGGAAATGCAGATTAAAACCACAATGAGCTATCAATACACATCTATCAGAATGTAAACACATCTAAAAGAAAAATAGTGACAACATCAAATGCTGGTGACAATGAGAAGCTAGATGGTTCACACATTGCTGGTGGGAATACAAAATGGCACAGCCACTCTAGAAAACAGTTTGGAAGTTTCTTTAAGAAACTAAATATGCAGGGGATGCCTGGGTGGCTCAGCTGGTTAAGTGTCCGACTTCAGCTCGTGTCATCATCTCAGAGTCCAGGGATAAAACCCAACAGGCTCCCCCCACCACCCCGTTCCATGGGGAGTCTGCTTCTCCCTTTCTCTCTCCCTCTGCCCCTCCCCCTGCTCATACATGCACTCTCTTTCTCTCTCTCTCAAATGAATAAATAAATAAAATCTTAAAAAAAAAAAACACTAAAACTAAATATGCAGGGCACCTGGCTGGCTCATTTTAAAAATAAAACAACAAAAAACAAACCACAAACATACTGATATATGCAACAACATGGATAAATCTCCAGCTAATTAATCAGGCTGAGTGAAAAAAAAGTTAATTCCCAAAGCTTACACACTGTATGATTCTATTTGTATATATTTCTTGAAATGAAAAAATTATAGAAATGGTGACTGAATTTAGTGATTGCCAGGGATTCAGGACTAAGAAGGGGAAGCAGTGGAAGGCAAGCAGGTGTGGTCATAAAAGGGCTCTAAGGGGACTCTTTGAGGTGATGGAACTGTGTATCTTGGCTGTGGTGGTGGTCATGTGAGTCTACACATGTGATAAAATTGCACAGAACTAAATACGTATGTATAAAGGAGTACTTGTAAAGTTGGTGACATCTGAACATGTTTGAAGAATTGTATCAATGCCAATTGCCTGGTTGTAATATTGTACTATGGTTTTGGAGGAAGCAACTATTGGGAGAAAATGGGTAGAAGCGGGAGAAAATGGGTAGAAGCTATCCAGGGTATTCATTCCCTCTTCAAAGGCGAGTGAATCTACAATTATCTCAAAATAAAAGGCTTAAATGCTTTCTACTCACACTTGGAGTTAGTTTACTGAAAGAGATTTTTTTTAAATTGGACATTTAAAGATCTATACATTATTTTTATTAAAACTAAAGTAAATAAAATCAAGGTGGTGGACAAATGGCCACGTATCATATCACTCCTATGCTTCTAGACATGCCCCTTCACAATGTGATTTTGTCATTCTTCCCATAAATGGAGTCTGTTTCTCAGACCCTCAAATTCAGGGTTGGCCAAGTGACCTGCTTTGGTCAATGGGATATTACTCAGAACAGTGCAAACAAAGGCTTGAAAAGTACTTACACATCAATCCTTGCTCTTCCTTGCCATTAGGAACTCTACTACAGTCATGTGAGGAAGCCCAAGCTAGTTTGTGAGATGATGAGTGATATATAACCCAGTTACCTCCATCTCCCCTGACAAGAGTCAGCACCCACAACCAGACATGTGAGACAAGCCACTCTAGAGGGAACCACCCTCAGCTAAGCTGCCAAAACTAACCAGAAAACCCATAAATTCAGGAGCAGTTATAACTTAGTTGTTGTCTTACTAAGTTTTGGGGGTAGCATGTTATGCATCAAAAACTGATACATTTCAAAACTTATTGCACTTACACTTTTTTGGTGGCATATATATGGCTAAAGAATATTCAAGAGCCAAGACTCTGTTAACTGGGTAGTGGTAAAAACATGATTAAATTTAAAGTCAAAGCTAAAATAAAAATGTTTTATCAATCCAATATATAATAACTACTGCAAAATCTAAGTGGGAATAATGCCACTTAACTGCTCTTATAAATCTCTATGCCGGCAAAGCAAAACAGAAGGGACAAACCAGTTCTTAAAAAAAAAAAACAAAAAAAAAACTGGAAAAAAGCTACCTCAAATTGGAAAATAATTTACATGTTTTATGTGTTAAAACAACAAACTGTAATTTTTTATATAAATGAAAAACATAACACTGGAAAGTAAAGTTGTCAACACAGGACACGTCATTTTGTCATTTTCAGTATTACGTTCAGACACTGGCATGGCTCACCCCTAAAAATAAAACACCTTTCCCCAAAAGCATCAAAGTAAATCTTCATGAAGCTAACTATTAGAGAGAGCATGACATTTTATTAATCTTAAAATTTAAAAATAAGAAATACAGAAGAATATTATTGAACTGTTAAGGTTCCAAATTCTAACGCTAGTCTCTTAAAGTATTCTGAAGTTCCTAAGTGTATACTGAGGAGAGTGATCAAAGTGAGAAAGTTTCCACAGTTCCTTTCCTGTTTTTCATTCAGATAACAATTGCCTCAAGGAGCTGGAAATGAGATACCTCCCTTTCCCACCCCGAAGCATCAATAATATGTACAGTGTATATGGAAACTTGTCACATTTATCTCCCTAACCTGACCAAAAGACATTGTTTTTTTTCCCTTTTGTAAAAATTAAACTTTCTCAAAACCCAGGTCAAATTTAAGATAAATTTCTTTGGAGTTTGGACATTCAAGATTTTGATGAACTGTTTTATTGTTGACGACAATGTACACTAACCCTTACTTTTTGGTTACCCTATTTGGTGGTTCCTAGAAAATACATATCTTCACTAATAGTTTAAGATTTAAGATCCTTGCAGCATAGTAAAACCCTCTCATAATATTGTTGTTGTAGGAACAGGGATGATGACGGTTGATGATGCTTTACTTGTATAACCTCACTTGTTTTTCAGAAGAATCCCATAAAATAAATCCTATATTCATCCCCATCATTTCATAGACAGGGGAAGTGAGGCTTAGTGAGATTAAGCATACAACTCATTCAAAACCTGAACCCCTAGCCACTGTTTCTCCTAAATAAAGTCACATGTTGGGGCACCTGGGTAGTTCAGTCGGTTAAGCATCTGCCTTCAGCTCAGGTCATAATCCCGGAGTTCCGGGATCAAGCCCAGCATCGGGCTCCCTGCTCAGCAGGGAGTCTGCTTCTCCCTCTGCCCCTCACCCAACTCATCATGCTCTCTCTCTCAAATAAATAATCTTAAAAAAAAAAAAACAACAAAGTCACATGTTATTCTACCTCAATATTGGGTTTTAGAACCATGTTTTTAATTATGAGGACTTAGAACACTCAAGTTTCATCAAATAAGGAAATCTTCCCTTAATATTCTGTATTACACTGTATTCTGTTAACTTTTTCTCCTTTTAAAATTCTGTCTTCATATAAAGGGAAATGAAACAGCATTTATTTACATGTATTATATGCCAAGAACTGTGCTGAGCAACTCAAATAACTTTGTCTTAGTTCTTACATTCTTCCAATGAGGTATCTTTAATTTTATAGATGAGGAAACTCATCTGGTTTTTTAACTTCTAGAGGTTAGTTTCCTCAAAGGCAAATGGCTAATCACCAAGAGAACTGGATCTGTACTCTGGTTTGCACAACTGAAAAATCCTTGGGCTTTTTTTCCACCTTTCTCTGATACCTACTAGAGTATGGAAAGCATAATACTTTGAGAAATATACATGTTATGTAACAGATAAAACAACACAGCATCCTTTATTACTGCATATACTGTACAAAAACACAAAATATTCAGATTTTATTAAAGGAATTATCAGTCTCCAAAGTTTTCCTATACAAAGTAATACTATATGAAGATATAAGACAAAATATTTCTGATATTTAAGCTTCCATTCCACCTATTAATCCAAACAAATGAAAGATTATAAAAAAATAAAATGTTACAGTGACATCATAATACTACAAAGGTTAAAATGTGGACTACATTTTCCTAAGACTTACTGAGGTGTTTACAATTCCTAGCTAACTGTACCATAAAAGTAAATGAATCTAATTGAAAATACACCTAAAATGTTTAGCTAATGATAACATTTAAAAAAAGCATAAAAATAAATAGCATAGTAATACTGTTTTCCTTTTGAGTGAGGAAGAAGTAACATCTCCAGAATAATCTTCAGGAAAGTAGATAATAGCATCTAATAGTTCGAAGAACCTAGGTATGCAGCTGGAGGTCCAAAAAATTTTGAAGGGCTTCTAACATTTTTGCTTTGAATAGCTTTCAACTCCAAGAACCTTTCATCTCATTAATGCAATAGTTTTATGAGTAAAAGATAACCAGCATAAAACTTTCAGAGTTGTAATGTTCTCCAAAACTGAAATATAATCTCATACCCAGGATTTAATATATAAGAAGATTTTCCAGCTAATCTGCTTAGCAATTAGTAAACTCTCATTTGCAGTCAACACTTTCATGTCACATAGAAATTCATGATGCATTTCTGCCATATAACTTTACTTCCTTTTAAAATTTTTATTATTTTTAAGTAGACTCCATGCCCAGCACAGAGCCCAACACGGGCCTGAACTCATGACCATGAGGTCAAGACCTGAGCTGAGATCGAGTTGGACACTTAGGGTTGCCTACGTGGCTCAGTTGGTTAAGTGTCTGCCTTTGGCTCAGGTCATGATCTCAGGGTCCTGGAATCGAGCCCCATGGCAGGCTCCCTGTTCAGCAGGGAATCTGCTTCTCCCTCTCCCTCTGCCCCTCCCCTCACACTCATGTTCTCGCTTAAATAAATAACTAAAATCTTAAAAAAAAAAAAAAAAAAAGAGTTGGACACTTAACCAACAGAGCCCCCCAGGCGCCCCTAATTTTACTTCACTTTCCTTATCAAAAACCCAGAATTAAATGAAATCCTAACTTTAAAAAAAAAAAAAACACCGTCAAATTTCTCTTCAGACACCACCAAGATATTTATACCAAGTTTTGAAATTCATGTAAATATCTAGACTCTATGAACACCCACCAGATTTGATCTCCACACTGACTTTTATAAACCTCTGAAATTAAGACTTACCTGCTTCATTGTTAATTGGAAACTCCCACAGTTTGCCCTCGCTCGTCCACTGGATCATCTCTGCAAAGCCATTCTGAAGGGACTGCTCATTTACTGTGGCTAACTGCTTAGCAAATTCCACTTCCCAAAGCGAAGGTGCTGTCTCTATGATAAAAACATTTCAAGTAATCACAAGTCAACGTATGTATCTTTATTTTTAAAAATTTTATCAACTCCAAATTGTTAATACATTTCCGGCCCTGAGGCTTATAAATAAACAGTATATAATGAAAGGTCACTGTCTGGGAGCTAAAACTAAAGGAAGGCGACATAAAAAGCCCACCACAATTACTGCCCGCCTTGGCTTTTGTTTTACTACACAGCTAGGCAAGCAACAAGTCTCACTGCCCCCTCTACTGGAAAGCAAAAAGGAATGTGTGTTTTGTTTAAAAACGTTTTCATGAATGTGAATATTTATTTTATTGTTTTCTTTAAGATTTTATTTATTTGAGAGAGAACACAAGAGAGAGCATGAGGGGGGAGGGGGGAGAGAGAGAGAGAACGAGCATGCACGCAAGTGGGGGGAGGGGCAGAGGGAGAAGCAGACTCCCCACTGAGCAGGGAGCCCATTGTGGGGCTCGATCCCAGGACTCCAAGACCACAACCCGAGCGGAAGGCAGACGTTCAACCGACTAAGCCACCCAGGTACCCCGTGAATATTTTTTTTAAAGATTTATTTATTTGAGAGAGAGAGAGAGAGAAGAGAGCGCACACAAGCAAACAAAGGGGGGAGGGAGAGAATCTTAAGCAGACTCCCCCCCCACCCCCAGCACAGAGCCCGCCAACACAGGGCTGGATCTCATGACCCTGAGAACATGACCTGAGCCAAAATCAAGAGTCAGACACTTAACCAACTGAGCCACCAAGGTGCCCCATGAAAGTGAATATTTTTTATATAACATGTGACTTTGATATTTAAAGTCCAGCCTATTTATCTTTATTTTTAGTTTGTCAAGATAAGTCACAAAGTACTACTATTAAAGACCAGAGAAATTAACATAATAATAATGACAATTCTACTAACGGATATGGAGCACTTACTCTGTGCTAATGCTTTTTATGCATTAGTTCATTTCATCCTCACAACCAACTCTTATGAGTAAGTTCATTTTATAATGTTAGCTTATAATCACCATCATATCGCATTTCAATCATTTATTTGCTTTGGAAATTGAAGACATCTTTCAAGAATGAATCATATTTCGGGGCGCCTGGGTGGCTCAGTCATTAAGCATCTGCCTTCGGCTCAGGTCATGATCCCAGGTTCCTGGGATCGAGCCCCGCATCGGGCTCCCTGCTCAGCGGGAAGCCTGCTTCTCCCTCTCCCACTCCCCCTGCTTGTGTTCCCTCTCTCGCTGTGTCTCTCTCTGTCAAATAAATAAATAAAATCTTTAAAAAAAAAAAAAGAATAAATCATATTTCCACCAGTCACTGCTGGTGGGAATGTAAAATGGTACAACCTCTTTCAAAAATAGTTTGGCAGTATACAACAATTTGACTCCTAGATATTTACCCAAAACAAAAAATACGTGCACACACAGACTTGTATGTTAAAGTTCATATACGACCCTGCCTGACCACACACGGACTGACTGCTGTATATTAAGTATATTGGCCTAAAACATCTGATACAGAGAAAAGATCACATCAGTTATGCTTAATTAGCCATATTTACAGAATAATCATGACAGCAAAATAACTTAATTATTAGTCACATTTTATAGATTTATTCAGTAGACATTGATCAACCCATGTCTTTTCTGTGATCATGATCATCACCACCACCATTATTATTATTGCTAACAGCTGCAACTATGTCCTGACTGTCCATTGTGGTCTTGGTGCTGTGCCTGACACTTGAATTACATTACTTCATTTAATCCTTGAGAGGCATGTTTTAGCCCCATTTTATAGATGGAGAAAGGGAAACTCAGAGAAGTTAGCATGGCAGAATCTGAATTTGAATAATCCACATCTGTCAAATACCAAAATTCCTTCCATTAAGCTATATTGCCCCTCAGTTCTAAATTACTGCAGGATAAGCAGAAGGGTCCTTTGCAGCAGTGGTAGGAACCTGGAGGGAGGCAAAATGTGGGAATCATGGGACAGAAGAACCCATCATTCTGTCAACAAATAATTACTGAGCGCCAACTACATGTCAGGCATTATTTTAGGTGGTAGGGAAACAGCAATGGATAAATGCTTAAGTTTGTATATGGTTGGTATTGTATTTAATAGGGAACAAAAGACATTCTTTAGACTCAATCAAGTATAATTTATTAAAACAGTACCTTCATTAAATTTTTTTAAAAGATTTTACTTATTTATTCGAGAGAGAGAGAGAGAGAGAGCAGGGGGAGGAACAGAGGGAGAGTGACAAGAAGACTCCCTGCAACTTGGGATGCATCAGACTCCATCCCACAACCTTGAGATCACGACCTGAGCTGAGACCAAGAGTGGGATGCTTAAACCAACTGAGCCACCCAGATGCTGGGTAAATTTTTATAAATCTGTGTATTATTTCCCTTATTAGAGTATAATCACTTTATATTTTTTATAAAACTTCAGTGCTTCATTGCCAGCTAATTCCAGTTTTAAGGAAGAGGGTTTCTGATTTAAAAGAGCAAGCTGGCTCCTTCAAGAATCCAAGTGCCTCCGCTGGCTGTTCAGTAGGTGGACAATGGCAGCTGCCCTGACAATAAATGCCCTTTTTGAGGCAAGTTTAACAGCTGCCACATCAACAGGGGAGAGGTGACCCATTCCCCATGACTGCACGTTTTAGTTTGCTTTTTTTCATCTGTGTGTGCGCGCGCACACACATTTTGTAATTCCTTTTTTTTTTTTTTTTAAGGTAATCTTGACAACCAACGTGGGGCTTGAACCCAATGACCCCGAGATCCAAAGTTACATGCTCTGAGGACTGAGCCAGCCAGGTGCCCCTTGTATTTCCTGTCCATTATGTAGGACAGAGAGCAGTTTTTAAGTAAGAGAAAGCAAGCTGTTCTCTTAGCTTCCCCTTTAGTTTAAATGAACAAACACTGATTGAATTAACTCCTTTCCTCTATGGACAGATATTTCATAGTTCAATTTGTTCAAAAAAAGCATTTATGATTTAAGATAACTAATTCCTATGATCTGTCAGCCACTGGCTAGGTGCTGCTGGGTATACAAAAATCAGGGAAACCCAGGCCCTAGTATCTAGGAGTTTACTGAATAGTGTGGGAAAATCAGATATTTATATAAGTAACTGATAGATTAAATGAGCCACTGGAGGCTGGCTTCGGAACTTAAATATCAATTATAAATTTATTTTTATCAAGTCTAAAAAGCTAACTTACAATCTTTGGAAATTAAAGTCACTTGTAAGCTGAAGACCATTCGTATTGAGTTTCCTTGTTTAAGTTATCAGTAAACGATACTTAATGTCAAGCAAGAGGACACGCTCGCTCGTATCTCTTTTAATTAGATTTAAAATGGTGAATATGAAAGATCTGACCTCTTACCCAAAGATGAAAGGGGTAAGTACAGGGAACAAGGATGGTGTGTTAAAAAAAAAATTAAAAAAACCCTACAAGTCTGCTAAATGTATTTCCTGAATGCTCTTCTTCCTAGCTCCTAAACAAATACAAAATCACTTCATTAAGTTACTTCTACAAATGCTATCTCCTCTCCTAGATAGCAAGCTGCCTTAGGGCAGAATCTTTTGTAATAGCACAGTTTCAAATGGAGTGTGATGTTAATGTTCTAACCCAAATCAGTAGCCAACTGATAGCTCTGGATTCAGGAAGATGGTAGTATTTACCTCCCACTGTCTCCCAGAATGAAACATTTCAAGGGAGGAATCTGACCAAGACTAGCAATGGTAACAACTACACTCATAAGCAGGATCCAAGTCAGTGACAGGATGGATTATTAAAACACCTGACATTGTGCAATCAAAACATTAAGGACTTTTTTTGAAAGAAGGAGTGTTTCTACATCTCAGAAATAGTGTTTGTAACAAACCTGTTTCAGGTGCCTCTTCAGTAACTGCCTTAAGGTCAAAAATATTAAGTCTTTTCCCTTTGAGCATATTTTTCCTAAGACTGAAAAAGAAAAAACAATTTAATTTAATATTTTTATACATGAACAAAAAATTATTTGAGAAAACAACTTTATATTAAATATTCAATGTAGAAATTAAAAATAATTCCACTGACCCACACCAGACATTTTAACTAAATTGCCACATTGTTAGAACTGATAACTAAAACTGGAACAAATGCACTTGTATTTTTGCATCATGATACAATAAAGCAGTTTAAGTAGTTTAATTTCCAAAATATTTAATTGAAAAGATTAGTTTAATTTGCCATAATTTTATGTGATCCATTTCATATTAAGGTTTTAGAAACCTCAACATTAGAAAGCTATTAAAATATGCTAAATTAAAAGTTGTTAAAGTCAACAGCTGTCTTAGTTCAAGGGCAGAAAACACTGCATGTTTAATTACAAATTATAATTATAAAAGATGGCACAGATAAATCAAAACATTCCCACTTAAAAAGCAATCATTCTGTAATTTTAACATAATGATTAACTTTCTTTACATAACATTTTAAATTAACCATTGAAATTAGTCAGATAGTTAATAGGTAACTTTTCCTTGTATATTTAAATCAACTGTTTTATGCATCAATTCACATTCATACTTGAATAAATTTACTGGCAGATTAAAAACCAGTTCAAAACTGGAGAGTGAGTTTTAAAATAATTTTGAATTCTTGGGGAGTCTGGGCGCCTCAGCTGATTAAGGGTCTGCCTTTGGCTCAGGTTATGATCCTGGGGTCCTGGGATCAAGCCCCACATCGGGCTCCCTGCTCAGTGAGGAGCCTGTTTCTCTCTCTCTCTCAAATAAATAAATAAAATCTTTAAAAAAAATTCTTTTCTGAATCAAATTACTTTTTTCCTATGAAATTACATTAACTGAAAAAATTCAAATACCATATTAAAATTAGATAAAGTAATCTCAAATCACTTAAGTTTTCCTTTAGCAGGTCCCTAAGTATTCTTAAACAAAGGTATTTATGCTCCCCAACTATTCTCAGTGCTTTTGCATCCTTCTCCCCATCTGCAGTCCCTAACTGTGCATCAGGTTAACAGGATGATGGATTAAGGTAACTCACAGTAAAGAGGGAATGATTTGGTAAAGTATGGAATTTTAGAAGGTACTAAAGAGGAAGGGAAAGGAACAGACATTTGCTGTGCATCTACTATATACAGTTGGCACATTCTTTTCCTATTTCTCAAGAAAGCCATTTAAGTTAGGCTTCAATTTCAGCATTTTATAGATGAGGAAATAGACCAACGAGGCTGTAAAAGTTGCCCCAGTCCCAGAATTAGTCAGTGGCATAATGCCAAGATTCTGAGGCAGGCCAGAATGACTCCCAAGCCATGACTCCTCTCTGTCTCTTACTGATGGAATCAGCCCAGGGTATACCTGTGGTGATCAGTCTAGGCCTGGATTGTCTCAGGCTGTCCCATGACAGAGCAGGGTGAACAACTTGGTATCTCACCACTGCTTCCCCTTACTCTAGAGTCCTTCAGTCAGCTTTTTCACACAATCATCATATGCACAGAAACGACTGTCCTACTTTTTTTAGCTTCTCCCTTGCCACTTTCTAATTTCTAAGAGTTTGTTTTGTTTTGGTTTTTTGTGAGTGAAGCAATAGAAGTTTATTAAGTGAAGATAGAGAAAAAGGTCTCAAGAGTGAGAGGGGTCCCAACAGGGTTGCCCTAACAATTTTTTTTGACACGTGTGCGGGGGTGGGGCGGTGGCTGCAGGAGAAGGAGCAGAGGGAGAGAGAGAGAGAGAATCCTAAGCAGGCTCCATCTCCCAACCCTGAGATCATGACCTGAGCCGAAATCAAAAGTCAGACACTTAACCAAATGAGCCACCCAGGCGCCCCGCCACCTTCTAATTTTCAAGGACAGCTAATATCATTAAGAATCAAACTATGATATAGCATTCTGCTGTAGTCAAATGGAATCATTTCAAAGAAGATTGATTCAAATAAGACTAAAATTAAATATTCTTTTTTTTAAAGTAAGCTCTACGCCCAACACGGGGCTTGAACTCACAACCCCCAGATCGAGTTGCATGTTCTACTGACTGACCCAGCCAGGCGCCCCTGAAATTAAATATTCTTGAGGAATCTTAAGTAAAACTCCAAGTACACATTCTATTTTATTCAATAGTATGTCATAGGTACAAAATCACTTTAAATTAGTAATTCAAAGAATCTCCCTAAGTCACTGTAACTTCTTGAACTTCCTTTGTTAACTGTTGACTATCTTTTACAATTTTCCTGTACAAATTAGTAGTTTAACTTCTGAAAGGAGCTAACTCAAGTTGCTGGGATTCTACTTAAAAGAAAATCCAAAGAATACATAACACATCAAAAATACTCCAACTCTAAGCACCCCCCTTCTATGAAGATCGTTAGTTTTTGTTAGAGCATACTAAATATCTGGTTCCCCCTCCCCAACTATCACTTCATGGGCTTGAAGGAGAGAAAACAGAAACTTTCTGTAAACTTTCTGTAAATATAGATAGCTTTTTGTTATAAAATAACTACATAAGGCATGGCTTAACATCTTTAAGTCTGCAAATTACCAAATTCAAACTGCCACAAATAATCTACCACCTTAAGGTATTGTAATGGATCTTCCTTTCTTTCTTTTTTTGATGGTGGATTATTTCTCTAAGGTATGAATAATGATAATTATATAGACAGATATAAAGATTATATAAATATACATTGTTATGTACATATCAGAATGAAAAATAATGCTTTTCACAAAATGTTCATTTGTTCAGAATTCAATAAGCTCCACTTACCCTAAATCAGGAGACCTCTATTCATCATTCATCATGGATAAATGGGAGGCAGGGCCCAATTTGATTAATGGTATAGAAAAGCATAAGACTGCTAAACCCAGAACACTTTTTCCTCTATAGGAAATGGTACATGGAGAGAAGACAGATATAAATGCATCTATAATGCTCAAATACCTATCAGCAATAACATGCACAGAATAAAGTAAATCTACAGAAAAACAAACAAAACCAGCAAAACCAAACAAACTGCAAAGCCTGAGTACCTTTTCTTAAGATCATCAGTCTCCTGTCCCATGTAATTGTCAGTTCCTTCATCAAACTGAATCTGATGCACTGGTCTTGTGCTAACTCTAGCTGTGGCAGATTTGGCAACTTTCATATCTGATATTATGTTACTGACACTGAAATAAGAAAAAGGTCAAGTGTATTAGAAACTCTAGCTACAGGACAGTAATAAACTTTCTTACCCATGAAATTCATATCGTTTAATTCATATTTCACCTCCATGTACTAAAACAGCATAAAGCATTATGTTTAAATGAAAGATGATATGTCACATGTTAACATTCAACATTCACATGCCACAGACCACTAAGATTTATGTTTCCTTTTGAAACATAACTTTTGAAGGTGTTCTTCAGAAATGCTCATTTAAAACATAAAAGTGTCACTTATAAAAAAACTGTCACTTATGAAAAAGTATCAAACATTTGAGGTTGTATATCAACCTCAAACCTGGCATAAAGCAATGAGATGAGAGGCTGAGTGAGAAGGTGTCAGCTAAAACATAAGAGCAAAAGTGAAGGAAACAGACCTGAAGATGATCATATTGTACATAAGACCAGCAAATTATTTAACAGGAAGTAATTAATCTTCTCAGAGAAACTTATTCTGTTACTTGTTTTTAGTAACATTACTGAATTTACTGTTTGTTTTTCAGGGACAAGAAATCATGTAACTTTGCAAAAGACAATTTTAACCATTCCATTGATCTTTTAAAAACTGCAATCTTACTTAAGATGTGAATCTTAAAAAAAAATTATTAATATTCCACTTATAATATTTAATATATAAATTGATACATTGTGTACATTACTCACCAGTCACATGAAAACAGCCTATTTTGAAAAACCAGCATTACCGACAGAACTATTTGATTCACTAACCTAATTTTAGCTCTTTCTCCATCTTTCTGTGCATTTGAGACTTCCTCATGCTGCTGGAGCTGCCTAAGCAGCTCTGACTTGGTTGTCTGCTTATCAAAAGGGAGAAAATCTGCAACAGCAGATGCAGCTGCTACCAACTCAGGACTCAGGGACTTGGTTCTAACAAAGAAAATGGAAAACAAGTAAGAAAAAAAAAGGCATTACTTATTATGCCATTAGTTTAATGGAAAGTAAAATGATTCTTTTTCAGAGAAAACTTTTTTGTCATTCAAAAAAAAATCCATTTCTGACAAAATCAATTATTTTTAAATATTAGGCATTTTTTTTAAGTAGGCACCATGCCCAACATGGAGCCCAAAGTGGGGCTCAAACTCACGACCCTGAGACCTGAGCCAAGATAAAGAGTCGCATGCTCAACCCAACCCATTGAGCCACCCAGATGCCTTAGGTACTGGTTTTATACAAACTTTAAAATGTTAAAAGTTGAAGTTAATGGATACTTGTTGAAGCATAATACTAACTCAGAACAATATACTAAAGTAGAGGGGTAAGGAGAAGAAAAAAAAGAGTGGCGGTTATAATTTACTGGATTTTTTAATTAGATGCCAATTTATTTCAGAAACTATATACACTGCAAGCAAATATTAAAGTAGCTAAATGTATTCACATATCATGATAAATTTGTATGATGGAAAGTACTCAGCTCACGCCAATAACATGAATGAAACAATGAAAAGCTGGAAAAAAAAAAGAGTATGCTCTATATAATTCCATTTATACCAACTTCTAGAACAGGCAAAATTAACCTAGGGTGAAAAAACCCCTAATAGTGGTTGCCTCAGGAAAACGCTACTGACGGGAAGATGGAAATGAGAAATGCTCTGTCTTGATAAGCATGTGGGCTACATGGGCATGTCGATTTGCCAAAATCCTACAGCTAAAATGTGTATGCTTCAAAGTATGTAAATTTTACCTGGGAAAAACAAAGAACCATAAATCATCATCATGATCTAGTAGGAGATGGAAAGTAGGTGAAGATA
>NW_027397069.1:57372304-57406596 GCF_003265705.2 Callorhinus ursinus | reverse complement strand
TATCTTCACCTACTTTCCATCTCCTACTAGATCATGATGATGATTTATGGTTCTTTGTTTTTCCCAGGTAAAATTTACATACTTTGAAGCATACACATTTTAGCTGTACGATTTTGGCAAATCGACATGCCCATGTAGCCCACATGCTTATCAAGACAGAGCATTTCTCATTTCCATCTTAAAGCCCAAAATATATGCAAATCCTTTTACCTAGCAATTCCACTTCCAGGAATTATTTGTCTAAAGAAAATAAGAAGATACATACATGGAATTTGAAGGATACTACATACTCCAAATTCAAGGCCTAAGCCTGAATTTGCAAATCATCTCTCAGATATCTGCGTAGCTTTATAGATAACTTTATTTCAGGCTTTTTTTTTTTTTTTTTTGAGAGAGCGAGCAAATGGGGGCGGGAAGGAGAGGCAGAGGGAGAAGGAACGAGAAAAATCTCAAGCAGGCTCCATGCTCAGTGCAGAGCCTGACGCAGGGCTCAATCTTACCACCCCAAGATCATGACCTGAGCTGAAATCAAGAGCCAGACGCCCAGCCGACTGAGCCACTCAGGCACCCCTTTATTTCAGGTCTTTGTTCAATCATTAGTCTTCCACAATCTCTTTTAAAAAAACAGCATCTCTCCAGCCTATCTTATTTTTCTTCATCTTTCATCACCTGACATATGAATGTGTCTATGTGGTGTGAATATATATACTCTCTCCCACCCCGACTCCCTCACCATTACGTAAGGAGTAGAGACTTTTTTTTGAGACTTTTGTTTACTGTTCTACCTCTATCTCACTGGACACTGCCTGAGATATAATGACAATCTAAAGTTGTTGAATGCAGGAAGTTAACCATAGCATTATTTTATACTAATGAAAAACTAGAAATAATCTAAATTTCAACTCATAGATTCATTAATTAATAAGTAACTGAAACCTTATTGGATGATCAGAGCAAGTAGTTGCTTAGTTAAGTTAAAGTAGGAGCTAGAAATTTTGGTTATTGCTATGCTCACCAGGGGTCTTGTCAGGTTCCACAATACATTCAGACTCAGGAGACTACCACAAACATGCTTGGCCCAGTCTATTCAGAAAGATAAAGGACAGAACCACAATAGGTTGGCAGGGCAGCCTCAGGTGTCCCTCTTGGTGGCAATCCTTGCAGCACTCATATGGATGACACCTCACATGCCATCCAAAAGTTAGGACAGGAGACCCATATCATGCAGGTGCAGGAGCTGCTTCGCTTAGTGCCCCACAGGAACTTGTTATCTCGTGTAACAAGGCCACAAAGTTCCCAGGGTCCCCACAACGGACATGCAGTTTCAAGAGCAACTGCACTTAAGGAAGCCCTAAGTATATATGGTGAACCATAAGGTACCGATAGTTCTCCCAATCCAAATGCAATCAATCAGGGGTCAATTTCATCATGGTACTGTTCCCTTTAGTACAACAGACATCAATAGTTACCAGGTTAACGGGTGTGGCAGATTATATTTTTAGAAAACAGAGACAACAATATTTCTGGTCCCACAAACTCTTCCAAAACCTTGCCACATCCCCATCGAGAGAGGGAATCCATGTTCCCTCCCCTTGAAACCAGGGGAAACTCTCACTGCCTCGATGAACACAATGATAGAGATGACGTACTGTGACTTGTGAGCCTAGGTCATATAAGATGACCTTGTTTGGCTCTTCTTGAGATGTCTGTCTGTGGAACTCAGCTAGCAGGTTATGGAGAGGCCTTGGTTCAGTGTTCTGGCAAAGAGCCCCAAATATAGTCTCAGCCAATAGCCAGCAGCAGCTGTTGGAATGTAGGTGAGGAAACCTTCGCCTTGCGCTGGCCCTCACTAGTGCTAAGTGGGGCAGACACGGCTACCTCTACCACGTTCTGCCCAAGCTTTGGGATGGTTTGTTAACGCAGCAACACGTAACTGGGGCAGATTTTGGTGTCTGGAAGTTGGGTGCTACTGTAACAAAAAACCTAAAATGTACGGGAGAGGTTTGGGTATTAGGCAGTGGGTGGAAATGGGAAAGACCTTGAGGCAAGTATTCATGAGAGACTAGGGCCTCAAAGAGACTTAGAGCCTGAGGGCCCTCAAAGCCGCTATGAGGGAGAACTTTAGGAAAATCGTTACTGGAAGCTGCGAGAAAGGGGACTTCTGTTTAGCAACACTGTTGCTTGTAGTAATGTGGAAAATAGGAAATACACCCAGTGAATTGGGTGAGCCAGTCTAAGGAGACTTCCAGTGTAGAAGGTGCCTCCTGGCTTCTTAGTTGCCGATGATAAAATGTAAGACAGAGATAAGAAAGAACTGTACCATATAAAGGAACCAAGACTTGCTGGAGTCAAAATAAAACATTTCTCCTTCTCAGCCCCTCCAGGCAGCAAATGATGCTAAAATTTAAAAATGGCTTCTGATATGATATCAGTGATATGTGGAATTTAAAAACAAGGCAGAGGATCATAGGGGAAGAGAGGAAAAAATGAAACAAGACGAAACCAGAGAAGAAGACAAACTATAAGAGAGTCTTAATCATAGGAAACAAACTGAGGGCTGCTGGAGGGGAGGGGGGTAGAGGGATGAGGTGGCTGGGTGGGGGGCATTGGGGAGGGTATGTGTTGTAATGAGCACTGGGTATTATATTAACACTTATGAATCATAGACCTATACCCCTGAAACAAATAATACTTTATATGTTAATTAATTGAATTTAAATAAAATTAAAGAAAAAGAAATGGCTTCTGAACAGAGATCAAATTCAGTGCAGTGTCAGGAAAAAATGGTTTAATGATAAAGCAAAAGGCATCACTACAAAACCCTTTGTTAAAACCTTAGATTTATTTTTTTTTCAAAGATTTTATTTTTAAGTAATCTCTACCCCCAACCCGGTGCTTGAATTCACCACCCCAAGATCAAGAATTGCATGCTCGGGGCGCCTGGGTGGCTCAGACAGTTAAACATCTGCCTTTGACTCAGATCACGATCCCAGGGTCCTGGGATCGAGCCCTGCTTCTCCCTCTCCCTCTGCTGCTCCCCCTGCTTGTGCTCTCTCACTATCAAATAAACAATAAAATCTTAAAAAAAAAAAAAGAATTGCATGCTCTAGCAACTGAGCCAGTCAGGCACCCCAAGATCTTAGATTTAAAATGGTGCCTCAGAGTGCCTATAAACAGACAATAGGAATTCTAAGAAACTTATGGGTGTGGTCCAACAGCCTTGCACTGGGAGCTCAAAGTAGAATAGGACTTAGGTTCCCAAACAATGCCCTAAGGCACCCTGCAGCACCACAGGGAAATAAGCCATTTGTCAGTGACTGCGTAAACCACTAAGTCAAGGTGGTTCCCAGTTTTAACGTTAGACTACTCCATTTCTTTTGATGACATCATGTCTTTGTGAAGATGGTTCTCTGTCAGTTGCTATGATAAAAGGACCCCCCAAAATCTGTATGAAAAAGGAAAGTATCCAATGTTATCCAATATGATTCCCAGGCTACATCATAAAAACAATACAAATTCCTTCTGGCTCACTTTCTCTTGGGACACTTGCCTTTGGAACCCAGACACCATGCAGTGAGAAAGCCCAGGCCACACAGTTCTGTACTAAGGTCTTAGCTAACAGGCAGCTTCAGCTGTCAGAGTTATGAATGAGCAAACCTTCCGAGTGAGGACAGCATTGAGCAGAGATTAGCCTTCTCCACTGTGTTCTGTTCAAACTGCTTGACCCACAGAACCCATGAGCATAAAAAATAGTTGTTTTATGCCACTAAATTTTGGGATAATTGCTATGCAGCCACCCTAACTATATCAATGGCTGCTCAATATTTATACAAATAAAAAACTAAAATCAGGTCATACATGGAGCCATGACAGTCATCATGAATCAAAGATGATTAACCCAAATCTGTGCATCTAGGATCCCTTAAAAAAAGAGGGTGGAGTACAAAATCATTAAAACATACATTTAAAAACTTGTTTTAATTAAGTAAACTCTATGCCCAATGTGGGGTTCAAATTCATGACCCCAAGATCAAGCGTTGCATGCTCTACTGACTGAGCCAGCCAAGTGCCCCTAAAGATATTTTTAAAAAAGATTTGTTTTTTAAAGATTTTTATTAATTTATTTGACAGAGAGAGAGCCAGTGAGAGAGGGAACACAAGCAGGGGGAGTGGAAGAGAGAGAAGCAGGTTTCCCGCTGGGCAGGGATTTATTTATTTATTTTAGAGAGAGAGAGAAAGCACAGAGAAGAAAGCAGAGGGAGAGGAACGAGAAGACTCCATGCTGAGCATAGAGCCCAGCGCGGGGCTCAGTCTCATGACCTCCTAGATCATGACCCCAGCCCAAACCAAGAGTCCGATGTTCAACCAACTGTGCCACCTAGGAGTCCCTAAAAGATAATTTTTTTTTTAAGATTTTATTTCTTTCTTTGACAGAGAGACACAGCGAAAGAGGGAACACAAGCAGGGGGAGCGGGAGAGGGAGAAGCAGGCCTCCCGCAGAGCAGGAAGCCCGACGCGGGGCTCGTTCCCAGGACCCTGGGATCATGACCTGAACTGAAGGCAGACACTCAACCATCTGAGTCACCCAGGCGCCCCAAAACATAAATTTTTTAAAACAAATGTATCTCTTGGGGCGCCTGGGTGACTCAGTCATTGAGCCTTCAGCTCAGGTCATGGTCCCAGGTCCTGGGATAGAGACCCACATCGGGCTCCCCGCTCGGCGGGAAGCCTGCTTCTCCCTCTCCCACTCCCCCCGCTCTCACTGTCTCTCTCTCTGTCAAAGAAATAAATAAAATCTTAAAAAAAAAAAAAAAACTTTCTTTAAAATGAATAAATAAATAAATAAAACAAATGTATCTCATTCACCAATCTTTTGACGCAGGACCAAAACCCTTCTTTGAATAGAAATTCCAGCATGTATCTTTTATATATACACTGCACTCATAGTACATCCTCCAAGAGTTCCAATTTTGGTTTCTTTAAAGTGGAAACTCAGATCAAGAATTTAAAAATGTTTACAAAGAATTCTGAGTGCAGAATTTTCTTACATTTTTCTGCTTGTCTCATTCATACCTAATTGGAAAAGAATTTTAAAAGTTTCCTTTTCTGAGTCTTTGCAAAGCATTCATTTTAACCATTTCTATAATAGATAATTAAATTATATAATTATAATAAAAACCACAGTTGGTCACAAACAGGTCTGGAAGCTTAAAAAAAAACTCTTGACAAATATATACATATATGTATATGTGTGTGTGTCTGTATCATCTAATTCTATATACTTTTATATTTTTGTTTTATTTTGTTTCTATAAAGGAGGAGGAAGATGGGGCACCTGGCTGGTTCAGTCAGTAGAGCATGTGACTCTTGATCTCAGGGTTATTGGGTTTGAGATCCACATTGGGTGTAGAGATTCTTAAAAATAAATAAATAAATAAATAGAGAAGAAGGAAGTACCTATGATGGGCATGCACTGAATTAGCTTATTCTCTACCACCCAATTATGCTTTCCAGGGGTAGTTTTGATACAATATAGAAACCAAGAAGTTTCATAAAAATATTAAGTCATTCTAAAAATAGAAATCTACATTAGCTGCTGATTCTGCTAAGAGAAGTCAGAGATGGGGATGTTTAAGCCACATACCTTATTATTTGAATCAATGACATCATCTGTGTAAGACTCACCATTATTTAAGTATCATTAAAACGAAACACTGCCATTTAAACTACAAGACAATGCTAAAATATTATTGATTGCATTTAGAATCAGTGAAATATAATACTCTTTTCACAAGCACAAGTAATTACAATATTTTGAAGAAACCACATAAGCTGAGAACACTGATAATTACTGGTCAAAGGAAGTCATAAAACAGCTGTAATCAATATGCTTAAATTCTATCCTAAGTGGAACTTTTTAAAATGGAAATTTCAAAAACCAGTCCTTCAGAGACATGAGGCTACCTCCAAATCAGGATATAAACGATTTGGTAACTAACAGTTTAAAGAGGCAATTAAATGGCAGTTAATAACACTGATGAATATGTAAGAAAACATGTGGAATTCTCAATTAGATCATGACTCTTTTCCTCTCTAGATTGTATGTGGATGTCCCCTTCTTATTTATTTATTTAAAAGATTTTTTTCCCCCTTTTTAAAAATTTCTAAGTAGGCCCCCCGCCCAGCATGGAGCCCATCACGGGGCTTGAAGTCACGATCCTGAGATCAAGACCTGAGCTGAAATCAAAAGTCAGATGCTTAACCAACTGAGACACCCAGGCTCCCCTTAAAGATTTTATTTTTAAGTAACCTCTAAACCCAACATGGGGCTTGAACTCACAACCCCAACATCAAGAGTCACATGCTCTACCCATTGAGCCAGCCAGGTGCCTCTCTCCTTCCTATTTAAATATAGAAGGGTAACAGTATCTCTCATGTAAGTGTTAGAGTCTCTGTGTTTATAGACTGATAGTCTTCATGTAGCATCTCCCAGGTCCTCTGATTTCAATTTTTTTTTTTCCCCTAAAAGAAAGAGGAGTTTCAAAAATTACTTTCAATGTAATTGAAATTCAATTCAATTTACCTCTTCTCTGGGACATCCTCCGGAGCTTTTTGAAGCCTGGCAATTGTAGCTTCCACACTCTTAAGGTGTCTTCTGCTGGATGGCCTTGTTGTTTGCACATTTACTGAGCTTAATTCAATTTTCATGCCCTTAATAATACCTAACAAGTCTTTTTTTCTATTCTCCTTTACACTCTCTTGGCTCTCTGTTTCTTTGGAAATCTCAGGTGTTGGAGCAGACTGCTCATCTTTCTTGCTATAGATCACATTGTTAGTGCCAAAATATCTTTGGGCATTATTTTTTGTCCTGGAAAGAAGCATTAAAGGAAAAAAAAGAAAAATACAATGCAAAATAATAAAACAAGGATTCAAAACACTGCTTCTGTGTATTTTTAAAATTTTCTAATTCAAACCCTTCCCTTTTGCTTTTTATTATTATTGTCAGTGACCATAACAACAGCAATGTAATATTTATTGAATATATACTATGTGCTTCGTCTGGTGCAACATATTTACTACATTTCCTCATACCCACAACAACTCCACAAGTATTATCCCCATTCTGCAGATAAGGAAAC
This sequence comes from Callorhinus ursinus, assembly GCF_003265705.2. Classification (NCBI taxonomy): domain Eukaryota; kingdom Metazoa; phylum Chordata; class Mammalia; order Carnivora; family Otariidae; genus Callorhinus; species Callorhinus ursinus. The sequence continues at coordinate 57,399,457 of NW_027397069.1, read as the reverse complement.
TAGAAACCAGAGAAGTGAAGTGATTTACCCAAGGTCATGTAGCTCAGGGCTCACTAAGGCCTAAGACACACTGATGAGTCACAAATGGGTTACACGTGTGCTGAGACTGACTGATCACCTGGTCCCTGGGGTAGCTGGGTGAAGTGCGGCGCTGCTGGTGCTCCTATCTGTTGTCTCCCTCCATTTACCTCAAGGTTTGATACAAAGATCATTTTTTATGCGTTCCATAACATTTTAAAAAGGAGACAACTTTCTGATCCACCATCTGCGGTGGAAACGTCACCAAGATGCAGATTTTCATGAAAAACCTTACAGGGAAAAACCACTCTCCAGGATGAACCCTCGGATATAACAAACTGTGAAGGCCAAGATCCAGGATAAGGAAGGAATTCCTCCTGATCAGCAGAGACTGATCTTCACTGGCAAGCAACTGCAAGATGGACCTACTTTGTCTGACACAACATTCAAAAGGAGTCCACTTTTCTTCTTTGGTTGAGACTTCCCGGTGGTGCTAAGAAAAGGAAGAAGTCTTACACCACTCCCAAGAAGAATAAGCATAAGAGAAAGGTTAAGTTAGCTGTCCTGAAATACTATAAAGTGGATGAGAATGGCAAAATCAGTCACCTTCATTAGAAGTGACCTTCAGATGAATGTGGTGCTGGAGTTTTTATGGCTAGCCACTTTGACAGACATTATTGTGACAAATGTTGTCTGACCTATTGCTTCAACAAAGTGGAAATCAAGTAACTGTATATGGGTTGATAAAAGACATGAACTAACATTAAAGAAAAAAAAAACAGGTTGCATGGGGTGCCTGGGTGGCTCAGTCAGTTAAACATCTGCCTTCGGCTCAGGTCATGATCCCAGGGTCCTGGGATCAAGTCCCACATTGGGTTCCCTGCTCAGCAGGAAGCCTGCTTCTCCCTCTGCTGCTCCCCCTGCTTCTGCGCTCGCTCTAATAAATAAATAAATAAATAAATAAATAATCTTAAAAAAAAAAAACTATCAAAAAAAGCATTCTGAAACAAACCATTTGATCTGCTTATAAAAATGTCAGAGGCTATCAAATCAGGCACTTAACAATTAGAATGCAAAACCAGCTGCGTAACTAATATCCTTATAATCAGTACACAGGACCTTCATCATATCATTCAATTTATGGTACAATTCAATTTAGGAAAATACTCTATTATTTCGCATGTGAAAGTTAAATTAATAGTAAAGGTATAACAAAAGGTGGCAATCAGGAGAATGAATCTCACATATAACCTCCCATCCTTCAATGTTTCCTTCCAAGACTGCTACGGGGCCACAGAAAGCAATCTATATTTAGTATAGGAAAATCATGTATAGGCAGTAACTCCGTAACACTAAAATAATAAAACTTCGGTGGTAACTTCCCACCTGGGCTTGTTTCTACTGAGAGCATCTCATCAGCACTTCAAATACAACACATCCAAAACCACATTCAAGAGCTCCCCTCTCAAAAAAAAAAAAAAAAAAAGGGCTCCCTTCTCATACTATCCATTTTTCACCCTTCTGTATTGAAGGGGCTTTTTACCATAATAGATATTTTGAATTCTAAAAACTATGACATATTTTAAAAGCTTTCTCAAAGCTGCTTCTCAATCTTCTATTAACACTAATGATACACTGGTCCTCTAGGGTAGCATGCTGAAATCTTTTCTCTACCTTATCCTTATTTCATATATCACACGATATCAACTCTAGCTGTGCAAATTTTCTTCTCCATCCAGCTACTTCCTCCCATCCCCATTGCTACTAACCTGCTTAGAGCTACACTTAACCATACTGGCCCCAAATCGTTCTGCATGGGCTATCTGCAGTAGAATTAAGATTCCATAATGATGAGGGTTCTCAGAGAATAAATACCAACATGAAGTATACATAACTACTTTTCTTGCCTGGCTAGTTCCAACCCTGGGTCCCCCTTTAGATTTTATCAGATTTCTTTTCCAGAAAGGACACTCTGAACCTCTCCTGCAATAGTCAGCTGTCCCGACTTGCTCACCCAGCCATTACTGGAATTAATAAAGCATTCTGTTCTACCTACACCATCTCAGCTTTACTCCACTAAATTTGAATTGCATGCTTGGCGAACTATAAGCTCGGGGATGGCAGGATTGTTGTTATTCGGGGCTTAACACCAGTATTGGTACACTGTAAGTACTTTCAATAATGAACCAAAGAATAAATGGAGGCAGGAATGAGGCCGTTATAGGCTGGGGAAGTAAAAAATAAAGTAAGACCACTTTGCTACTGGAGCCTGGACTGAACGAGGGGAGGAGCGGCAAGAGGTAGGAGGCGCGGTGTGTAGCAGAGCGCTCCGGACAGCAGCCAACCCTGTAACCGTAGCTCTTGTTTCTCACTCACGTTATGACCTTGGGCAAGTCATTTTACCTTTCTGGGAGTTCCCTTTCCTCAGATTTAAAGCAACGGCCTCTAAGATCCCACGGGCCAGAACATCGACCCCAGGAAGCCGGAGAATGATCACTGAATGCACCGGAGGGAGGCCGGGGTTTGCCTGAAGACCTGCAGGACCAACAGCGCCGAAATGCGGTACCTGACCGTTCCGTGCGGAGCACCGAGTAGCACAATCGCAGCCGCCGGGGCCTCTGAGCCTCCAGAGCATGAAGGAAAGCGGGAGAGGGGGCGAAGAGCTAGGATCGCGGAGACCCTTGGAAACATCGCCAAGACACAAACTAAACCGAGAGCACAGCGGAACAGCGCGTCCCTCTGCCAAACACGTCCCTCGCTCTCTCTTCCGTTCCCCGGCCTGGCGCGTTCCTTCCCTTCAACGTTCCGGTGAGCAACAGGGGCTGGAAACTGAGTTCCGGGCTCGCCCTCGGCCCGGCCCAGTCGGCTGCCTCCAGGCGAGTCTAGTGGCCTAAGTGGAGTGGATCCCCGAGTTCAGCTAAGATGTGCTGGTTGAGGCACGACCCAGACGGGAGAGGGAGAGAGTGGAGGGAGTGATCTGCTGTGCAAATACTACTTTGGGGAGGCCAGTAAAATGAGGCGGAGAACTGACCCTACTGGTTGGTGTTTGGGGTGAGGAAGCACAGCGTTCATCACATTCTCAGAACGATCCGTGGCCACGGCGTTAAAAAAGAAAAATTACCATAGGACACCCTGCCCGATAAATTAGTATTTCTTTTCAGTCTCTGTTCTTGATGTAGAGTCAAAACATGAGACATATATGTTTCATTTTTTTTTTCAAAGATAGTTTTAGAGATAAAAATCAGCACGAGAAAGGCGTGGCTTCTTCGTGCCCTCCACGAAGGCCGTGAGCAGTGGATGAGGGGTGGTCAAACCTGGAAGTGCAGGAGCATAAACCCCGGGGAGAATGCCAGCTGATAGGTCACATGGGACCCTCTAGCTTAGAATTGCACGCTGGCAGTTGAATGCTGACATCAACTTTTCCCCTACCATTTCAAAAGACAATCGAGATTGGTGGGGAATTTTTTTGTAAACGGAAATACAGAAAAGCGTATGAGTCATAAACATGTTGAGGAAAATGACCTTAATGAATTAGTAGGGACTGAAATTTAGCCTAGTTCAACTCTCTCTCTTTTGTTTTTTAATTTTTAAATAAATTTTTTAAAGATTTATTTATTTATTTTAGAAAGGCAGACAGAGAATACGAGCAGGGAAAGGGGCAGAGGGAGAGAATAGCTAAGCCGACTCCTGCTGAGTGCACAGCCAAAGACGGGACTCCATCCCGACCCATGAGATCAGGACCTCAGTCGAAACCAAGAGTACAAGGCTCAAGCGACTGAGCCACCCAGGCGCCCCCGACTCTCAAATACCTATTTCCAAAAGAGGCCTTCTCTAATTACCCTAGGTAAAATAGCCTCCTGCACCATCCAGTCATACTCTCTGACAGGGATTGCTGTTGTCTACCAATTCCCATTTGCCTCTTCCTCTGGAGTTTTATCGCCAGGTGGCCACGGCAGAAACTACATTTTCCAGTCTCCCTTGCAGACAGGTACCTCTGCGTCTTATCAATAGAATGTGAATAGAAGTGATGTGCCCCTAAAAAAATGGGCACAGATTCCCCCCAAACTTTTCCTTCTTCCTCCTAGTTGGAATACAGACAAGATTACAGGAGCTGAAGCAGCTAGGGAATGGAGAGATGAAGGATTTCAGAGATGAAGATGACAGCCATCCTACCTCTGTCCCTAACCACCTCCTCCAGACAGTCACGAAGAAGGGCCGGGGGCGGGACCACTTCCTTCTAGTTTAAAGGTATTTTTGAGTTTCTTTGTGACAAGTAGTCTAGATCGTATCTTAACTAAGGTACCCTCTATGTCAAAACTTTGTTTCATTTTCTACAGAGTATCACTAAGTGAAATTTATCTCATATTTATGTGCTTTTGTTATCTCACTCTGACAGAATGTGTGTTCCATGAAGGAATGGACTTTTTCTTATTCACTGCTGCAATTCTAGTTCCTAGAACCATGCCTGTCATATGATAGATGCTCAAAAATATTTGGTGAATAAATTAATTATTTCCAAGTACAAAGGAAGAAATAGGTGCAGAGAGTTTAGGTAATTTGCCCAACTTCTTGCAGCTAATCAATGGCAGGGCTAAATTTAAACTCAGAAGCATTTAACTCTGATATTCTTGTTCATCCTGGAATACCTGAGGGTTTATGATTTTACTTATGCATAAAAGTCATGTGGGGGCACTTACTAATACACATTACTGAGTAGCTCGGAAGATCTGAATCTGAGATTCTAGCAAGCACGTCAAGTGATTCTGGTGCAGGTGGTCTTCAGACAAAACTTTGAGATACACTGCAATGACAATATGGCCTATTTAGCTATTCACAGCTCTGCATACACTTAGGATACACATAAAGAAAAAAATGTTGTAATTGGTGCAGTATTAAAAGTAATGATCAGACTATTACTTCTGATGAACATCAAAGTCATTATGCTCAGTGAACAGAGCCAGACCTAAGAGACCCCACACTATATGATTCTGCTTCCATAACAATGTGAAGAAAACAAAGCTAAAGGGACAGAAATCAGATAAAAAGTTACCAGGAAGTGGGGATGGAAGGAGGTGATTGAGTACAACAGAACATGAAGGAACTTTTGAACTTACTGAAATACTCTGTATCTTGATTCTGGTGGGGGGTCATGGCCTTTCACCCTTGCCAAAACTCATAGACTTATACACCTAATATGTGTGAATTTTACTGTATATAAATGATATCTCAGCAAAGCTGAATTTAACAAAAAAGATAACTAAAGCAACTAGAAATTTGCAATTAGAAAAATGGCCACAAATTATACCACAGGAGGATTTCAATACATCCGAAGAAAAAGAAAAGGAAAACCTGTCCTTTGAAAAAACATAACTTGTGCAATTGTCCAAAGCAATCATTTATAAAAGCAACAAAAATGTAGCCTGAAAGTAGAAAATGTTTTCCCTTCCTTCTTCTATTCTGGCATAGACTTACTAGTCATTTTATTCTCAGTACTCCCTTGAAATGCACTTTCTAGAACAATGTGCCTTTGGCAAGAGGCAGCAAATCAACTGAAATAGGTCCTGATATATACATCAGTGACTTTGTCCTAAATGTCTCACGAAATTCTACACTAATGAACTTGACAATCCTTCTATGAACAGAAAAAGCAAAATCATTCTATATTCCAGTTATCAATTGCTGCCTAACACACCACCCCAAAACTTAGTGGCTTAAAACACTTTATTCTCTCTCACAGTTCTGTGGTTCAGTGGGCACAGCTGGGCGGTTCCCACTTAGGGTCTGTCATGTGGCTGCAGTCAATAGCAGCTGGTCTGGATCGGATGTCCCAGACGTTTTTCTCATTCACATATCTAACGGCACAGCCCAGATGGCTGGAAAAAACGGGGCCTGGCTGAGTAATATTCTCTCTCTCTCTCTCTTGCTTGCTCTCTCTCCACATGGCCTCTGAAGGGTAGCAGAATATGCCACCCTAAAATATACCACTTTGGTAATAAAGATCATTTTGAGCCGTGGACATTTAAGATGCAAATACAAGGGGTGCCCGGGTGGCTCAGTCATTAGGCGCCTGCCTTCGGCTCAGGTCATTATCCCAGGGTCCTGGGATCGAGCCCCGCATCAGACTCCCTGCTCAGTAGGAAGCCTAGTTCTCCCTCTCCCTCTGCCTGCTGCTCCCCTTGCTTGTGTTCTTTCTCTCTAATAAATAAATAAAATCTTAAAAAAAATTTAAGGTGCAAATACAAGTCGAGTTCTCTGCCCTCCCCCTCTTTGCCTAAAAGCAGGACATAAATTTGTGAAGGTGTCTCCCTCCCCTCTCTACCAGGAAAGACAAGTTAAGCACTGGATACAACTCCAGACCCTCGTCAGCCCAGAGATGGCACTAAAGGAATCGACATAACCAACTTTACTGACTAGCCCTTAGTTTACATCAGTTCCTCCATATATTTGCCTTTTTACCATTTGCTGTCCTAGAAGCTGAAAATCCTTGCCTTGGTCTTGTCACTTCCCTGAAAATTTACCACTGTTTTGTTCAGATGCTATATAAGCCCAAATTCTAACCACCCCTTTGAATTACTCATCTCTGAAAGCTCTCATGTGTCTGTGTGGTATATGCGTTAATAAACTTCTATTTGTTTTTCTCTTGTTAACCTGTCTTTTGTTCTGTCTAATTTACAGGGTCCCAGCCGTTGAACCTAAGATGGGTAGAAGGAAAAGAGATCTTTTTCCTCCCCTGCACCTCTCTATCTGGCTAGCTTGGCCTTCCTTCCTTCCTTAAGTGTGGCATCTTAGAGTATTTGAATTTTTCACATAGATACCAGCTTACCTTATAGACTTATAGTGAGTGTTCCATAAGGTCCAGGCTAACGCTGCACAGGTTTTTAGGACCTAGCATTGGAAATCACAGAGTATCATTTCCATGGCATTCCACTGTTAAAAAATGAGTTGCAAGGCCAGCCCAGCTCTAAGGAAGGGAACTATACCTCCCCTGGAATACTAGGAGGAGTGGCTCATTGGGATGACCTTTGGAGACTTGCTACCACCTCCTAGCAAACTTAATTAAGTCCATTCACTGTATCAGCCACTCTGTTGTCCTGTTTTGTCTTTTTTTTTTAATTTCCAACCATCTTGATGATAGTTCAAGAACTTCATATTTCAGTTTATATAAAATATTACAAAGAACTATCACAAACTTTAATTTGATCACTGTGATAACAATTGAGGCAGGCAGGGCAAGGATTTTTATTTTTATTTTTTATTTCTTAAAGATTTTATTTATTTATTTGAGAGAGAGAGAGAGAGAGCACACAGAGGTAGAGGGAGAAGCAAACTCCCTGCTGAGCAGGGAGCCTGATGCGGGACTCTATCCAAGGACCCTGGGATCATGACCTGAGCCGAAGGCAGACGCTTAACCAACTGAGCCACCCAGGCGCCCCAGGGCAAGGATTTTTATTCCCATTGTACTAATAAGAAAAATGAGCCTCAGAGAAGTTCGCTGAGTCACCCAAAGTCACATGACTAGTAAGTGCCAGCCCACAGCCTGCTGACTCCTAACCAGGGCTTTTCACTGGTTCTCATGCCTGCTCAATGGCATGTTTGTGTTTCATTGGCATCATTCCAGCCTGAATGTCGAAGTTCACTTGACAACATCCAAGTGCTGGTGTCGGCAAAACCATGCTTCTGAGATTAGTGTGGTAAGACAAATTAAGAAAAAGGAAAGAAAGATTTAGGAAGCTATCCACTAGAGAGATTTTAATGAGACTGTATCTCAGATGAAGATTATAGGTATTTATTGTACTATTTAAAAGAAAGGGCTTCTTCAAACTGATTTTTATTTTATTTTGTAAAATATGAGATAACCCTTCTGAATAAAGTAGCAATAAATTTAGGGGTGCCTGGGTGGCTCAGTTGGTTAAGTGTGCCTTCAGCTCAGGTCATGATCTCAGCGTCCTTGGATAGAGCCCCGCATCAGGCCCCCCCCCCCCCGCTTCTTCCTCTGACCCTCCCCCCTGTTTGTGCTCTCTCCCTCTTTCTCTCTCTCTCTCAAATAAATAAATAAAATCTTTTTTTAAAAAGTAGTAATTAGGGGCTCCTGGGTGGCTCAATTGTTAGGCGTCTGCCTTCAGCTCAGGTCATGATCCCAGGGTCCTGGGGTCGAGCCCTGCATTGGGCTCCCTACTCGGGGGGAAGCCTGCCTCTCCCTCTCCCACTGCCCCTGCTTGTGTTCCCTCTCTCGCTGTGTCTCTCTCTGTCAAATAAATAAATAAAATCTTTAAAAAAAAAAGTAGCAATTAATTTGCCATCATGCAATAATGTTAGAGATGATGCCAAGGAAACCTAAAACAATACATAGACAAGTCATGAATGTTCAAAGGATTGTGAAGAAAATATTCAGGTCTCAAGTATTTATTTTTATTTATTTATTTATTATTTATTTAGAGAGCAGGGGGAGGGGCAGAGGGAGAGGGAGCAGACTCCTCACTGAACGGAGAGCCAGACACAGGGCTTGATCCCAGGACCCTGAGATCATGACCTGAGCGGAAATCAAGAGTCGGGCGCTTAACCACTGAGTCACCCAGGCGCCCCAGGTCTCAAATATTTATATTGATGACATTGTTTAGCATTGGTTCACAATGGCAAGCAGATGTCGAAGTCAACAAAAAAAGAAAGATAAGCTGCTACATGTTAGAGAGTCAACTACATGGGTCTCCTTACTGCCTTAATACCTGGAGAAACACTGAGACAGGGCCCAGTACTATAAGCAGACAAAACTATTGGAAGTTTGCCATGTGACATAGACCACCCACAAAATTCACATAATTAAAGAAAAATAAACTCTATTATGGTTTTTAAACTATTTATAATTTTTCCAAGAAATTGAAAGCAAAGAAATAAAGAATAAAACAATCACACTAAAACTCTATAGCTCAGGGGGCACCTGGCTGGCTCAGTTGGTAGAGCACGCAACTCCTGATCTTGGGGCTGTAAGTTCGAGTCCCACATTGGGTGTCGAAATTACTTAAAAATAAAATCTTAAACAACAACGACTCTATAGCAGGTATAGTAGAGCAGAATGTGGTTGTTCTAGGATAGGCTGAATGAAAGACCAGGCTCTGCCCAAGAAAACTTGGGCAAGTTTTCTTACCCTCTTTAGGTCTCAGATGCCTTATGTGTGGAAAGGGAATAATAATGGCACCTATCTTCAAGGTGGCTATGAGGATTAAGTGGGTTAAGGTGTGTATAAGTGCTTAGAATAGGACCTAGCACATAGTAAGCACTATAGAAGTGTTCGCTACTCTTAGAGTGAAAATTGAAAGGTGAGTGGTAATATGCTTTGAAAGTTTAAAAATCACAGAAGCTGTACAGAAGACAATTTTGTTTTTGTAGTGTTTAAATAATTGTAGACATACAGAAAGTTGCAAAAGTAGTACAAATATTTCCCAGATTACCCAAATGTTAACATTTTATCACATTTGTTTTTATCATTTTCATTATCTTACCTGTTATTTTGTCACAAAACACTTGAAAATAAGTTGCAGAGATAATTCCCTTTACCTCTAAATAATGTGGGGTATATTTCCTTAAAAAGGGACATTCTCTTATATAAGTACAGTGCAATTATAAAATTAGGAAATTAACATCGATACAATACTATAATTCAATCTATGGACCTTATTCAAATTCCACCAACTGTCACAGTGATGTTCTTTATAGCAAAAGCTAAAGAAACTTCCTTGTCCAGGACCTGATCAGAGATCACAGGTTGCTTTTAATTCCATGCCTCTTCATCTGCTTTTAGCTCAGTTGAGGTCCTCAGTCCATCTTTGTCCTTCATGACCTTGGGTTGTTTTTTTTTTTTAAGTTGAAGTATAGTTGACACACAATGTTACATTAGTTTCAGGTGTTTGACCTTGAGGTTTTTGAAGAGTTCAGGCCAGTTATTTTGTAGCACAACCTCACTATTTTTTCCTGTTTCCTAGTGATTAGACTGAAGTTATTCGTTTTTTTACCAGGAGAACCACAGAAGTGAAGTTATATTCTTCACTGTGCCCCATATCCAAAGCATTAGTGTTCATCTGTCCCATTACTAGTGGTGTCAAAAACGAACAGCTAAAAAGCGAAATAAGTCAATCAGAGAAAGACAAGTATTATATGATCTTACTGATAGGTAGAATTTAAGAAACAAGGCAGAGGATCATAGGGGAAGAGAGGAAAAATTGAAACAAGACGAAACCAGAGAGGGAGACAAACCATAAGAGACTCTTAATCACAGGAAACAAACTGAGGGTTGCTGGAGGGGAGGGGGGGAAGGGATGGGGTGGCTGGGTGGGGGGCATTGGGGAGGGTATGTGATATAATGAGCACTGGGTGTTATATAAGACTGATGAATCAGAGACTTGTCCCCCTGAAACAAATAATACATTATATGTTAATTAATTGAATTTAAATTTTAAAAAAGAAAAAAATGAACAGCTAGATTAAGAGGTACATCAGGCAAGGTCTAGAAGGGTTGTAGGCACAGGAGCTTCTGTCCCATTGACTTGGGGTGTACCCATCCTCCTGGCACATAGATGTATTTGCCAAGTTTGAAGCTTCGGCAGAAAACCATTTTGGTTGAGGATGTTAAACTATCTAGAAGGCTAGGAAGCACTGTCCTTTATAAGGATGTCTTCTGATTTCAAATGCAGCACTCCTAGAGAACACCAAAGCCAATTTTTTCAGCAGTTACCACTCCTGGACCTAACAGTGATCTTTCGTCAGTCAACTCTTACTAGATAGTCTGGAAGAGTGTATTGTTATTGTTAAGAATTTTTTTTAAAGATTTATTTATTTATTTGAGAGAGAGAGAGAGAGCGCACACAGAGGGGCAGAGGGAGAGGGAGAGAGGCAGACACCCCACTGAGTGTGGAGCCCTACACAGGACTCAACCCCGGGACCCTGAGATCATAACCTGAGCCAAAATCATGAGTCAGAGCTTAGTTGACTGAGCCACCCAGGCACCCCTGTTGTTAAAAATTTTAATATATTTCTTTTTCGGACTCGGGGGTCGCGCGGATCTGCTGCACCTGGGTCCAGGGAGTCCCAGCGATGGGCTGAGCCTGGCCGCGCCCAAGTGGGGTGTCGCGGAGGAGCCCAGAATCGAAATGCTTCATGGAACCACCACCCTGGCCTTCAAGTTTCAACATGGAGTCATTGTTGCAGCGGACTCTCGGGCCACAGCTGGTGCCTATATAGCCTCCCAGACAGTAAAGAAGGTGATAGAGATCAATCCCTACCTGCTGGGCACCATGGCTGGGGGTGCAGCGGACTGCAGCTTCTGGGAGCGGCTGTTGGCTCGGCAATGTCGCATCTATGAGCTTCGAAAAAAGGAACGCATCTCGGTAGCAGCTGCCTCCAAGCTGCTTGCCAACATGGTGTATCAGTATAAAGGCATGGGGCTGTCCATGGGCACCATGATCTGTGGCTGGGATAAGAGAGGCCCTGGCCTCTACTATGTGGACAGTGAAGGAAACCGGATCTCGGGGGCCACCTTCTCTGTAGGTTCTGGCTCTGTGTATGCTTATGGGGTCATGGATCGGGGTTACTCCTATGACCTAGAGGTGGAACAGGCCTATGATCTGGCCCGTCGAGCCATCTACCAAGCCACCTATAGAGATGCCTACTCAGGAGGTGCAGTCAACCTCTACCATGTCCGGGAGGATGGCTGGATCCGAGTCTCCAGTGACAATGTAGCTGATCTACATGACAAATATAGTGGCTCTACCCCTTGAAAGAGGGTGGATGTGGCTGCTTGCATTTCATGGGGGGACTGTTGCTGGTAATGTGGATCTAGCTCCCTATCCTCTAGTGGAAGGGTCCTCAATTGTATTGATAATTTTTTTAAGCTCTGGTGCCGTTGACCTCTATATGTTACTAGTTGTTAATGACCTGCCACAGCGGTGATTTTACTTTCTTGGATGTTAACATTACACTACTCGACCTCAAAAAAAAAAAAAATTTTAATATATTTCTACATGCAGCTGCTGAAGAAAATGAAAGAATTTTAAAAATTAAGGAGAACATTGTTTCTAGCCAACTCATGGTGCTGCAGATCTCTGGAATCTATGATTCAAAGGCAGAAATCTAAAAGTAAAAATATTATTGATGTCACATTCAGTTGTATTTAAAGCAGCAGATACATTTAGTATTGGATGTTGAGAGGAGTTTTTTAAATATTCTGAATTATAGCATATCTTCGGACAAGGCCAGCCTGAGAGTTTAGGAAGGGTCATATCCTGAGGTATAGACAGGCATTCTTGGTTCTCTGAAATAGGATGGGCAGACAGGAAGGTCCAGGGTTGAGAACTGGACCTTGCTCAGGTGTCACAGTGGTGCACAAGGGAAAGGATTGGCCCAGCTACCAGAATGCAGTATTTGAAGCCTTTGCTGACAGCTATCTAGAGTACAGTATAATTATATTTATTGCCCTAACACACATGCACACACACATCCAATTGTATATATATATATATTACTCTGATTCCAAAGCACTCTATGAATAAATGATCATTTAAAATTTTTTCACTGAGTTAGAGGTGGGATTCAATGACTAATGGCTTACTAAGCTGAAAAATGATGTTGGATGTACATTAATAATAAAAATATTAGAAACAGGCAAAATTACACAAAGTTACAGAATAGCAGCAAAGATGTTAAGATAGCAGGTTAGCTTAATGGTAAAAGCAATTTCACTTCATCTTAATGCACTTCCCGTAATACTGAGTCTACCCCACATTTATTTTGTACATTATTTAACTACTATGCTGATTCGAAGAAACACCTTAGATCTAAGTAAATAATACATCTAGGGAAAAGCTAGAAATATGCTGCCAATCTCCCATTTGCTGCCGATCTGTTCATACTAGTGGACACAACAGAGCAAATAGAGATGCCACTTCTCTCTGAGGGCAGGTGGGTGGAGCACAAATGTCACCACGCAAGTGAGTTTTGCAGCTTCTGTGGCTGCTTGCTTATGCATTCATTGAAGTGTTTGCTGCTTGTTTTATCCTGTTTTCCATCACACTTGCTCTGTCTATATTCACTTCATATGCAACCACATTTAATTTATATTATGAATTACTTTTCAGTCGCTAGCATCTCCTGTATATGTGATTCATTTTCCAATAAATATGCTGCTTTGTTTACTATGTACCACTATTTTCTGATACCAATACATTTATTTTTAGCTATAGATTTTATATATATATATATGTATATTTAAAGATTTTATTTATTTATTTGAGAGAGAGAGAGTATGAGCTGGGAAGGGAGGGGCAGAGGGAGAGGGAGAAGCAGACCCTCTGCTAAGCAGGGAGCCCGATACGGGGCTTGATCCCAGGATCCCGGGATCATGACCTGAGCTAAAGGCAGATGCTTAACGGACTGAGCCACCCAGGTGCCCTTATATATATATTTTTAAAGATTTACTTACGAGATAGAGAGAGAGCAGGGAGAGGGGCAAAGGGAGAGGGAGCAGACTCCCCCACTGAGCGTGGAGCTGGACACAAGGCTTGATCCTAGGACCCGAAGATCATGACCTGACCTGAAATCAAGAGTCGGATGCTCAACCAAATGAACCACCCAGGCGCTCCCATAGATCTTATATTTTATCTTCAGATTTGATCAACATTACTGAATATCCAGATTTTATGATTTCATATGTAAATAAAAGGAAGTTATTTTATGTGCAAAATAATTCCTTCTCTAAAATCAACTCTAAATTAACTTTCAAAGCTTTTGTGTAAAAGAGTGCATAAACTTTTTGCAGCAAAACTGGGAGGTACCATATATACCTGCAACACAAAAATTAATTAGTGATAATGGGGCGCGTGGGTGGGTCAGTCGGTTAAGTGTCTGACTCCTGATTTCGGCTCAGGGCATGATCTCAGGGTCGCGAGATCAAGCTCTACTTTGGACTTCATGCTGAGCATGGAATCTGCTTAAGATTCTCCCTCTCCCTCTAACCCTCGCTCCCCATTTGTACGCTCTCTCTCTCAGAAAAAAAAAATTAAATAAATAAATAATTAGTGACAGTAACAACACTGACTGCCACTGTTGAGCACTAAACAATTTATAGCGGCTATCTCATTTACTTTTCTGAATGACATCAGGATTATCCAATGCAAGGTCATTGCATGTCACGGCGGATGGATGACAGCATGTAAGAAGTCCAAGAACAGTCAATATTTGGAAATCCAACTAGCCAGCCCGCCAGTGGCCTTGGTACACTGAGGTTTGTCCTTTGTGAAATATGCCTGCAGCGTAAATTCCCTTATCCAGCACTTTTAGCTAGTCATTTCAATTTACTTGTGACCTCACCAGCAAAAGTATCAAATTATCATGCACATTCTTCCCCAGGCAATGCACTGGCTGAAGGCACAGAGAGGAGGAATGAGGCTAGGCTAGCTGGGCTCATTCGGGGCCTAGTTTGGCACCAGGTTTCCTGATTTGGGTGGGGGATGGGGTGTGTGTGTGGCAGAATGTCAGAGGTAATATTTCCCTACGTTTTTCACAGGTGTCTCCACACCATCCACAACTGGAAATGTTTATCTTCCTCCGTAGATATAGATGTATTTCCAGGCAATCTAGGCTATAAACCTAGTCCAACAAGAGTATCAAACAGCCTGAAATAGATGTAGATACCTGGAATTAGCATAAATATGTAACACGTATTATGTGAAAATACAGTTTTGGTCCCCTTGGAATACAGAGATGAGTAAGACTTCATCCCTGCTTCCAGGGGGCTGGTGATCTGGTCGGGGTCACAGGTTAACAGGTGATGCAACAAGATATACGAGGCAATGTGGTCGAAGTGGCATGGTCACACGCTCCTGTGGGGGTGCAGGTGGAGGAGCCTCCTGGATCCTAGGGTAGGCTCTGCATTGGTCCCCAGTGCCCAGAGCCAAAGGGCAGCATCAGGTGGGGGTGGGGGGTGGGTAGAAGGCCTGCAGCAGCGGCCCATCTCCGGGCCGGAAGAGGAAGTGGCTTTGTGCCCTTCAGATGAGACTGTCTAGGTGCTCGCTTCTCTGCCTCAATGTTAAATGACTCATTCTCGGTCGATTTATATGTAAAATGGCTCTGGTTTTTAAGTTTCTCAAAGAGCAGGATCACGTCATTCTAATGTGTGTTGCACAGCCTAAGACACAGCAAATGATTTCTGGAGCTGATAGAGATGTTTCCAGGCAGAACTGTCCTCAGCCCAAATTCTCAAGTATCTGAAAGTTCCCTGGTCACCCCACCCCCACCCCTTGCCTTTTCATACTCATGCTCTGCCCCTGGGGCCTGCCTCTATGCCTCCCGATGCTTCTCAGAGCCTCCCTGCTTTGGGCCTCACCCAGGCCTGGCACCCTTGCCAGATCTTCTCTAGAAATTAGGCCTCTCCTCCCCTCATCTGCCTGTCAAACTGCCTCTCTCTCTCTTTCTCTCTTTCTCTTGGGGCGCCTGGGTGGCTCAGTCGTTAAGCTTCTGCCTTCGGCTCAGGTCATGGTCCCAGGGTCCGGGGATCGAGCCCCGCATTGGGCTCCCTGCTCAGCGGGAAGCCTGCTTCTCCCTCTGCCACTCCCCCTGCTTGTGTTCCCTCTCTCACTATCTTTCTCTCTGTCCAATAAATAAATAAAATCTTAAAAAAAACAAACAAACAACAAACTACCTCTCTCTCATCTATTCACCAGGAGGACAGCTGGATAATTCAACTAACTTAGGCTAACGTGCGCAAAAGCCCAAATTGCTGGCTTATTTAACATTTATTTAACAAGCCATTGCAAGAAAATCTGGTTTTTAAAAGAAGAGCTTTTAAAAATTCCAATAACCAAAGACTATAGCTCCAGTTGAGATTGTTTTGTTTTTGCTTTCCTGGCCCTCTTAAATGATGCCCTGGGGAAACCGCTTCTCTGCCTAAGAGTCAACTCGCTTTGCCCCTGGGATGTATTTGTAAGGCTCAAGTGCCCTCTGGAGGCAGAAATAATCCCATGTTACATAAAACATTTATACCATGGTATTGGGGGGGGCGGTATGTGGTGTTCCTATAGTGTGTGTGTGGGGTGTATGTGTGTGATATGTAGTATGTGTGTGGGGGTGTGGGGGGGTTGGGAGTATATGTATGGTGTGTGTGTGTAATAGGGTATGTGTGATGTAGTGTGTGGTCTGTGTGTGTGTGTATGTGGTATGCAGTGTATGTGTGGTATAGTGTGTGTGTGTGTGTGTGGTGTGTGTGTATGTGGTATATAGTGTATGTGTGACATAGTGTGTGTGTGGTGTGTGGTCTGTGGTATGTGTATGTAGTATGTAGGGTATGTGTGGTGTGATGCGCAGTATGTGTGTGTGTGCATGTGCATTCCTGCCAAAAGACTACAAATGATTGGAACCTGATCTGGGGGGTTCCCTCATTCCTCTGCCCCTCATTCTAGACCCCTAGTCCAAGCCACCATTGTCCTGGGCTTTGACTATTTTAATGGTCAACTAACTGGCCCCCTTCCTGTCAATTCCCACTCTCTTGCAATTTCTTCCCTACCCAGCCACCAAAGCTCTCATTAATAACTTAGTTCAGACCATCTTTTTCACCTGCTTAAAATCTTAAACTGGTTCCCCATTGCACTTCAAATTTTTTCCCCCAGAGAGTAAGATTTCATTTTATTGTTACATCAATCTCACAAATCAACACAGCCAGAGGGGCGCCTGGGTGGCTCAGTCGTTAAGCATCTGCCTTCAGCTCAGGTCATGATCTCAGGGTCCTGGGATCGAGCCCCATATCGGGCTCCCTGCTCGGCGGGAAACCTGCTTCTCCCTCTCCCACTCCCCCTGCTTGTGTTCCCTCTCTCACTGTGTCTCTACCTGTCAAATAAATAAATAAAAAATCTTAAAAAAAAAAAAATCAACACAGCCAGAAACACTGAGCAGGTAAAGCGCAGTGCAGAGTCCTGGCAACTGGAGAGAGGAATCCAGTCTGTCTCCAGGTTCCCAGCCTGGAAAGGTAATGCTATTATACAAGAGCAAGGGCAGCCGACAAACAAAGCAATCCACTCTATAGACATTCTGAGCCGAGGAATAGAAAAACTTCCCAGGCGGGTTCTGTGCAGGGCAAGGAAATGGACCTAAATGCCCTACATGCCCAGAGCTTGCCTGAGGCTCCCACCTCCTCCCCTGACCTCCCTTCCCATTGCTCACTGTAGTTCCAGCCACTCGGGTCTGCTTTCTGTTCTTCACAAACACAAATCTGCTTTGCTCTTGGACTTTCAGCTTTGGCATACAATACCCTCTTTCTTGGACTATTCTTCTCAAAGATCTTCCCGTGATTGCCTCCCTCACCTCTTTCTAACTTAGCTCAACAGCCACCTTCTTACCCATGCCACAACTGGTAAAGCCAAACTTCTCCCTCCATCGTGTTGCCCAGTTTCTTTGCCTTGCTAGCACACATCACCGTCTGAAATGATCTCCTTTCATCCACTCAACACATTCACTGAGTGCCTACAGTAGGCACTGTCTCATGCACTTGGGCTATATCAGGGTACAAACAGATAAGCTCCCTGCCTCCTGGAGCTTACAGATCTTGTCAACCCTTTTGTTTACTTATTTATTGTTGGCCTCCCCCACTAGAATACAAGCTGTCTGAGAACAGGGACCTTGGTCAGTCTTGTTCACTGCTTTATTCTCAGAGTCTAAAACTGCCTAGCACATCGTTCATGGTCAATTTTTGTTAAGTGAATAAAATGTTTAGGGGTGCCTGGGTGGCTTAGTCGTTAAGCATCTGCCTTCGGCTCAGGTCATGATCCCAGGGTCCTGAGATCGAGCCCCGCATCGGGCTCCCTGCTCCATGGGAGCCCTGCTTCTCCCTCTCCCACTCCCCCTGCTTGCGTTCCCTCCCTCGCTGTGTCTCTTTCTGTCAAATAAATAAACAAAATCTTAAAAAAAAGTTTATATTTTTATTAGGGTACGCAGATAACATTTTTTTAAAAGATTTTATTTATTTATTTGAGAGAGAGAGAGAGAGAATGAGAGATAGAAAGCACGAAGGGAAGAGGGTCAGAGGGAGAAGCAGACTCCCTGCCGAGCAGGGAGCCCGATGCGGGACTCCAGGATCACGACCCGAGCCGAAGGCAGTTGCCTAACCGACTGAGCCACCCAGGCGCCCCCACAGATAACATTTTAAATTCCATCACTGTGACGAAGTTAATTCATTCAATTAGTATTTACTATAAAAATAAGGCAAACAAGAAACTGAATTACTACTTATTCCAGTGATCTATAATAACAATTGTTAGCACTTATTGACCACTTACCATATGTCAGGGCCTATAATGAGTGCTTTATATATGTTACCTCATCTTACCGACACAAAATTCCATGACACAGGCAGGATTATTCTCCCCTTTTTAAGATGAGGAATTTGGGGCTTAAAGAAGTCCACCATCACAAAGCCATCAAATGGTAGAGCCGGTCTTCAAGGACAGGACAGTCTGGCTCCAGAGTCCACGCTTTCAACCTCCTCTCTGTGCTACCTCTCCACCTGTCCACATTCATATCACAAAGAATGCCTACTCACCAGCTCCCTATCACCCTCTGAATGAACTCAACCCTCTTAGCAGGTCCTGTGGGACTCTGGAGGCCTCCAGCCCTGCTCCTTGCTAGCCTCTTCTCCTATTACACTCATCTTCTCTCCTGCACTGAACTCTGGGGGCTCCTAGACTGTCAAGCTTCTTTCTCCTTTCTTCTTGTGCAATTGCACGGTTTGTTTCCTCCTTTCTAACTCCCACTCACAACTCCTTCTCATACTTCAAGACTCAGCCATTATCTCCTCCAGATGCCCTTCCTGGTTCCTTGGGCTTGGTCCTGTGCTCTTTCCCTTCTGTTCCGCAGCATCCCAAACATGCCTCTGCAATACTCAGTGAACTCCTTCCCTTGCTGCAGTCCCAGCTATTTGGGAGACGAGGCTTTGCATTTCATCTCCAAATTCCCAATGTTTAGCACAAAGCTTGGAAAGGAGATTGTTGACTAACTGCATTGAATGATGGATATTCATTTGGGGATTGGCTGCATGCCATGTTTTAGTATTTTGCACACAGAGGGCAAAGAATCCTATTATTTTTTTTTTAAATTTTTTATTGTTATGTTAATCACCATATATTACATCATTAGTTTTTGGTGCAGTGTTCCATGATTCATTGTTTGTTCATAACACCCAGTGCTCCATGCAGAACGTGCCCTCCTCAATACCCATCACCAGGATAACCCATCCCCCTCCCCTAAAGAATCCTATTATTAAGAGAGGGTTAGAATGTGGCATGTGGAAGTCTTCATTGGTGAGATCACCTGGGCATTGAGGGTAGTGGGGATGGGGATGGTACACAGAGCACCAGTTGGTAGAAACATATCTTTCCCTCATTCTCACCCCAGAAGACTATTCTAATCACCCAGCTAGAAAAATAGATGCTGGGATTTTCCCCTCAAGCCATCTGACTCCAGAGCCTGCAATAATCTCTAGGCTATGTTGCCTCAAATATACTGGACCTTCCAAAGAACGGATGCATCCCTTTATTCGTATACCCTTTCAGTGGCTGTATCTGCATTTTTCCAAAATAATCAATTTTCTAAAAACACTTTTTAAATGTTAATAAATGGCTAATGTCTCGTGATGGGTGCGCAGAAAGATTGAGTAATTTACCCAAGTTCACACACTACTAATAATAGAGCAATTTGCCTCTAGATCCTGTTCTCTTAACCAATAGACTATCTTGTCTTAAAAACAACTCGGTCACTCAATTACTCATTTTATGAATATTTACTGAGTGCCACAGCATGCAAGCTATTGTTCTAGATCAGCAATTTTGATAAAACTTTTAGTGAGGGGTGCCTGGATGGCTCAGTCAGTTAACCATCGGACTTGATCTCAGCTCAGGTCTTGATCTCAGGGTTGTGAATTCAAGCCCTATTTTGGGCTCCATGGAGCCTACTTAAAAACAAACAAAGAAACAAAAAACTTTCAGTGATATTGGAATGTTCCATATCTGTCCTGCCCCATATGGGAGCCACTAGCCACATGTGGGTATTAAGTACTTAAATGTGTCTAGGGCAACTGAAGCAATGAATTTATTTTATTTCATTGTAAGCTCAAGTTAAGCAGCCACATGTAGTGATGAGCTACCATAATGGACAGTATCATTCCAGACGCTAGGGAAGCATCAATTAAAAGCAAAGATCCTTGATCTTGCCGAGTTTACATACTGGGATGAAGATAGAGGTGAGGGGAAAAGAGAAAGACAGTAAATAAGAGATGTAATACGTAAGTAAATTACATAGCTTGTGATATGCTACAGAAGATTAAAAAGTACAGCACAGTCAATAGGGGCTGACTTGCATTTTAAAATAGAGTGGTCACACCAATCTTAGAACTTTCTCATCCTTTGGTTAGGATAATTCGATCTGATCAATTCCAACTCCAATTTCTCTCCTTCTCTCCTCCCTTTCCTCTTCTGAGTTCAGCTCCTCAAAGCTGGGGAAGGAAGGGGATAGGAAAGGCAGGCTTGCCTTTGGCGCTGGCCTTGCTCTGGGTGCATCTGATGCCGGTCGTCTCTGCACAGATGAGGGCTCTTCAGAGACTGTGCCGTGGGGTTCTCTAGGGCATAGTGTGCAGGTTTGCCTTGACCCCCTTCATGGTGGAATGCCCCTCAGACAAGGGCAGTGGTTTCTGCTGCAGTTAGCCTACCCCCATGGCCCTTTTCAGGTGATTGATCTCTCCTTTGGCTCCTTGGGCAGCCCCCAGGCTCCTCCCCTTCCTGTAACAATATTTTCCTTCATGTGGAGCCATGGAAATGGCTGAGAGCCCTGATGTCCTTCACCAGGCCACTGTACTTTCAAACCAGCTGGATAAGCCTCTCCACCTTCAGAAATCTCTCTATGAGAAATATGCCTCAGTCCTTAGATCCATGAGACCTCTGTACTCTGGCTGCCCCCAAGACACACACCAAGCCCTCCACAGACCCCCTTATCATGCTTGACTCTGCTTGGACAGTTACTGCACCGTGGAGGATGCACTCTTGACAGCTCACAATCTGCCAGCTGGGGAGAGAGCCAAACATATTCCCTTCAATTTAAAAAATAATTTTTATCATCGAAGTGTAGTTGACATACAATGTTATATTAGTTCCAGGCATACAACATAGAGATTTGGCAACGTTATACATCACACAACACTCACCGTGGTTAAGTGTGGTCACCATCTGTCACCATACAACGTTATTACCACATTATTGACTATATTTCCTATGCTGTACTTTTCATCTCCGTGACTTATTTATTTTATAAAACTGGAAGTTTGTACCTCTCAAACCCCTTCCCCTATTTCTCCCACCCTCCCTCTTCAATCTTTTGGTGACCAGATGATTTTGTGAAGGGGAGGATAGGCATCTTGACAAGAGCCCTGAACTCTCCCTGCCTTTTACAGTCTGCCTAGGTCTGATGCAAACATGTCCCTGCCACCTAATCAGTTTCTCTCCCACTGCATTCTGTGACAGTGGAGCCTGGAGAAGGAGGGCTGGGCTCATGGATGAGAAGGCAGCAGGCTGTGCCATCCCTGTTTAACCCTACAAGGAGGTGTGGTTGTCCACTCGTGGCAGCTCTGTCTGGAATGTATGGGGCTTACCACCGCTTCCCTTAAGCTTTGAGTCTTAGTGCCAGTTTAGGATGAGAGGAATCAGCCTCCTCTTACACCTTCTGGTGTTAAATCACAAATATAATTGTTAACAGGGACAACTGGGTGGCTCGGTCGATTAAGTGCCCAACTCTTGATCTCAGCTCAGGTCTTGATCTCAGGTTTGTGAGTTCAAGCCCTGTGTTGGGCTCCACGCTGGGTGTGGATCCTACTTTAAAAAAACACTTAAAAAATAAAAACCAGTGCAATGTTTTAAAAAAGATTTTATTTATTTATTTGACAGAGAGAGACACAGTGAGAGCGGGGACACAGCAGGGGGAGTGGGAGAGGGAGAAGCAGGCTTCTCGCCAAGCGGGGAGCCCAATGCAGGGCTTGATCCCAGGACCCTGGGATCATGACCTGAGCTGAAGGCAGACACTTAATGACCGAGCCACCCAGGCACCCCAACAAGTGCAATTTTAAACCATATATTAAATGATCGGTCTACATCACATCCCTGGGGGTACAATATAAAGACTTCCTTTTTTGGTTGTCTTGTTTGGTTCACTAAAAGGGATCCTCCCCAAGAGAATAAACTTCAAATCTCCCACTGACCACAGTGACCAAAATATATAAGAGAAGAAGAAAGATCTAAGAACCATAGGGTTTAGTCTAGCATCATAGTTGCCAAGACAACCGTTCTGCCACAATTTGTGTCACCTGACCTGCTGCTTCATAGTGATCAAAGGAGGAACTGTTCCTCCTGATTTTATGGAGAAGTTATACATTAAGTACCCCCTCCCCCAAAGAGCAATTGTTCAAGCTGAATAAGTGCTCATTGACTCTGGAAATTTGAAAGGCTATATCTGATTGGTGTCAGATGTGAACGTAAGAAATGAAAAGAACCTGAAGGAGAAAATTTATTCATGTATTTCTGATAAGTTTGCAATTCTAAGAAAATAGGACCAATTATAAATAGATTTTGCAGCTTCTAATAAGCACAAAAGAAAAAAGAAGGCAAAGAGAACTGGCCTTTACAATTCCTATTTTAAAAAATATTTATAAAATGCTTGTAATGCTTATTATGATGAATTTGGTAAGTGTAAAAGATATGCAAAGTTGGTAATGCTTTTATTTGTTTTACCATTGGACAGGTTATTGTTCATTCTGGCTCTCAAGCCATATTTTATAACTATTTTCAAAAATGGTTTTGATCTTGCATCTAAAGGGAAGCATCATCCAAGAATGGGGATGTGGCTCTAAGAATTAGTAACTGAATACTTTCATATCTAAAGCAAATTAGCCTTTAGAAAACTATCCGTTGCAGATAGGCCCAGTCGTGGGGAAAGAAGACCATAGACACCCACAATGTTCATACGGTTAATTGTAAGACAATGATACAATCCAACAAATTTATTGTAATGATTCTTTTTTTTTAAAGATTTTATTTATTTATTTGAGAAAGAGAGAGAGCACATGAGCAGGGGGGAGGGGCAGAGGGAGAAGGAGAAGCAGACGCCTCACTGAGCAGGGAGCCCAATGTGGGGCTCGGTCCCAGGGCCTCGAGATTATGACCTGAGCCGAAGGCAGACGCCTAATGACTGAGCCACCCAGGTGTCCCTTGTCTGCTCTTCTTATCACTTAAAAAAAATAGATCAAAGTAATATGATGATATTTGAGGAATATACTATTTTCCTCTTCATTTTTTTAAAAAGATTTTATTTATTTATTTGAGAAAGAGAGCACAGGAGCAGGTGGGCGGAGCAGAGGGAGAGGGAGAAGCAGACGCCTTGCTGAGCAGGGAGCCCAGCGTGGGGCTGGATCCCAGGACCTCGAGATCATGACCTGAGCCAAAGGCAGATGCTTAACCAACTGAGCCACCCAATCGCCCTCAGTGATTCATTTTTTTAAAAAGATTTTATTTATTTATTTTAGAAAGAGAGAATGTGCACCCACTAGAGGGAGGCAGAGGGGCAGAGGGAGAGGAAGAGACTCTCAAGCAGACAGTTATGGGAAAGAAGACTGTAGATATCTATAATGTTCATACTGATAAATTGTAAGACAACAATGCAATCCAACAAATTTATTGCGATGGCTCATTCTTTTTTAAGAGTTTATTTATTTGAGAGAGAGAGCACTTGTGCACCAGAGTGGTGGGGTTGGGGGTTGGGTGGGTGAGGGGCTGTAGACAAGGGAAAGAATCTCAAGCCGACTCTGAGCACAGAGCCGGAAGGAGGGCTCCATCTCATGACCCTGAGATTATGACCTGAGCTGAAATTAAGAGTTTGACACTTAGCAGACTGAGCTACCCAGGCACCCCTCACAGTGATTCATTTTGATAGAACCTAAAACCCACCATGGGCAAAGCTGGGGCCAGGGGAGGAGTAAGTCACAGTTCTTGTGCCTTAGCAGGATACACAGTGTAGATTCTATGACAGGGGCCCTGAGGGCTCAGCAGGTGGCTCCTCCCACCCACCCAGTGGAATCCTCCAGCACTCCTGCTTTATTACCCGCCCTCGCCCCCTGCAGAGCCAGACTGCTACAGTTCCCCAAATGAGTTGTACCTTTGCACATGCAGTCTTCTCAGTTTAAAAAAAAGCCCAAATTGGAACCATTTGATCCGCCCCCCCACAGCAAACCCAGACTTAATTACAGTTTCAACTTATCCCAGGAATATGACCTTTTAACAGTCAATATGAAATTTCCTGATCAGCACTAGTGAAGTTATCTCCATGATAAACCCTGCTGTTCTCTTTCCCTATAAAAGAAGCTGACCTGGCCTGAAACAATCCTTTCTTTTCTTTTGCAAATAACTTCTTGTTCCATCCTCCTTCCTCTGAAAACTTTCCATTTTGCACAGCTCATCTCAGCTTCCCTCTACTTGCTAGATGGAATGCTGCCCAATTCCTGAATTACTTAATAAAGCCAATTAGATCATCAAATTCACTTGGTCGAATTTTGTTTTGTAAACATCCCTGATGGGAATGCTCAGCCTGCCCGGAGTGGACATGTGTCATGTTTTCTGGCTGCTTGGCGTTGTTTTAAAGCCCTGCCTACATTTAGGGAGTTTCCTACCCAGTGATTCCTTCAAGACAAGCCAGAAATCTCATGTTCCCAGCCCCCTCTGCAGATTGGGGTACAGGTACATGACCCAGGCTCCTTCTATCAGCTGCCTCTATGTGATTTATCAATTTGGAAATGAGCAATACAAGGCAGTGGACACGGTGTGGCAGGGACTTCTCAGGCAAGGCTGGTAACAAAGGTGCCCAGCTTTGAAAGAGCAGCAGTTACGATGCAGAGGCCCTGGTATGAAAGGGACAGTGGTAAATACTATAACATCTAGAAGCTCTGAAGGAGTTGCAGCATGGTTTCCATGGCTCAACAGTTCTGCAGTGGGCTTTGGGACCATTGCAAGAAGTGTTTCAGGGTGTTCCAGCTCCTCATTCAGCGAATGTGAAAGTCACCCAGCATCCTTGTAATCTTTTGTTTTTGTGCTCCAGAGCTGGCTTCTACTGATTGCAACTAAGAGTTCTCAGGCTTTCCTCCTCATAAGAAAGGGCCACTTGTCTTAGAAAACCCACCCTGATATGTGGGCCCCTGGGGGCTAAAACTCGCTTTTCTGTCCTTTATTCATTCCCTTCTCTGGGATGCCACACTACCCACATCCCTCTTGCTGCAGGTCCTCGCCAAATTTTAGTTATTTGTTTCTCCCTACTTTACTTGGACTGAAGTTTCTCTGAGGCTAGCCATTGTGTCTTTCATTTCTGTATTTCCAACATTTAGTGTGGGTTAATGCAGAGCCGAACAGTGCTAAATGGAAGTTTGTTATTGATAGGAAGCAGTGAACAGACATGTTTAGGAGAACTATGGATCATGAAAAGGCTTTTGAGGTGCCTGTGTCTAATATAGGTCTTGGTAAATAGCAGGGGGATTTCAACAGGCAGAAATGGTTGGGACTGTCCAATTGCAGTCTATATTGACATGCAATCTGCTTTTTATTTTACTTATTTATTTTTTTAAATTTTTATTGTTATGTTAATCACCATACATCATTAGTTTTTAATATAGTGTTCCATGATTCATTGTTTGTGCATAATACCCAGTGCTCCATGCAGAACGTGCCCTCAATACCCATCACCAGGCTAACCCATGCCCCCACCCCCTCCCCTCTAGAACCCTCAGTTTGTTTTTCAGAGTCCATCATCTTTCATGGTTCGTCTCCCCCTCCGATTTCCCCCCCTTCATTCTTCCCCTCCTGCTATCTTCTTCTTTTTTTTCCTTAACATATATTGCATTATTTGTTTCAGAGGTACAGATCTGTGATTCAACACTCTTGCACAATTCACAGCGCTCACCATAGCACATACCCTCCCCAATGTCTATCACCCAGCCAACCCCTCCCTCCCACCCCCCATCACCCCAGCAACCCTCAGTTTGTTTCCTGAGATTAAGAATTCCTCATATCAGTGAGGTCATATGATACATGTCTTTCTCTGATTGACTTATTTCACTCAGCATAACACCCTCCAGTTCCATCCACGTTGTTGCAAATGGCAAGATCTCATTCCTTTTGATGGCTGTGTAATATTCCATTGTGTATATATACCACAACTTCTTTAGCCATTCATCTGTTGATGGACATCTTGGCTCTTTCCACAGTTTGGCTATTGTGGACATTGCTGCTATAAACATTGGGGTGCACATACCCCTTCGGATCCCTACATTTGTATTTTTGGGGTAAATACCCAGTAGTGCAATTGCTGGATTGTATGGTAGCTCTATTTTCAACTTTTTGAGGAACCTCCATACTGTTTTCCAGAGTGGTTGCACCAGTTTGCATTTCCACCAACAGTGTAGGAGGGTTCCCCTTTCTCCACATCCCCGCTAACATCTGTCATTTCCTGACTTGTTAATTTTAGCCATTCTGACTGGTGTGAGGTGGTATCTCATTGAGGTTTTGATTTGGATTTCCCTGATGCCGAGCGATGTTGAGCACTTTTTCATGTGTCTATTGGCCATTTGGATGTCTTCCTTGGAAAAATAATGTCTGCTCATGTCTTCTGCCCATTTCTTGATTGGATTATTTGTTCTTTGGGTGTCGGGTTTGATAAGTTCTTTAGAGATTTTGGATACTAGCCCTTTATCTGATATGTCATTTGCAAATATTTTCTCCCATTCTGTCAGTTGTCTTTTGGTTTTGTGGACTGTTTCTTTTGCTGTGCAAAAGCTTTTTATCTTGATGAAATCCCAATAGTTCATTTTTGCCCTTGCTTCCCTTGCCTTTGGCAACATTTCTAGGAAGAAGTTGCTGCGGCTGAGGTCGAAGAGGTTGCTGCCTATGTTCTCCTTTAGGATTTTGATGGACTCCTGTCTCATGTTTAGGTCTTTCAACCATTTGGAGTCTATTTTTGTGTGTGGTGTAAGGAAATGGTCCAGTTTCATTCTTCTGCATGTGGCTGTCCAATTTTCCCAACACC
>NW_027397069.1:57212471-57367304 GCF_003265705.2 Callorhinus ursinus | reverse complement strand
ATTTGGATGCCTTTGATTTCTTTTTGTTGTCTGATTGCTGTGGCTAGGACTTCTAATACTATGTTGAATAGCAGTGGTGATAGTGGACATCCCTGCTGCATTCCTGACCTCAGGGGGAAAGTTCTCAGTTTTTCCCCATTGAGAATGATATTCACTGTAGGTTTTTCATAGATGGCTTTTATGATATTGAGGTAGGTACCCTCTATCCCTATACTCTGAAGAGTTTTGATCAAGAAAGGATGCTGTACTTTGTCAAATGCTTTCTCTGCATCTATTGAGAGGATCATATGATACTTGTTCTTTCTTTTGTTAATATATTGTATCACGTTGATTGATTTCCAGATGTTGAACCAACCTTGCAGCCCAGGGATAAATCCCACTTGGTCATGGTGAATAATCCTTTTAATGTACTGTTGGATCCTACTGGCTAGTATTTTGGTGAGAATTTTTGCATCCATGTTCATCAACAATATTGGTCTGTAATTCTCCTCTTTGTTGGGGTCTTTGTCTGGTTTGGGGATCAACGTAATGGTGACCTCATAAAATGAGTTTGGAAGTTTTCCTTCCATTTGTATTTTGTGGAACAGTTTCAGGAGAATAGGTATTAATTCTTCTTTAAATGTTTGGTAGAATTCCCCTGGGAAGCCATCTGGCCCTGGGCTTTTGTTTGTTGGGAGATTTTTGATGACTGATTCAATTTCCTTAGTGGTTATAGGTCTGTTCAGGTTTTCTCTTTCTTCCTGGTTCAATTTTGGTAGTTGCTACATCTCTAGGAATGCATCCATTTCTTCCAGGTTATCTAATTTGCTGGCATAGAGTTGCTCATAATATGTTCTTATAATTGTATTTCTTTAGTGTTGGTTGTGATCTCTCCTCTTTCATTCATGATTTTGTTGATTTGGGTCATTTCTCTTTTCTTTTTGATCAGTCTGGCCAGGGGTTTATCAATCTTGTTAATTCTTTCAAAGAATCAGCTCCTAGTTTCACCGATCTGTTCTACTGTTCTTTTGGTTTCTATTTCATGGATTTCTGCTCTGATCTTTATTATTTCTCTTCTCCTGCTGGGTTTAGGCTTTATTTGCTGTTTTTTCTCCAGCTCCTTTAGGTGTAGGGTTAGGTTGTGTATTTGAGACCTTTCTTGTTTCTTGAGAAAGGCTTGTATTGCTATATACTTTCCTCTCAGGACTGCCTTTGCTGTATCCCAAAGATTTTGAACAGTTGTGTTTTCATTTTCATTGATTTCCATGAATTTTTTTAATTCTTCTTTAATTTCCTGGTGGACCCATTCATTCTTCAGTAGGATGCTCTTTAGCCTCCATGCATTTGAGTTCTTTCCGACTTTCCTCTTGCGATTGAGTTCTAGTTTCAAAACATTGTGGTCTGAAAACATGCAGGGAATAATCCCAATCTTTTGGTACAGGTTGAGACCTGATTTGTGACCTAGGATGTGATCTATCCTGGAGAATGTTCCATGGGCACTAGAGAAGAATGTGTATTCCGTTGCTTTGGGATGGAATGTTCTGAATATGTCTATGAAGTCCATTTGGTGCAGTGTGTCATTTAAAGTCTTTATTTCCTTGTTGATCTTTTGCTTAGATGATCTGTCCATTTCAGTCAGGGGGGTGTTAAAGTCCCCCACTATTATTGTATTGTTGTCAATGTGTTTCTTTGCTTTTGTTATTAATTGCCTTATATAATTTGGCTGCTCCCATGTTAGGGGCATAGGTATTTACAATTGTTAGATCTTCTTGTTGGATAGACCCTTTAAGTAGGATATAGTGTCCTTCCTCATCTCTTATTACAGTCTTTGTTTTAAAATCTAATTTGTCTGATATAAGGATTGCCACCCCAGCTTTCTTTTGGTGTCCATTAGCATGGTAAATGGTTTTCCACCCCTTCACTTTCAATGTGGGGATGTCTTTGGGTCCAAAATGAGTCTTTTGCAGAGAGCATATCGATGGGTCTTGTTTTTTAATCCAATCTGATAGCCTGTGTCTTTTGATTGGGGCATTTAGCCCATTTACATTCAGGGTAACTATTGAAAGATATGAATTTAGTGCCATTGTATTGCCTGTAAAGTGACTGTTACTGTATATTGTCTGTATTCCTTTCTGGTCCATGCTGCTTTTAGGCTCTCTCTTTGCTTAGAGGACCTGTATTCAGTATTTCTTGGAGGGCTGGTTTTGTGTTTGCAAATTCCTTTAGTTTTTGTTTGTCCTGGAAGCTTTTTATCTCTCCTTCTATTTTCAATGACAGCCTCGCTGGATATAGTATTCTTGGCTGCATATTTTTCTCGTTTAGTGCTCTGAATATATCATGCCAGTCCTTTTGGGCCTGCCAGGTCTCTGTGGATAGGTCTGTTGCCAATCTAATGTTTCTACCATTATAGGTTACATATCTCTTCTCCCGAGCTGCTTTCAGGATTTTCTCTTTGTCTCTGAGACTCGTAAGTTTTATTATTAGATGTTGGGGTGTTGACCTATTTTTATTGATTTTGAGAGGGGTTCTCTGTGCCTCCTGGATTTTGATGCCTGTTTCCTTCCCCACATTAGGGAAGTTCTCTGCTATAATTTGCTCCAATATACCTTCTGCCCCTCTCTCTCTTTCTTCTTCTTCTGGGATCCCAATTATTCTAATGTTTCGTCTTATCGTATCATTTATCTCTCGAATTCTGCCCTCGTGATCCAGTAGTTGTTTCTCTCTCTTTTTCTCAGCTTCTTTATTTTCCATCATTTGGTCTTCTATATCACTGATTCTCTCTTCTGCCTCATTTATCCCAGCAGTTAGTGCCCCCATTTTTTATTGCACCTCATTAATAGCCTTTTTGATTTCGACTTGGTTAGATTTGTTCTTTTATTTCTCTAGAAAGGGTTTCTCTAATAACTTCCATGCGTTTTTCAAGCCCAGGTAGTATCTTTAAAATCATGATTCTGAACTCTAGGCCCGACATCAC
Source organism: Callorhinus ursinus (assembly GCF_003265705.2). Taxonomy (NCBI): domain Eukaryota; kingdom Metazoa; phylum Chordata; class Mammalia; order Carnivora; family Otariidae; genus Callorhinus; species Callorhinus ursinus. The sequence continues at coordinate 57,364,351 of NW_027397069.1, read as the reverse complement.
ACTAATGTCCATATTGAGTAGGTCCCTGGCAGACGGTACTACCTCTTGTTCTTTTTGTTGAGGTTATTTTTTTCATCTTGTCATTTTGTCCAGAGGAGAATAGATGAATGAGAGAACAAAATGCTAATAGGTTAACAACGTCCCCAGATAATATATTCTAATCAAAGCAGAAAAGACCTGAAACCAGGGGAAAAGAAAGGGAAAGAAAGCAAAAAGAAAGAAAAAAGAAAGAGAAAAAGATAAAAACAAACAAAAACAGAACAAAACAAAACAAAAAAACAGAATATGATCAAATATGATCAGGCTCGTGCATACATCAGTGCCACACACTAGATTTTGGGTGTATTTTAGTCTTTTGGAAGAAAGTGCCTCCTAAAATTTTAATGAAAGAAAGACTTATATATGTACAATATAAGGGTTGATATGATGAAGGGTTGGAATATGAGTGTAAAGATGAAAATTATAAAAAATTTTTAAAAAGGAATTGATAAGATGTTTGAAAAAAGAAAGAAGAGGATTAAAAAAAAGGAAAGAAAAAAAGAAAAAAAAGGGGAGAGAATGTGATCAGGCAGGAGACTAGAACAAAACCATACACTAGAGATTTAGTGTATATTTTGATATGTTAGAAGAAACTGTATCTCAAAATTTTAAAGAGAGAACAACTTATATATGTATCTGCCAAAAATGAGGGTAACTACTATGAAGGGATAGAATATGACTCTAAAAATGAAAAATAAAAAATGTTTTTTTAAAAAAGAGATTGATACGATGTTGGTTGAAAAAGGGAAAAATAAAAAAAAAAAGTTAGAAAAATTAACTTTGAAAGACTAATGAAACATGGTAAAAAAGCCATGAATTCTATGTGCAGTATTCCCCTAGCGCTGGAGTTCTCCCGTTCTCCTTGATCGGTAAACTTGGTCTTGGCTGGCTGTTCGTGCTGATCTTCTGGGGGAGGGGCCTGTTGCCATGGTTCCCAAATGTCTTTCCCGGCGGAGGAATTGCCCCGCCCTTGTCGGTCTGGGCTAAGCAAGCTGCTCGGGTTTGCTCTCAGGAGCTTTTGTTCCCTGCAAGCTTTCCGTACTGCTTTGGAGGACGACAGTGAAAATGGAGGCCTCCCAATCTCTGCTCCGGAGGAGCCAAGAGCTCAGGGCCTCGCTCCTCAGTGCGCCCCCAGAGAAAAGCCGTCAGTCACTTCCGTCTCCCTGGTCTCCGGCCGCACTCCGTGCTCACCCGGCCTGTGACCGAGCGTTTCTATCTCTGGCACCCGACCCCGTGTGGAGTCTCCAAACCCAGCAGATCCCTGCGGTGCGCTCCGCGCCGCTCCTCCCCGGGGGAGGGAGGGGAGTCTCCCCGGCTCTGTCACTTGTTGGGTCCCTGCTGGAGGAGCAGTGGCCCGACTGGGCCGCGGATCACAGTTTATGGCAACCCTGAGCTGAGAGCCTGTGCCTTGGCTCCGTCTCTGCAGCCAGCTTCCCTGCTCCGATACCTGGGAGCTCTGCCGCACTCAGGCACCCCTGGTCTTTCTGTGACCCTGAGGGTCCTGAGACCACACTGTCCTGTGAGGGTTCCACCCCCCCGCTTAGCCACTGGAGCGACGTCCCTCAGCGGAGCCGACTTCTAAAAGTTCCGATTTTGTGCTCTGCGGCTCTAGCACTTGCCAGAAGCGGCCGACGGAGGCCCCCTCCCCCGCCGTCTATCCTCCCGAATATTGCCTCGGATTCACTTCTCCGCACGTCCTACCTTCCAGAAAGAGGTTGCTTCTCTGTTCAGAGAGTTGTTGCTACTCTTTTCTTCGATCTCCTGTTGAGTTCGTAGATGTTCAGAATAGTTTGATCCCTATCTAGCTGAATTCCTGAGACCAGATGAAATCCAGGTCTCCCACTCCTCTGCCATCTTGCTCCGCCCCCCTACTTACTTATTTTTAAAGGATTTTATTTATTTGAGAGAGAGAGAGCGCAAGCAGGTGGAGGGGGAGAGGGAGAGGGAGAAGCAGACTCCCTGCTGAGCAGGAAGCCCAACATGGGGATGGAGCCAAAGGCAGATGCTTAACTGACTAAGCCACCCAGGCACCCTATAATCTGCTTTTTAAAAATGACTATATCTCTAAGCCTTTTCCCATATGCTTAATATGCTATAGGGGACATTCCTGATTACCTAACAAAACCTTACTTCCCCCACATCCCTCCTACAGGTCTGCAGTGGTGATGTCTCAGGAAAGGTGGGCCTCTGCTACAGTCCCAATGGGATAAGTCATCATTGGTCAAAACCAGGGGTCAATAAACCACAACCTGCTAGCCAGAGCTGGCCTGCCATTTCTTTTTGTATGGCCACGAGCCATACAAAATGTTTGTTTTTTTTTTAACAGTTTTAAAATTCTGAAAAAATAAAAATTAAAATAATATTTTGTGACAGGTAAAAATTATATGAAATTCAAATTTCAACACTCATAGATAAAAGGTTTTTTTTTTTAGGATTTTATTTATTTATTTGACAGAGAGAGAGCATAAGTAGGCAGAGTGGCAGGCAGAGGGAGAGGGAGAAGCAGACTCTCCACTGAGCAGGGAGCAGGACGTGGGGCTCGATCCCAGGACCCCAGGATCATGACCTGAGCTGAAGGTAGATGCTTAACCGACTGAGCCACCCAGGCACCCCGTCATAGATAAAAGTTTTATTGGAACACAGCCACCTTACCTCTTTACTGTGTCTGTGGCTGCTTTTGTTTACAACAGCGGAGCTGAGATGTGACAGAGATTGCATGCCCTGCAAAATATTTACTAAAATATTTACTAGCTGGTTGGTCTTTTTCAGGAGTTTGCTGACCCCTGTTCTACACCAAATATGGTAACTCCATTCTCTTCCCAGTGTTTATGTTTGGGCAAGCATGAGACTCAGTTCTGGGCTATTGAAATACAAGGGGAAGCTTGACAGAGGGCTTCTGGGAAAGATTTTTCTGTGTGTGATAACTTCCTTCCTGGCCTTGGATGTTACATGTGAGGATGTGATAGAGCTGTGGCAGCCACTTTGTGACCATGAGGGAAAAGTCAAGAGAATCATAGAGAAGCTGACCCAGAGACTTTTGGGCTGTTAAATTAACCAACCCAGGAACTTCCTATTTCTAGATTTCTTTTTATATTCAAAATAAATATATTAATAGTTGTGAATCCTGTTATTTGCAGCCAAATATATCCTAAAGCATATGATTTAAGAAAATGATTTTAAAAATTATGTCATAGTATTTCCTCTTATTGATCCATTAAATTTTATCCATTTGTGGGCATTTCTTCTAAGTCTTTGCTATTATAAATTATGTGTTTAAAAATATATATTACAAATTCAAATCGAAGGCTCACGAAATATACATCTCAGGTGATTTTCTTTTTCTTTTTTCTTGCTTGTAGCATTAAAAAGCTGTCAAGGAAAAGACAAAAGAAAATGCCCCCCTTTAACACATTGTCTTAACAACTCTTTCATGGGATACAAAATTCTCCCTTATTCCACATAGATAACAAAAATCCAAAAGCATGTTTATTTCAAATACAAACTCTACCAGATTCCAAAAAAGATTTGAGAGAGTTTTCAGTAAAGGTTACATCAGCAGCCAATAATATTCAATGTGAGTTGTGTAATCAAAGCATTTTTTTCTTCTTTCTAATTAATTAAAATTACCACTGAATCAGAGATGATTTATGTTTTGAATTATTTACAACTCCAATTAACACTTTGTTAAGACACATCCACATGGTATTAGGGCCAAAATTCTTCAAGTGATGAAATTATTTCTCCTTTTGGTATCATTAACTAGCGCATTGTGAAATACTGTTGAAGTAGCAAAGTCTCCCTTTTTCATGTTAGCCACTCTGTCTCCCCGCCTCTGACCTACGTCACACCTGCCCCTCCATCACATAGTCAACTGCAATTATGTCCCTGGATTGCGTAGCCCCAAGTGTAGCAAACTGCCTGGAGCAGAGAGGTCAGGGCATTGACTTGCTTGCTGTTTGGAACTCAGATCTGAAATGCCATTGGGTTAACCTACCTATATTGAGAGCAGTAATGCAGGATTCTGAAGTCCTGTTCTCCAGGCCATTGGATACCTGGGGAATTACCCTTAGAACAAAGTTTGAGTGGATGCCAAGCAGGTGATTTTCCAATTAGTTCTCTGAGCTTCTGTGAAATGTTAAGCTTTTTAACATCTTATGTTTCTCCATTCCTAATGCAAAGATAACAGAAAGAGCCACTCCTGGGAGGGATTTTAAGCTGGTGAGGTGAATTTATACAATGTGAAGGGACGTCTGTTTCAGGAGAAAGAACTGGTTCCTGCAACCCTCTTGCTTTTAAAAGGAAGCCTTCTGGGAGGTTAGGGACATGAACTTCAGAAGTGAACAGAGCTCTGTGGAGTTCTAGCTCTTTCATGAGTACCTATATAACTTTGGGCAGGTGATTTGGGCTCTGAGCCTCCGATCCTTTACCAGCATCATTGGCGCCAGCCAGGGTGCAAGGCACCAGGACATGGCAAGCAAGACAACAGGACAGAGGCCAATGGAGGAGAGTTTTTGCAAAAAAGGTAACTTTGTAAATTAGGGGTTAAAAATTTGCACAAATGTTTCCTGGTTATTTCTGAGTTTATGAATAAACTGAGGCTGAGGCTGTTGAGAGGTGAAGGAGAGAAGAAATGTAGCAGGAGTGGTGAGAGTCTGGAGCAGCCCTTGTGAGATAGGAGAAGAGGCTCAAGGACAACAACACAAAGAAGGAGGTGGCTGGCCCTCAGCGAGGGGGCACAACAGTGAACTGGAGTAGTGCCTGCCCTCACCGGGGTGGATGGCCCTAGCTGGCTCCCAGAGCTGCAGTGGCCCACGTGGTGGATTGCCCCAGCAGGATCACGGAGAGCAGAGGCCGTGATGCCATTGCATGAAGGCTGGGGTTTGAAAAGGTTAAATGGCTCACTAAAGGTCACCCAGATTTTTACACAAGCATCCTGGCTCCAACTCCAGTACTCTTTCCAGTCTGTGACCGCAGACTGGGTCTGTCCTTAATGAGGTTTCTTTTGAGCCTCATGTTTCTAGCTTGCTAAAGCCACTGGACCAGGGGATATTCAAAGTCCATTAGTCCGCTATGATGTAACCGTAGGTTTTGCTCCTGAGTCGGCTTCCCACCAGTTGGGTCGTTGGGTCACGAGTCACGTTGGGCAAGTATTTCAAGCTCCTTGGCTTGTTTCTGTAATTAAGTTTCAGAAACTTGACATTTAAAGTGCTGAATCTGTGAAGAGGCAGTTTTGGTGAATGCCCCCATTTATCAGGAGCTCTGATGCCTTCACAGCACCTCCTACCTCCGGAAGGTCTATTCAGTTGGGCATTCGCGTTAAGCACTAACACACGTCAGGTGGAATATTTAAGTCTCCCCCTCTCCCCATCACTTAAATGGCATTGTCAGTAGTCCAACACCACAATCAAACAGGGCAAAAACAAATTGTAAAAGGAAAAAATAGCATGGTTTAAGGAAGAAAATGCAGTGTAGAAAATGAAAATAAGTGCATGAAAAAGAAATCCGAAGGCCATGACTGAGTTACGTTAAGTAGCTGTCAGCAATAATTGACTAAGATCTTTCCAATTTAGTAGGTGTTAGCTCTTTGTCTTAGGGAACTAGAGAAAATTCCTTTACCTGCGGCAGTATACAAGATTCTTTGAATAGTGCTTTTTAATAAAATGCCACAGAGCCATAGAAATAGCCTATAACTCATTAGCAACTAAAAGATGAGAGAAGCCAGATTTAGAGCCAGTTTTCATCGGTGGGTGTAACCTTCTCGAATGTTATGATTTCCTTGCGGTAGGCAAAATGGGAAATGTTTTTGTGGGTTTTTTTTTTCTGATGCGAATGCATTTTGCATCACTACGTCTCCAGTACTTTTGTAGTCTTAATATAAAATTGAGGCTTTGAGTCCCGGCAAAGATTCATCAGCCTAAAGACTTCAGCGGGTCCTCCTGACACCCCCAACCCCCTGCCCTGAGTTCTAACTGGGGTCGAGCCTCCCAGGAGTCCTCCGGGAACCTGGAAGAAGGGAACCAGCTCGGAGGCCCTAGCTCCCCGCCCTCCCGCGCCCCCGCTCCCGGGCCGGGGGTGGCGGGGCCTGCGCGGGCCGAGCGCGCCGCCTCAGCCGCGGACTTCCGCTTCCCTCCCGCGCCGGGTTGGCGCGGCCCGCCCCCAGGCGCAGGGGAGCTCTCTGGGTCTCCGGGGCCGCCGCCCTTTGCGCTCCCGCGCGGGAGGGCGGGGCGGAGGGCCGGCCAGCGGCCGACGTGGGTGTTAACCGGCTGCCCAGGCCGCGGAGGCAGAGCCGAGAGCCCGCGGCGGAGCCGGAGCAGGACGCGCGGCCAGCTGGCGCGGCGGTGAGCGCAGCCCCAGCCGGCGCTCCGGGCTGCAGGGAGCCCGCGCGGGGGGCTGGGGGGAGCGGGGTGCGAGCAGCCGGCCGGGGTTCTGGGGTCTGCGGCCCGGCACGCCGTACACGTGCCCAGGGAACTGCGGGCGCAGCGGCCGGGGCGAGCCAGAGACTCGCGGGCTCCGCGGCCTCCTTCCCGTAGTGTTCACCTGCTGGGAAGGTTGGCCTCTTTGCCCCCCTCGGAGTTGCATCAGGCCTCTGGGCACCGCGCCGCCGCTGCCCGGGGCGGGGGCGTTTATGAATGGGAGACTCTTGCAGGTTGTTGGGGTAGAGTCAGGGAAAGTTGGAAGCAGTCTCCCTAGTAGCGGCCCCTGTGCTCACCAGGATCCGGAGCCCCGGAGCAGGAGCGCCTGGCCGGCGTCTTAGCGGCCAGACGGGCTGGCATCGCCGCGCCCTGTGTCCCGGTTCTAGTAATCGGCGGGCGGGCGGGAGGGCGGCCGCCTGCTGCGCCAGCTTGAGCCTGAAGCTGAAATCTTCCCGCAGTTCGCGTTACCAGGTGGAGGAGAATGCGGCCTCAGAACGTTCCTCTGGTCGAGAAATTCATTTTCTTAGGAAACAAGGCTGCGTGGTTCGCGAGGTTGTTTGTCTCTCCTGGGGTCGGACCCACGTGTACTTGCAAGAGGGGTAAAGGGACACTAAAAAGATTCAGTTTTTCAACTGGCTCAGGAATGAGTAACTCCTGCTGACCAGTCTTGCCTCCTCCAAGCCATATGTTTTTTTTTTTTTTCAAGACTTCTTGAAAGTCTTCTTAAGCTACACAATAATTTGAATCAGTTGCCCACACGTTCTGAGTTAATCTGTTAGTTCCCATCACTGTGTAGTATTCTAATACTATGAGCGTTACTTGTGGGATTTGATGTGTTTAAGTTTGGCTTACCTGAAGGGGTTAAATTCACACTGATGACAGTACGATCTATGCCTTTCATATAAACTAAAAAAAAATATCCACACCTAAAGAACGCGTGGAGACGCCACATTGGTTGGGCCCTATGTGACTACCCACTTGCCTCCATTTTTCCTTTAAAAGGCAAGGTTGGATTTTTTTTTTTTTTTTGTGGTCAGGTTGGAATGGTCTGGAATTAAGTATTGGTTGGTAGGTACAGACCCAAAAGGCAAGACTTGAGTTGAATCCACTGACTACTTGTGTGACCTTGGAGAAGCTCTTGCCTTCTGGCCTCAGTTTTCCATCTGGTAAAGGAGATTGGATTAGGACCCTTCTCTAGGTACAGGATGGCCACGACCTTATCAACTGTAGTTATTGATGCTGCCTCTCCAGTCCTATCAGTAACATAAAATGCATGTCTTTTCTGTTTAACTTAGTTGCTTTTTCAAGTCCAGTACTGTGCTTTTGTGTTTGCTGGTTTTACAATTTTTTTTTTGTAAAGAAAGCAAGATTCTTGGCGTCTGGTCATTCGCAACATGGATCAAGTGGTTAAAAAGCTTCTTAGTGGATAAAATTATTTTATGCTGACGTTTAGGTTGACATTGGGATTCATTAGTGATCCAGCCAGCCCACCACCTTCTGAGAGGTGGTCTGACTCGGGGCACAAAGGTCTTTAGTGTGATGAATAAAATTTTTTCCTTGTTGTTCACGGATAAGTCACTTACATAGTTTGAAAACCACACAGAATTGGTTAACTTGATATTCTGTGTTAATGAACCACCTTTCCTTTTTAAAAATCTGTATAAAGTCCATTCCTCTGTAATAGTTGATTTTTGTTTAAAGGTAGAGGAGTAGACTCTAGTTTTCCCAAACTTTTTAGGCTCTAGCCCAAACATGCTGAATCAAGATCACTAAGGAGAGAGGCCTGGTTATTTGAATATTTAACAGGTGCCCCAGTGATTCTTATCAAACAAATTTAGGACACAGTGGACCAGGTGTTGCTTTTCAAAATGTGATTGGTGGTCAGTCATTATCAGCCTCATCTGGGAGCTTGTCACGACTGGCAGGGTTTCTGGTCCCACCTGAGGCCTAGCACATCAGAATCTGTATTTTAACAAGGTCCCCAGGTGTTTTGTGTATACGGTTATGGTTGAGAAGGTCTGGAGATGACTTTGATGACAATTACTAGTGTTTGGTGCTATGCTCTTTAGTTCTAAGAACATCTGTCTCATGTGACTATTTGTGATTGCCTTTGTATTATGATAATACTTCTATTATTCACCTTATATGTGGGACTCCAGTTTTAGGGGCCCGAGGGCCCACCCTGCTGGTGACAGAGCAGGCACTCAGACCCACTCATGTGTCACTTTGCAAAGCACCTAATCCATTCCTTTCCAGACCTACTGTTTTGTGACCTCTTCTTAGGGACTCAGCCCAGGCTGCTGTCTGAATTTAGAACTGAGCCTAGTTGACTGATAGTTCCACTCAGGCCTCTGAAAAACTAGTTTGATATGGCTCGGGTGTCTGTGGTATTTGGCATTCATTTGTAAGCTTTTCAGAAAAGTCGTTGAAATGCTCCCTACAAGGGCTGTAGCTTTGATACTCGGGGAAGGTTTTTGACTTGTGAGTTTTTTATGGGGAGATGGTGGGTGGGGAGAAGGGGAGGCCAGTCAGCTAAGCTGCGTTGGCACCTTGACCGCCCCCCCCTCCTTTTTTTTTTTTCCGGAGAACCGGTCTCTCAGCTCCCAGAGGTCGAGGTCCCAGTAACTAGGCAGCAGTTCTAGAGAAAGGAAGGCTGCAGAGGCCTCACTGATGGTGAGCTCTTGTCTCCTTTCAGGGACATGAGACACCCGTCATAAGCTCAGAGAGTTGCCTTCCACGGAGACCAGCAGAGGAGTAGGCGAACATGAAGTCCAGTCCTGCTATCCAAGCTGCCATTGACCTCACGGCGGGAGCTGCAGGTAATTCCAGGGGAAACCCCATCCTGTATTCTTCAATACCTGCTACAAGTGAGATCCAGTGAAAGGATGGTGAAAATATCACCTTTGTCCCTCCAGAGGCAACATGCTTTCACCTTGGAGTAATGGAAGTATAATACTGTCTTCTAAGAACAGCAGAAGGTAGTAGTTCCCTTATAGTAAAACTTTATGAGTCAGGGTGCAGGGTGGGAATGTCCTCACTTTACAGCTGGAAAACTGCACAGCGCAGAGCTGAAGTCCCTTGTCCATTGTCGCACAGCTGGGATGTGCAGGTGACGTGGGATTTTACTCCAAGCCTGGCGGTCTTCAGAGCCCTTGTAGTCCACAATCACACTTCCAGGGAAGTCCTGTTTACTGTCCTTATCACTGCCAAGGCAAGAAAGGAGGACAGCCTTTAGTAAATGAGCCTGATACTTGATGGTTTCTAAAGCCCTGAAAGGAAAGGAGAGGCTCTAGGATTTGCCAGGGAATGGTGGTCTGGGCAGGGGCTGAGCCCCAGGGCAGACTGCGGCCTCACAGGGCACAAGTAAATCCTCCTGGGCAGTGCTTGCAACACACAGGTCACTCTTTGGAAAGATTAACGTTACTCAGCCTGAGGTCAGTAATTGGAAGTGTATGGGTGGTTGACTTGGTTCTCTGGGTTCCTGTGTTATTTTAGAGCCAGAGGAGTGCTGGAATGCTCCTATTGCCCAGATGAAAACCCTGGTTTACCCTTGCCCCAGGGTACACTGATTCTTATAATGGGTTGCAGCTCCTGGGAGTGGAGAGGTCAGGGGGGTGAGTTGCCCATTGTCCTCTTACCCAGTGGGACCTCCCGGGTCACCAGATCAGGTGCGGCCACAGGGCCACCACCTGTCATAGTATCATTCCCTTAATGGTGAAAAAGAAGTTGCAGTTTAGAGAACAAAGTATTTTCTCATGAACCAAAGGTTAACCAGGTAGGCTAATGAGAAAGGCTACAGATGGGGCATTACAGATTGATAAAAAGTATAGGCACCAGCCCTCAGGTGAGAGACCACGGGAGTGTCCTGGCCCAGGAGGAGGGAAACCTAAGGGCTGCCTAGGTATTTCCCCACTGGCTTCTTGCCTGCTGAGTACCCTGGGTCAGTCCCATCCCAGCTGCAGCCCCTAGGCCCTATGAACCACCCCCCATGCCACATTGGGATGACACTGACCATGGGAACGGTGGACCCATTTGCTTGCCTCTGCAGTCCTGCGAATGCTCTGTGCTCAGAGTTTGTCTCTCCCATAGGATGGTATTTAACCACAGGAGAGAGTCTCAGCTTTTGGAATTAAATGTCCATCAGTCAGTCTGCCAAAGATGTAGACTCTGTTGTGATAGAATTTTCTTTTTCCTAGAAAGGCATTTCTGTGTGGACAGGTATTTGGATGCCACATATGTGCTCTACAGTGAATTTTAAAGATACAGATTGCAATTGTATTGTTGGGAGTCTGGTGTGTACGGCTTTTGCTGGTGGACATGCTTTTTTACAATAGTATTCACATGTTTTGGGCCCATCTACATACGGCATTTAATTCTCTTGATAACTAGTTAGGATTTCTTCCTGCACTGGTCACAGAGGGTCACCCCTCACTGATGTAGCATTGCCCTGCAGCGTCTAACTTTGGAGGACAACAGGCTCCTTTGCAGGGGTCTGTGCTTTAAGCCAAGCAAGGGGCTCCTCTGCTGGCAGAGGAGCCTCCTGTTAGTGACCTGAGAACTTCTGGGAGGTGCATGGAATGCAAACAGGAAGCCATAGCTCCACTTTGGATGGGTCTCAGTCTCCCAGTGATGGCGCTAGAAGGGCCTTCAGAGACCTTTGGCTCTAATGCTCACTGTATATGTAGAAAGGAGACCCGGAGAGGGCGAGTGATTTGCTCGTGATTGCACGGATAGATGGTGTCAAGGCAGGGCTAGGCTGTTGGTTGTTTGGTTCCTTGACTGGCCCTGTTGTTGTCTTTGTTTTAATACTCCATAATGGGCCAACAGCACTCCTGGGGGTGGAGGTTAGTCTCAAGCCTCTGTTGCCACTGTCCGGATCGGGACATTGGGCCATCAAGGCCTGAGGTGATCTAGGTGTAGCATACATGTGTTCTTTTCCATGTCCCTTCTTTTCTTTGAAACAAACCTCCCCATCCAGCAGGTTTGTGGTCTAGTTCATCTACTATAAAGTTCTGGGAAGCTGTCACTGCCTGTCTGCTAGTATAGGAGAAATTCCAGGAAAGAAATTCAGAAATTCCAAGCAGCTAGGATGGGGGAGACTTTGCAGAAGATAGGTCATTGGAGAATGTTGAAATGAGGCAGCATGGAGCTCAGAAAATAAATTGCCTTCATGAGGAACGTTGGTCTCTCTTTAAGATACAGTAGTTTGACCACTATAACCCACTCCCTGCTTTGACTGCTCGGTTGCTCTATGCCTTAACTAGCCTAGCTTCTCAGTGTGACCTAGACCATTGACATTTATCCTATCATGCCAAAATTCGTGTTTCTCTTGGCCATCTGGATGTCTTCTTTGGAAAAACATCTATTCAGGTCATCTGCCCATTTTTTACTTAGAATGTTTGGGGTTTTTTTGTTGTTTTTCTTTTTGGTGTTGAGTTATAGAAGTTCTTTATATATTTTGAATATTAACCCCTTATCAGATACATCATTTGCAAATATCCTCTTTCATTCAGGAGGTTGTCTTTTTGTTTTGTTGATGGTTTCCTTCACTGTGCAAAAGGTTTTTATTTTAGTGTAGTCCCAATAGTTTATTTTTGCTTTTGTTTCCCTCACTTTAGGAGACCTATCTAGAAAATTGTTTCTAGGCCAGTGTCGAAGGGCTTACTGCCTATATTTTCTTCTAGCAGTTTTATTGTTTCGGATCTCACCTTTAGGTCTTCAGTCCACTTTGAATTTATTTTTGTGTATGGTGAAAGTAGCCCAGTTTCATTCTTTTGCATGTAGCTGTCCAGTTTTCCCAGCACCATTTATAGAGGAGACCGTTTTTTCCCCATTGCATATGGTTGCCTTCTTTGTTGTGGAGTAATTGACCCTATAAGTGTGGGTCTATTTCTGGGCTCTTTATTCTGTTCTTTTGATCTGTGTATCTCTTTTTGTGGCAGTACCATACTGTTTTGATTATTACAGCTTTGTAGTATCTTTTTTTGAAAGGAAAAGGTTTAATATAAAGATTCAAGATTAACATCAGCATAAATGATAAAATTACCCTTCTCTTGATAAGAGTCCAACTTTTGCCTTTTTCTTTCTAACTTCTCCTGCCATCTTTTTCCCTGTGTTTCTCTGTTACTTTCACCCCACCTCTTCATGTCTATGGTTATATTGACTGATTCGCTCCCTCTCCCCAGTAGTTTATACTTGATCTTAGCCAGAAGGCCGAGAAGTGATCCCCAGTGGTTTAGAAAGTATACTCACTCCTACACAAGTTACGATGATTAGCATGAATTTTAACACACCCTTTAACTTTACCAACATCTAGATAGTATCTGTAACCTTCTTTTCGTCTATTCCCCAGGTACACTGTTAGCTGTTCATCTTCCTGGGTAGAAATGTGGCATTTTATTTTCCTGTTTTCCTTGTGTATTTTTTGGTGTGGGAGAAAGATAATCTATATGGTGTCTATGTGTTTATAGTCACCCTAGATTGCTAAAGTATGTCCTCCAGTAATTCTTTCAAAAGGCATATGCAAGAAATAAACTGTGAGTTCTTTGGTATCAAAAAATGTCTTTGTTTTACCTTCAAAATAAAATGCCACTTTGGCTGGATGTAGGATTCTAGGTTTAAAAACCTTTGCCTGCAGAACTTTTATGATACTACCCCATTTACTTCTAGCATCCAGGGTATCCAATAAGTCTGCTGTCAATCTGATTCTTGTTCCTCTGTAGGTTCTCTCTCCTCTTTCTGGAAGACTTTGATTTTTTTTTTTTTTTTTAATCCTTGGAATTCCCAGATTTCTAGGAGTAAGTCTCTTTTCATCAATCTTACTAGGTACTTGGTAAACACTGACAATCTCAAGACCTGAATCTTTCTTTAGCTCTGGAAAGTTTTCTTCAATCATTTCCTTAATTATTTCCTCTGCTCCATTCCCTTTATTATCTTTTTCTGGAATTCCTGTCAAATGGATGTTGGAGTTTCTGGGTCTATCCTCTGTCCCTGGATCTTTCTTTATTATTCGTTTGGACAATTGCATTGTATCCTTAGAGCATTCTTCAAGTCGATCTTCTAGATCATACCTTGTCTCTTCAGGTATGTCTCTTCTGCTATTCAGAGCATCTATTGAGTTATTTCCAAGACCTCTGGATGGTAATTTTTAATATTTCTAATCTCCTCTTGTATCTCTCTGAAGTTACTAATTACACTTCTTCTAAAGTTCTATTTCTTACGTTGTCTGTTTCTTTAGATGTTGGCTCCTCTGTTTGCAGAGTTTTGTGTCTGTTTTTCTTAAAAATGTGGTGATTCCTGATGAAGTACTGAAATTTGTATATAAATGCCTTTTCTGCTTACCAGAACTTACCTCTAGTGACTTTGAGGGATAGGCCAAACACAAGATCAGACAGACTGTCCCAACTCCTTGATTTATGAGCATAGCTGTTTCTTCTTTATTCTGGGGTTTTTGTTCCATCCAAGGTTTCACCAATTTTTTTTTCTCAGAGTCCCAAGCCACATAATTACAGCCAATTTCTTTAAGTCCACTTGAGGCCTCTCTTTTCTCAGTCTGGGAGGCAGTCTTTACATGTTCTATTTCAGAGTCCTCTCCTTCTTCCCACCATAAAACTACTTCCATTTCTCACTCTGGACTTTCTTCATCCTCTGGCTCAGAATCTTCTACCTCTTTAATTAAAATTAAAAGCCTCTCTCCCCCCCCACCTCCCTTCGGGAAGCCTCTCCCCCTGCCTTCCCTTAGGCATGCCCCCCCGCAAGCCTCTCCTCCCTCCTCTTCTAGCTCTGAGGCATCTTCCTCTTGAGGGTTTGTTCTTTCTTCCTCCTGAGTCTCTTAAGCTCTTCACCTTCTCTGGCTCAACAACCTTTACCTCTTTAACAAATAGTTCAAACCATCACCGGTTTCCTCCCCAGTTCCATGCTTTGAATCTACTAGTTTTATCTACTTTTTGTCGAATTTATATCTTCCTCCTTTCTGTTTTCATTTTGTGGGAGAGTATCTTTCAGTAATTCTTTCATAAATGATTTCTGGCTGGTAAATTTGATGAGGCTTTGCATATTTGAAAAAGTCCTTCGTGCTTTAATGCTTATATGCTAATTTAACTTGGTATAGAAATTAGGTTCAAAATCATTTTCCCTTAGAATGTTAAAGACATTATTCCATGGCTTACTAATGTTCAGTGTTGCTGATGAAAAGTCTGCTGCCAACCCGAGTATTGCTCCTTCATCCTCTCTGGAGCTTTGTAGAATGCTCACTTTATTCTTTAAATTCAGGGGGATTTTTTCCTCTCTTCTTTCTTTGACCAGTTCATCCTCTGCAATCTCTCTGTTCTCTCCTGTTACTTCTATAGGATGCTGCATCTCTGTATCCATCAACTGTATTGCTTATGGCTTCCTCCACACTTCCCATGACTTTGTGATTTTGTGATTCATCATGGGACAATTCCTTATTTTGGTTTGTATTGTACTCTTTAGCTTCATCTAATTTGCTAGTTATTTCTTTTAAAAGTCAAAATTTCAATATCCTCAACTATTTTAGACTGTGCTTCTTCTGTTTCCTTAATCCTATTTTTTGTGTGACTAAATCTTTTATTTATTGCCACTCCTACTGGAGTTCTTTGGATTTTTCATTACTTCTAAAATTTCCTTCAGGTTATTATTTTTTTTTTTTTTTAAGATTTTAAATTATTTACTTGAGAGAGAGAATGAGCACAAGTGAGTGCAAACAGCAGGGGAGAGGCAAGAGGGACGGAGGGAGAGGGAGAAGCAGACTCAGAGGGAGAAGCAGAGACAGAAGCAGAAGCAGGGAGCCCTACTTGGGGCTCTATCCCAGGACCCTGAGATCACGACCTGAGCTGAGGATAGATGGTTAACTGACTGAGACACCCAGGCGCCCCTCCTTCAAGTCATTTTTAAGAAATTTCCTTATCTCTTCAACCGCTAAGTCCAGATTTTCCATCAGGCCTTTAAACTTCATCACGATAACTATTGACTTGTCTTTGCCTTTTAAATATAATACCTGAGCCGCCATCTGGTCAGTTTCTAGCAACTGAATTCTTTCCTGATGGTGATATTTTCTTATTTCTTTGCAAAAGTCTAGTAATTTCTTTCTTTTTCTTTTTTTTTTTTATTAAAGATTTTATTTTTAAGTAATCTTTACACCCAATGTGGGGCTTGAACTCACAACCCTGAGATCAAGAGTTGTATGCTCTTCTGACAGCCAGCCAGGCACACCAAGTCTACACACAAGACATTGTGGATATGTATTGAAAATGGAGTGTTTTATTTTCCTGAGGAATTTTTGTTTTTGCAGGCCTGCTAGACTCTCCCAAACTAAAAAATCTTGGGAAAAAAAAAAATACACACACGCACACATAAATAATCCAGTGAGGGTGATTCACCTGGAAGGAAGGTCTCTGCAGAGCAGAATTTCGTCTTCTGTATAGCAGTGTCTCAGTGCCTGGACAAGGGATCCAGGCTGAGGACACACACACACATGCCAAGGGCTTTGTAGTATATCTAGAAATCTGGGATTGTAATACCTCCAGCTTTGTTGTTCTTTCTCAAGATTACTCAGGGATGTTTGTGGTTCCATACAAATTTTAGGATTATTCTGGTTCTGTGAAAAATGCTGGTGGCATTTTGGTAGGGATTGCATTGAATCTGTTGATTTGCTTTGGGTAACATGGACATTTTAACAATGTTTGTTCTTCCAATCCACGAGCATAGTACGTTTTTCCATTTGTGTTGTCTTCAGTTTCTTTCTCATTGCTGTATAATTTTCAGAGTACAGGTCTTTTACCTCCTTGGTTAAGTTTATTCCTAAGTATTTTATTCTTTTTGGTGCAATTATAAGTGGGATTGTTTTCTTAATTTCTCTTTCTGCTACTTTGTTATTAGTATATAAGAAATGCAACAGATTTCTGTATATTTTGTATCCTATAAATTTACTTCATTTATCAGTTTTAGTATTTTTTTTTGGTGAAGTCTTTAAAATTTTCTTTATTTTAAGTAGACTCCATGCCCACTGTGGAGCACAATGCAGTGCTTGAACTCATGACCCTGAGATCAAGACCTGACCTGAGATCAAGAGTTGGATTCTTAACCAACTGAGCTACCCAGGTGCCCCTAAGGTTTTCTATGTGTGCTATCATGTCCTGTGCAGATAGTGACAGCATAACTTCTTCCTTACCAATTTGAATGCCTTTTATTTCTCATGTGATTGCTGTGGCTAGGACTTCTATTACTATGTTAACTAAGTGGTGAGTGTGGACATCTCTGTCTTGTTTCTGATCATAGAGGAAAAGCGGTCAGCTTTTCACCATTAAAGATGATGTTAGCTGTGGGTTTTTCATAGATGGCCTTTATTATGTTGAGGAATGTTCACTCTAAATCTACTTTGTTGAGAGTTTTTTTTCACGAGTGGATGTTGTGTTTTGTCAAATGCTTCTCTGCATTTATTGAGATGATCATATGGTTTTTATCCTCTTGCTAATATGTATGGTGCTCCCATTGATTGGTTTCAGAATATTGAAACCACCCTTGCATCCCTGGAATAAAGCCTACTTGATCTTGCTGAAGGATTATTTTTTCTGTATTGTTGAATGCTATTAGCTAATATTTTGTTGAGGGGGATTTTTGCATCTATGTTCGTCAGAGGCATTAGCTTGTAGTTTTCTTTTTTGTAGTGTCTTTGTCTGCTTTTGATGTCAGGGTAGTGCTGGCCTCCTAGAATGAATTTGGAAGTTTTCCTTTTCTATTTTTTGGAATATTTTGAGAAGGATAGGTATTAACTCTTCTTTGTGTTTGATAGAATTCACCTTTGAATCCCTCTGGTCCTGGAATTTTATTTGTTGGGAGTTTTTTTTTTTTTAATTACTGATTCAGTGTCCTTACTAGTGATTGGTCTGTTCAAACTTTTTTAAGATTTTATTTATTTACTTAGCACAAGCAGGGGGATCAGCAGGCAGAGGGAGAGGGAGAAGCAGGCTCCCTGCTGAGGGGCTCGATCCCAAGACCCTGGGATCATGACCTGCGTCACCCAGGTGCCCCTCTGTTCAAATTTTCTATTTGTGATTCTAGATGTTTCTAGGCATTTATCCATTCCTTAGAGGTTGTCTAATTTGTTGTGATGTAATTTTTCATAATCTTATAATCCTTTGTATTTTTGTGATGTCCGCTTTTTCTTTTTTATCTTTTATGGTTTTTTGTCTTTCATATGTCTGCTCTGATCTTTCTTTCTACCTTTGGGCTTTGTTTTTCTTATAGCTCTTTTTGGTATAAGGTTAAGTGGTTTGAGATTTTTCTTGTTTCTTAAGTTAGGCCTATATTGCTATAAATTTTCCTCCTAGAACTACTTTTGCTATACCTCCAAGATTTTGGGGCATTGTGTTTTCATTTTCATTTGTCTCCATGAATTTTTTGATTTCCCCTTTGATTTCTTGGTTGACCCATTTAGTGTTTAGTAGCATGTTATTTAACTTCCATGTATTTATGTTCTTTATGGTTTTTTTCTTGTGATTCGTTTCTTGTTTCATACTGTTGTGGTCAAAAAGATGCTTGATATGATTTCAGTCTTCTTATATTAATTGAGATTTATTTTGTGGCCTAACATGTATATTCTGGAGGATGTTCCATGTGCATTTGACATGAATGTGTAATCTGTTTATGGATGGAATGTTCTATATGTATCTGTTATGTTCATCTGGTCTAATGTGTTGTTCAAATCTACTGTTTCCTTGTTAATTTTCTGTCTGGGTAATCTGTTGATGTATGTGGAGTATTAAAGTCCCCTACTATTACTGTATTACTGTCAATTTTTCCCTTTGTGTTTATTAATTGCTTTATGTATTTAGGTGCTCCTATGTTGGTGCATAGATATTTATAATATCCTCTTGTTTTCTGGTTGGATTGATCTCTTTATCATTATGTAGTGCCCTTCTTTGTCTCTTGCTAAAGTGTTTATTTTATGGTCTATTTTATGTAAATATTGCCACCCCAGCTTTTTTTTTTTTCCTTTGCATGTTAAATGTTTTTCCAGCCCTTCACTTTCAGTGCATGTGTTTTTAGGTCTGAAGTGAATCTGTTGTGGGCAGCATGTAGATAGGTTTTGCTTTTTTTTTTTTTAATCCATTCAGTCACTTTTTTTTTTCTTTTTCTTTTCTTTCTCTTCTTTTTAAATGCCATGCCCCATCTGGGGCTTGAACTCATGACCTGTAGATCAAGGGTTGTATTTTCTACTGACTGAGCGAGCCAGCCAGGCGCCACCCCCCCACCCCTTTATCTTTTGATTGGCGCATTATGTCCATTAAGGGCCTTTTTTGATTGGAATATTTTGAAAATGATATGCCTCCCTGTGCTGTTAAACAGAACATTTATTGAGTGCCTCCATCGGGTTTGAGGTTCTCCATTCTGCATGGGTGGACAAGGTGATCCTGGACTTTCTGGTGAAGGGTCTGCTTCTTGGTCATTAGCTCTGCCCTCCCCATTTTCACCACTGACACCATCCCTGCCCTGATAGGTTTCCTTAACACCTTGTCATTTTCTGACATAACTATTTTGAGCGTAGAAAACCCACAACACTGGCCTTGGTAAAATGTAGAGTGCATCACGGTCTAAGCCCCTCTCCTGCAGAATAAAGTGCAGGGCCTTTTGGGACACCTATGAAAGAATGCAGAACTATTTCCATTTTTCGGTCAAGGAGAATGAGATGATTAGAGGTCTATGCTCTAAGCAAGTGGAGAAATTCATAGTTATTCATAGCTTCATGGATACTTGATGTGTATCTGAGGACCTGCTAGGTCTCAGTGGCTGGTGCTGGTGTTCAGAATAGTCATCACCCACTTAAGGGGGGCCGGGACAGTATGGTTTATGATAAATTACATGGGAGTCAGTTACCTCCATAGATGAAAGGAGAGAATTGTAGTTAGCATTTGAAAATGCACTAGCCTCCTACCTTCTCTCTGTTGGAAATGCGACTGTTACAGATATGCAACAAATGCATATATTAACAACTGGACTATTCAAAATAAAATATGGAAAAGGGTTAAAATATGGAAAAGTTCGAGTTAAAATTGTAATGCTCTGAATGAAATGCTTTATTCAGTTTATCTGCATCTAGGTTACCTAAATTATGTACTCTCTTTAAAAATGTTGACATTCACCTTTTCTTTCGGAATAAGTATTTTTATATAATTAGGGTCCTATTTTATTCCTATAAGTACCTGAGAGAGAATAACTATAATTGTAGTAACATCTTATTGAATTATATTCCACTAATTCGGAACTGGGGATAATTTGGCAAGACAAAGTGGAAATGTATCATTACTTCCCTAGAAGAAATGAACTTTCCTAGAAGAAAGTAGGGAAGGATCCCAGATATACTTGTGATTGCTTAAAAGAAGAACTCACAGTTTTCAGACTCCTTGAAAATGTCTGTTAATCTGCTAGTAATTACATGGGAGTTATTCAAAACAGCCCCTCTTCTGTCTCTACTCTGCATGATTAGTCAGAATAACTGTAATGTCAAAGTTATGAAATCGCATTTCTTAAATATTTATGTAAGCCTTCAACTTTTTTTTTAAAGATTTTATTTATTATTTGAGAGACAGAGTGAGAGGGGGGAGGGTCAGAGGGAGAAGCAGACTCCCTGCTGAGCAGGGAGCCCGATGTGGGACTTGATCCCGGGACTCCGGGATCATGACCTGAGCCGAAGGCAGTTGATGAACCAACTGAGCCACCCAGGCGCCCTCAACTTTTTTTTTTTTTTTTAAAGATTTTACTGGAGCAAGAGAGAGAGTGTGTGAGTGGGGCAGGACCAGGGGGTGAAGGACAAGCAGACTCCATGCTGTGCACAGAGCCTCGATCTCAGGACCTGGCCATCATGACCTGAGCCCAAATCAAGAGTCTGATGCTTGACCGACTGAGCCACCCAGGGCCCCCAGCCTTCTCTTCAATTTTGATGAATCTTTAAAAACCTAATCCAATGGTTAGGTTTCCTGACACAGGCAGGGGATGTCTGAGATACAGTGATCTCTGAGGCCCAGGAAAGGTGGATGCATTAACCAGTGGCATTTCCCAAATGCTGACCCAGTCCAGGGTCTGGGGATATGACAGGGTGGTTGCAGTTCATTCTTTTCCTTACGTTCAGACATTTTATTGGTCATCTACAGGAGTTTAGATTTTGCTGTTTTCTAAACTCTTAACAATATAAAAGCATAAAAATACATGATTGATGCTAAGCAAAGGTAAGTTTCAGTGCATTCTCTATTCAAATACAAATCATTAATTGAGTCCAAATGAAGATTTTCCGTAGGGTCAAATTTTAGCTCTTTAGGGATTAGCCAGGCTCTTTGTCATCTTTATCTGTTGCCTCTTTCCCTGTTTTTCTGATAGTCATCTGTACTGCTGGGCATTAGGCAGAGAGGAGGGATTCACTCCTGCCAGACTCCTCCCCTCCTTTTGGTATGGCTGCACACACACAGAGTACCTGCTCTTCATGAGCCATTCATGCAGCAGCTGTTATTTAAGCCTTCTCATCCATTTTTATTTAATCCTCATGCTAACCAGATGAGGAACCAAGGCTCCAAAGTTAATATCGCTTGTCCAGAATCTCACAGCAGAGCCAGGCTTCAAGCCCGGGTCCATCTGACCCCATTGCCAACACCCCAGAACACACGCCACACCTTTGCGTCCTCTGGTTTTGACTGTTGAACACATGTCTGTCTCTCCCACCGAGGGCAGGCTCCTTCAGGGCCGGAGGTGGGTGCCAGGCACACTGGAGACCCTCTGTTGTTGATCGGACTGGGCTTGAAGCTTTGGGAGGGAGAGAGGTTGAAGTGAACTGCAACAGAAGGCAAGCCTTGGGGGAGGCTGCTTATCTCTCATTTCCGCGGGTGTCTGAGACTGCGTTCTAAAACAGTACACTGGTGCTGGAGAAGACTTCTGTCCTGGTTTTAGGGGGCACGGCATGTGTACTGACTGGGCAGCCCTTTGACACCTTGAAAGTGAAGATGCAGACGTTCCCCGACCTGTACCGGGGCCTCACCGACTGCTGCCTGAAGACCTACTCCCAGGTGGGCTTCCGCGGCTTCTACAAGGGGACCAGCCCAGCGCTGATCGCCAACATCGCCGAGAACTCTGTCCTCTTCATGTGCTACGGCTTCTGCCAACAGGTGGTGCGGAAAGTGGTTGGATTGGAAAAGCAGGCCAGGCTGAGGTGAGTTGTGGGCACTAATGCTTTTTCCATTTGCTTAAAAAGACAACACTGTTGCATTCATTCAGTCAAGATTTTTATGATAATCTCCCCCTTTATGGGAAGAATGTTTTCCTTTTTTAGAATAACCACTTCCTCTCTGATCATGAAGTCATATACCGTCATCATATAAAACTTGGAAAACAGGTATTCTGCAGAAGGATTGCCTGTGTTGAGAATACGTGTTGGTATTCTCCAGGAAGATGCTTTTCAGATACTACTTCTCCTGTGGGCACAAGGGCTGGACTGGAGCCATAGATGCAACTTGTGAGCCGAGTTTCGGGTTCCACTTCATCAGCAAAATGCAGAGGATTGGAAGAAGCTGCCTGAGCCAGATAGGTTTGAGAGAAACTTAGAATTTTAGGAAGAGTTGGAAGCATCTGTGAAGATGGAGATGAACCTACTCTTTGGTCAAGTCTGCCCAAACATTAGACTTTGGCTTGTGCTTAATCCCTTGGATGTTTGTTTACACGGAGACTATAAAGAATTCAGGAACCACTGGGATGTGTGGCCCTTCCTTTTTTCTTTTTTTTTTTTTTTTTTAAGATTTTATTTATTTATTTGAGAGAAAGAATGAGAGAGAGAAAGCACATGAGTGGGGGGAGGGTCAGAGGGAGAAGCAGACTCCCTGCTCGGCAGGGAGCCCGATGCGGGACTCGATCCCGGGACTCCAGGATCATGACCTGAGCCGAAGGCAGTGGCTTAACCAACTGAGCCACCCAGGTGCCCGGCCCTTCCTTTTTTCAACATTGATTTATTTTAAATCATTTAAAATTGTATCAGTTTCATGGTTGCAAAGGGCAGATAGCCATAGGGGTCGTTTGGAATTGGAATCCCCATTGTAACTCAGGTCCCACCTGACTAAGGTAGGCCCCTTTTGTACAGAAATGTTCTCTGGAGGTACCTAGCAGTCTCAAAGATGTGCCCTTTTATAGGCAAGAGTTTTGTCTTCATGGATGGAACTTGTTTTTTGAAGGTTTGGGACTGGATGAAATCACACAGGGAGTAGCATCTGTAGAGAGCCACGCACTGATTCTAGGACCTTCCAGCCCAGAAGGGTCGCAAAGAAGAGGAGGAAGTAAATAAGCAGGAGACAACCCAGGAGAATGTGGGATCTCATGATAGAGACTGACAGAACACTGTAGCGACTGTCGCTCTCCCCCCGGGGGGAGACTTTGGGAGGAGACCAGAGGTTTAGGTCCCCTGCAGCATTCCTAGAGGAGGACGCCTTGTGGAGAAGACAGAGACAGCAAGCAGCCACATGAGGTCCTGGAGGAAGTCCTGCAGCCAAGAAGCCATCCTGTTTCACGTGACCTAACCGCGCATCCTGCTCGTTTTCGGGCTTGGTGAGGTGGCAGCCGGCTGCATCTTCATCCCGCAGAGCAGTGTTTGCTTATTACCTGGCAAGGAAATGCTACCTTGGAGTTTACAGAGCTGGGACACCCTCGGCTGTCCTGTTTTGTTTAGCCCTCATCATGGTCCTGGGAGAACAGCAAAGCCTGTGCTGTTCTCTGTTTGAGAGATGGGGACTCTGACATGCAGAAAAATACTGACTTAGGATCCTATTATTTGAGTTTACAGCCTAGAGTGGACCCACAGCCATGTCTTCCGAGTCCCTGCCCAGTACTCCTTCTGTAAGACCAGAGTCGGGGCTCTGGACTATGTGGTAGGGGTCGGGTCTAGAGGAAAGTGTGATAAGTAGAGGCGGAGAAAGGAAAGCAGTGCTTGGAAGAACCTGCCGTGAATTTCGGCCATTATACCGTAAATATTTGCCTGTCCTTGGTTTGAACACCACCCCGAGTAGGGTTCTCCTTTGACCTTTGGCCACGTGAGGTCTTAACACAGCAGGAGTGTTCAGGTACATGTTTGTTGAATGGGTGACAGGCAGTTGATTCTTCAAATTCTATCCTATGCCTCCTGGGGTTTCAGTTCCGGGTCCAAATGCCTCTACTGCAGGTGCAGCCTGGGGCCCCGCACACCTCATTGAGTGCCCTGGTAGAGGAGAGTATTTATGAGAGAGCCAAAGTCCACTGCAAGTCTGATTTGGCCTTGTTGTTGCACCAGAACAACTTGCTTGTATTCCTTCAGGCGGCCGACTCATTACTGCATCTTAGGTTGAATAGATGTCCACATCGAGTGATGTCACCTTTGTTCCAGCAAAGTTGGCAACTCTGGTTACTGACCCTAACTGACTGTTGCTGGTCAGCGTGTTGATGGAGAGTCCCTGAGGGAGACAGAGTATGGATCTGCAGGCTGGCTGAAAGACCGCAGAAACCACTTTAAGCTTTGGTTTTGACAACTGCTAAGTAGGTGTGAACCGTGTTGGACAGTTTCCATACACTAGAAGCCAAGTGCAAGTATAGTCGTATGTCCGGCTCTCGCCAGGTAATGGTCTGATACCTGATTCTCTAAAACGAAAAGCAAGTCCAGACTGCAAGCAGGGTCTTCCCCCTGGAAGAAAGCCTTGCTCCCAGGCAACTCTTCTGCGACCTGAGTGTGTAGCATGCCCCAGGCCTGGGCCCCTGGCCTCCATCTGCCCAGTGGCACTGAGACCAGGTCACTAGGGAATAAAAGGTTGGGGCTTAGATTGGAGGTGGCCCCTGATTTTATGCTCCTGTCTGACCTCGGTTTGTGTTTAATGGAACTCTGCGACAGCTGAATATGCCAGGTCTGTTAGGCTTTTGCTCGTGGTTTGGGGAAAACCTGTGAGGGGTTCCCACTACCCAGGGCAGCCAGGTGAGGGGGTTACCTGTGGTGTCCCGGTGGTTAGGTGACAGCGGGCTGCTGGCGTTGGACAGGTGAGAGTCAGGGAGCCAGTCGTCCTGTGAGCAGCTGGGTCCTTCCTGCCTGACCCCAGGTGCCCGCCGAGCTCCTGTGACAGAATACTGTCTGGGTTGGAAGGGATCTTATTTTCTGACCCTCGTGAACGCTCGGAGAATTCCTGACAACTGATTTCTCAGACTTTGCCCTGTATTTTTGAACTCTGATGGGCCCTCACTTTCACAGCCCTGCTGGTGGCTGGTGGTACCAGACCCTTCTGAGGTGAGATGAATACTTCGGGTTTTTGTATTGATGTGCATTTGTTCCTTCATTTCGATTTCCAACGTAGCCATTTTACCTCCAGCCATCGAGCTTGCTGATGGGCACTGCCCTCACCCTCCCCCTCTTCCAGCATCGCGTGCTCCTGGTGCCCTCTGTGGCTGAGGTCAGGAGGTCGTCAGTGGAGCTGGGAAGTCTTTCTGCAATGAGCAGCTTTTTGGTTAAAAATTTATCTGGGACTTTCATCTACAACAACAGTTATGTTATACACATGGCTGCTCCATGTTGGATTTTGGGCACGCACAGATGGCTCCAGAACCTTGTTTTATGAAACTTAGTGGCAGATACACTGAAGTATTGATGATCTGTGTCTTTGGGGTGGTGGGAGTTTAGGTAATTTTTTCCTCCATCTTTTTTTTTTTTTTTTTTTTGGTTTTGTTTTGTATATCCCTATGTCTTAGTTCAGGCTGCTGTAACAAGGTACTATCAGCTGGTGGCCTAGACAAACGTTTATTTCTCACAGTTTGGGAAACTGGAAAGTCCAAGATCATGGTGCTGGTTGTTGGTGTCTGGTGAGGGTCCATTTCCTGGTTTACACAGGGACACCTCCTTGCTGTGTCCTCAAAGGGTGGAGAGAGATCGGTGGTCTCTTAAGACAGTAATCCCATCATGGGGGAGTTCTACCCTCACGACCTCATCTAAACCTAATTACCTCCCACAGGTCCCCTCCAAATACCATCATTTTTTGGGGGGGAGCTAAGGCTTCAGCATAGAGCTTTAGGGATGGGGGATACATTCTATGTACATTCTGTACATAGCACTCTGACTAATAAAAGGGGCATGGATTTTGCTGTCAGGCAGACCCGGGTTTGAATCCTAACATTACCACGTAGTAGTGGTGTGACTTTGGGTGCATTATGTATTCTATGTATTGTTTTTCCACATGAAAAATGGGGTGTTGGTGTTGGCCTCACAGAGCTTTGGGATCCTTAGATGAAACTGTGCGCAAGTTCCCAGTGGGCACTCAGGAAAGTGTTCCTCTCCTTTGATGCTTGCTCTCCCTTACCAGCGAGTGCTTTGCATGGTGAGTGAATGAATGTGTAACCGGCCTCCTGTGCTGGTTCCCTTCCAGTGACCTGCAGAACGCGGCCGCGGGTTCCTTCGCCTCTGCCTTTGCTGCCCTGGTGCTCTGCCCCACCGAGCTTGTCAAGTGCCGGCTGCAGACCATGTATGAGATGGAGTCATCAGGAAAGATAGCCAGAAGCCAGAAGTAAGCACTGCTTGGGCACAAACGTTGGGGCTCTGTTGCCTTGGCGCACTGAGTATTTGTCAATTTTATATTATACTTAAAACTACGTGGCAGAGAAGGAGATTTATCCACTCCAAAATACTGTGTTTTTTAGAACCCTTTCCCCTACCAGGCAGAGGATAGCTTTCTGAATGAACTTTCTGATGGTTGGATCCACCCCTGCTCCCACAACAGAACACTGTATGCGGATATTCAATACCTGGGAAGCGGGGTGGGGGTGGGGGGCTCGTTGAATGTGGGAGGCATGGTCCCCAGCTGTGTTGGAGGCACATAGTAGACAGCTTTGGAGCCATGTCTGAGAGCTGAGCCTTCGTAAGTGCCAATTTGGGTTCCAAGATGAATATTTGATGCCTGTTCCCAGATTTCACGTGGGCTGATCAGCCCAGATCCCAGGGTGACTTCCTTACCTCCCTCCCTGATCCTTCACATGTCCCCACAGAGGGCCGGGGTTCTGAGAACACTCCTCAGAGCCCTCGTGAGCTACTCTGTAACCATCAAAACACTCAGCCTTGAAAACAGATTCTAGTTACATGAGAGTATGTCATATGCAGTATGATTTATTTGGATTGTAAAGCAATTTATTGTCTTTATTACTCTCAATACTTGCTTATTTATCTTAACATCTGGCCGACTAAAGCTCTTTGTCACTGTGTCTGTAAATCTGATGGGAAAAATCAGATAAATTGACCATTTACAGAATTAGTCTCCTCCCGGTGAGGATGGGGTCTCTAATAGCGCTCTGTATCTTGCACCCTTGAGATCCATTACAACCAGTTTGAATCTGTTATTTATAGCCTAGAGGTCCAAAAGCATGTCTTTAAAACTTTTTGTTGAAATAAGTGTACACACAGAAATTGTAAGTGGGGGTTCTAATAGTCTTTAAACAAACACTTTTGTAACCAGTGCCCAGATTAAGAGATAGAACATGAACAGCACCCACAAAGTTGCTCTCATATCCCTTAGAAGTAGGTGATGGGTGTTAAAGAGGGCACGTGTTATACACAGTGAATCATAGAACACTACATCAAAAACTGATGATGTAATGTATGGCGATTAACATAACATAATAAAAGAAAAAAGTAGTTTAAGGTATTTTTTTAAAATTTTTAAATTTAAATTCAATTTAGTTAACATATAATGTGTTATTAGTTCCAGGGGTAGAATTTAGTGATTCATCACTTACATACCACACCCGGTGCTCATTACATCAAGCACCCTCCTTAATGCCCATCACGTAGTTACCCCATCCCCTACCCACCTCCCCCTCAGCAACCTTCTGTTTGTTTCCTAAGGTATTTTTAAAGAAAGTAATTGTTGGCTCCAAAAACTTAAGCGAATGGACACCTTGCACAAAAGTAAATATTGGCTGACTACATTTTAGGTGTGGCTGTGCCCACCCAGGGGTATGTGGTAGCCTGGGGTTAAGACTGGGGTAGCCTGGTGCTGTTTGTTTTTCTGACAGATAAAGCCTGCCATGGTTCACACCATCAGGAAGAGGGGTCTACATAGAAAGTGTCCTGCATTCCAGCTGCTACAGGGCTCTGATCATCTTGAAATAAAAATTCTTGCATACCTACTTTCTAAGAACTAAATTCTCGGTGCTTCTTGCCCTATAGAATTTCTAAGAATTTCCTTTGTCTTGCCTTCAAGTAACATCTATTCCCTTGCTCATTCCCTGCACTGACACAAAACAAAATAAACCCTAAGCACGTGAACAGATTCCTTCAATACACACCAGTTCAAAAGAAAGATTGAGGAGGGTAGGCATTGAGGGAGGTAGAGGACTGAGCAAATACAAGGCCATTTTTTATTCTTGCTGAGCTTGGACAGCTCCTTCTCGTAATTTCTCTTATTTGTTATTGGAAGGAAGTGGGTATTGGCTCTTTTACATCTTGGATAATGACATCTGGAATGTATGAATGCACTTTTTTTTTTTTCCAAATGAACTGAAAAAATAATTTGTTTATTGAGGGCAAGAGGATGCAAGCAGTTTAAAAATCAAGAGCTTGTCTGGCTTTCCCTGACTTTTCTTTCTCTGCTTGTCAGATGGTTGGATTTTATTTGTACATTTTCTGAGGGTCCCGATCTGCTCATGGAATCCTTTATACAGGGGGAAGCTGTGGGGCAGATTCCTGAAGACCCCTTCCCCCTCCCTGCCCTCGGGAGAACTGTCATTGGGCAGGAGTGTTGCTCAGTGCCACCTACTTCTTTCCCTTCTGTTTCACATGTACCACAAAACAGACATTGCCTGCAGTGGTGAGCCTAGCAGTTAGCGAAAAGCAGCTCTGGGAGCCCACTCTGCTGTGTTGGCACTGGTCCAGGTCCTTCATTGTTTTGTCCACAGCCAGAGGAGGGC
Organism: Callorhinus ursinus; assembly: GCF_003265705.2. Taxonomy (NCBI): domain Eukaryota; kingdom Metazoa; phylum Chordata; class Mammalia; order Carnivora; family Otariidae; genus Callorhinus; species Callorhinus ursinus. The sequence goes on along the minus strand of NW_027397069.1, from coordinate 57,335,945 downwards.
TTTCTGATTTTCCAAAATTCCAGGGACCTCCTTTTCCAGGAGTATTCCCAGGGCTTCCTTTGCTTAGTGGCACACTTGGGAAAGGTGAACATGGTTCCATTTGGGGTTCTGGCGTGGTCTGCTGAAATCTTGGCTGGAGGTGCGGCCGGCACACGCAGCTCTGTATGAATGTGCACTTTAATAATGTGTCATCGCTGTTGGGTAGTTCAGGTGAGAACAGCTGTCCGAAAATAATTGTATCTGTGCTTCTCTGAGATTTCCTCCCTGCAGAAGCCTCTTATTCTCAGAATTTGGGTCGCTCAGTTTCTAGAATCAGCTGTTCCCTGCCTGCCCAGGGCTGAGCCAGGCCTGCCACGGGGCTGGGAGCGCTGCCCCCCCCCCCCCCCGCCACCGCCACCCTAAGCACAGCTCCCTCTTTGCAGCACCGTCTGGTCCGTGGTGAAGAGCGTCCTCAGGAAGGACGGCCCCTTGGGCTTCTACCACGGCCTCTCCAGCACCTTACTCCGAGAGGTGCCCGGCTATTTCTTCTTCTTTGGCGGTTACGAACTGAGCAGGTCGTTCTTTGCCTCAGGGAGATCGAAGGATGAACTAGGTAAGCGTGCGCTGGGGTTTCTGGAGGCTGGAAAGGACTGTGGCACCTTCCTCAGGGTGTACTGATGTCCTCACCACGGGGCTGAGGCTGTGCATCCCAAACTTCTTCACTAGAATAACATTTTAGGGGAGAATGCAGAAATTGCTTTCCTGTGGGAATTCTCCAATAGCAGTGTAAATCGCCTGTAGAGCATTTTGCAATAAGCATAAAACCTGGTAATAAATCTTGAGAGTGTTTTCAGAGCACTGAAAACTGTCGTTCTTTCTAGCTTGTCCTGTGTAGCTGCTTGACACAGCCATGTCCATGTTTAGCTTCCATGAATGATTACTTTTTTGTTCTCAAACCCATCCCTTCAGTGTTTTGGACTTATTCTGGGGTTAGGCAAGCTCCCAGGTTTAAGTATCGTGTTTAATAAGACAACTTTGGTTTTCATGGTAAAGGAAGAATCAGGGCTGTGGGGCATTAAAATAATGAAAAACTTCCGACTGAGAGGGTTGGAAGAAACGTGACCTGTGTTTCATTGGGCACTGTTCTCCTTCCCCATGGGGCGGGGGCAGGGGGGTGTTGCCATGTTGCTGGGGGCCTGCTGGTTCCGTGTGGGCCAGCCCTCTGGAGGGCAGGCTAGGTGGGAGCCCACAGTGCCACAGTGACTGGCACCAATGTGGTCCTCCCGTGATGAGGGGCAGACCCAGAGTGCCACATGGGTCTTTGTGCCCGCTGAGCAGGGAGCCCGAAGGGGGCTTGATTCCTGAGGTCATGACCTGAGCTGAAGGCAGACGCCTTACTGACTGAGCCACCCAGGCGCCCCAGGCATCAGCATTTTTGTTCCCATCTACCTGCTGCCACTCCTACACTGACCTCTGGAAATGCTGTTCTTGAGACAAAAACCGCTGTTTGCTCATGTCCCTGTCCAGGCCCTGTCCCTCTGATGTTAAGCGGTGGAGTTGGTGGAATCTGCCTCTGGCTTGCTGTTTACCCAGTGGATTGCGTCAAATCCAGAATTCAAGTTCTTTCCATGTCTGGAAAACAGGCAGGATTTATCGGAACCTTCATAAGCATTGTGAAAAATGAAGGTGAGTCTGCTCATTGCAGAAACGGAGTGGCTGTGTACGGACTGGTCATTTCGCTGGAAGCCTCGTTGAGGTTGATCACGTGTGCATGGTTGCTCTCTCCCGCAGTCTCCTGTCCCTTTTCTAGCACAGTTTCCCGCTTCCAAACCCCTTCTTTAGCTTCCTTCCATTCTCAAGAACGTTTGATGTTGTTCCTCACTCCTGGGCCAGGATTTTTTGTTCTAAATAGCCTGGAGGGAACTTTAAAAATACAGACTGTGCCTAAGGGGACAAATGCTTTGAAGTCAGCACCACTTGTTTTATATAATATAGGTCGTATCAGAAAATGATCTCTAACAGAGCCACCAAGGGATTTAAAAAAACGTGCAGCAAGTCCTTAATGCTAAGACTTCCTGAAGGTGATTGGCTCCGAATTTTGAGAGTTATGCAGGAGGATAAAGATTTTCTAGGTGATTTTCGTATAAAGCCAGGATCGTGCCACTGGTGAATAAAGACCTGTCCTTCCAGCATCCACTATACATCTTCCACCTTGGGATGTGAACTTCTCGGCCTTGATTTTGAGAGAGAGCACAGTCGCAGGGTGTGGAAACAGTTTAGTTCATACCCCAAGTTGCGTGACACTTCATAGTTTCACAAAGTACTTAGGCCTCCCTCGTCCACTTGGATCTTCATAACCGCCTTGGGCAGTGCCAGCAGTAGACACGGGACTCTGACTCTGCTTTTGGCCCGATGCCTCATGGTCTTTGCCTTCCCAGGTGACCCTGCAAGGCTGCCGCCCCCTCTGGCCCTGGGGTTGCTTCTGTCTGCCCAGGTGGGGCCTCCGCTCTGCCCGGTCCGCTTGCCAGGAGTGAACCGGGCCTGGGATTAGCGCGCGGTACCTACGCATCACCCAGCTTTGCTGGAAGACCTGATGCCTATCCTCGTTTCCATTAGTCTCTTTCATTCCCATTCATCCAGGGAAACCTGGAAAAAGTCCTCCCAGCACTTGTTGGCGTTCAGTGTGTTGTCTGGATTTGTAGGTGTCCAGCCCTGTGCTCTGAGGCTTCACGGGGTCTCTCCGAGGAGGGGCATCTTCAGTCTTTGATCACTTTTTGTCTTCTAGGAATAACGGCCTTATATTCTGGGCTGAAACCTACTATGATTCGAGCATTCCCTGCCAATGGGGCGCTCTTTTTGGCCTATGAATATAGCAGGAAGCTGATGATGAGCCAGTTTGAAGCCTACTGAAGTGTCCTGGTGAACCGAGATCCAAGTCTAGGCGTTTGACGACTACAGTTCATCTCAGGGTTTCATGGAGTACAAGACCAATGTGGAATTATTTTGGTTTCGTAGGAATTTTGTTTTGTTTTTTGGTCTTCCCTTATTCTACCCTAAATCTTACACTTTGTGGAAAGGGCCTCCATTTTATATCCTAAAATTTCTGCCCATATTTGTACTGAAGTAGAAAAGTTGCTGCTCTTGTCCTTGGTGGGACATTAGGGGTGAGCTGCCGGCCCTGCGCACAGTCTGAAAGGCTAAATATAGTTTTGTCAGGGCTTTAGCATAAACCTGTATGTGTCCATGCAGATTGGATGGTCACATGTTGAATTCTCAGATCTCACCAGAAAACCTCAGACGTAACCATGTTTCATGAAGCTGGCTATGAATGATTCCTCATTCTAGATGTAGGCTCTCTTTTAAAATCTTAGTACATGCACTACACTAAGTTGTTTTTCTGTGGTGCTTGAAAACTAAAATATCCATGTAGATTTTGTAGAGGAGAACATACTTGCATACTGGTGTGGCTTCCATGTGAACGATTTAAGTTAGGAGTAAGCCTCTTGGATTTTCCCAAGATGTTCTACTGTTAAAATAGTGCCATTCATTTCCTCGGTGGGATCATCGTCTGCACCGGACGCACTGTCAGGAGCACGCACCTCACCTGCGCCAGCTTCCCTTCTCCCAAAGAACTTCCCCTCTGCTGAGCTTGAGGGAGAGGCTGAGGGGAGGGGGCTCTGCTGCTGTGCTTTGTGAAGACCTGTGACTGACAACAGCCCTTAGCTGCTTCTGTCTCTGGGTCCTGGCCCGGGTAGGATTCCAGAGTATTTCTTTGGACCGTCTATGGGCTGTTGATCCACTTTGGACCACTCACTTATTGCCTCCACCGATCAGAAACCCTTCCCGGGAGCAGAGTGCCAAAGCCAAGGGAAGCCCTTGTTCCCTGTCTGGTGCCTGAAGGACAGTGCTCGTGGGCACAGTCCTCTCTCTGATGGAACTGGACAGAACCTAGTGCTTGTCCTCCACAGTGAGTGATGTTGGGGCTGACCCTTTAAGTTTACCTTGGGATCCATGATTGCCATGTTTCTTACAGTGTTGGAGCCTTTTACATTTGGTACTGGCAGTCCATGGATTTTCATGATTGTATAAAGTGCCAGACTTTATAAAGCGAGGAAACAAGCAAAGTAATTTTATTAAGCTACACCGTATGTATGCACTAACAACCACCATAAAACCCCAGGCCACCTGGTGTAAGAGGGTCCTTTCTTGTCCCCACTTAGGTAAGCCTCCTCCTTCCATGCTGCTCCAAGACCAGCACGGGCTCTCTCAGAAACAGGTGTTCGTAAGCAGCCTGTTAGGCTAGAAGCGAGCAGGCTGACACTGCCAATGTCTGTCCCGTGTGCGTGTCTGTCCTTGTTGGCACACTGTAAGCCTTGCGTGAACCCTCTGGTTTCCTGAAGCTTTTTGTTCTCTTCAGAGCCTCTGTGCTAACTCTAGCCATGCACCAGAAGCAAGAGGGTCAGGGAAGCGAGCTGCTGACCCCCGGGGGCTGCTGCAGACTTTTGGGGAGGGGGGTGCTCGGGGTTGTGCCTCATGGACTCCAGAGCAATGGCTGGTCTGCCATCTGCTTTTTCTTTGAAAGAGAATCATGTTTTCTACCTTTTCTCTCCATTCTTAAAATGGTCAGTAGCTACTGAGTGGTGCTTCATCTGGACAGGCCTGGACTGAAGCAAAAGAGAAAATGGGGACTGGCTTCCAGCGGGAAGTGAACTACTTCGGAATCCCTGAGCCCAGCCCAGTTAGGCTCGTCGGTAGTGGACCTTCTCACGTTGTCCTTTAAAGATTTAACTACCTGCAATAGCAACAGTCCGAGGCAAGTAAAAGTAGGAGTAAGGAATGAAACCTAAATCAGGGGAATTTTTTTTTCATTCTGTTTGCTTAATTCATGGTTTGGTATTTGGACACAATTGGTACCATTTCAGCTCTGTACTCCAGACAAAAACTGTAACTTGAAATCGTGTTTAAAGCAATTCTGTTCTATCATCATTAAATTATTTACCTAATATTTGAGTATTTGATGAGTTGTTTTAAGTACTTTACATGTTAAGAGCCATTCCTGGGGCGCCTGGGTGGCTCAGTCGGTTAAGCGACTGCCTTCGGCTCAGGTCATGATCTCGGATTCCCGGGATCGAGTCCTGCATCGGGCTCCCTGCTCAGCAGGGAGTCTGCTTCTCCCTCTGACCCAACCCCCTCTCATGCTGTCTCTCTCTCTCTCATTCTCTCTCTCAAATAAATAAATAAAATCTTTAAAAAAAAAAAAAAGCCATTCCTGTCAGGAATGTTTTATGTAGAGTAATATTTCAAGGTGGTTTTATTGCAGTGAGGATTGTGTTTTGTCGGCAATATTCCTGATGTAAAATAATTTCACTCTGACAAACATATGTGTTCTTTATGTACACTGCAGTTGTGAAAGTTGGCCCACTAGCATCATTCTCTCTCTGCCTGGTTATGTGTGTGATGAGACTGATGTGGCAGGATGCTGTTCTATTTTTAAAAATAAACTTCCAATTAAATTTTGGATAATTCTACTCCAGGGTAGTCAGTTCTATTTGATAAAACCACTATCATTCAGATGTATTATGATGTAAAATTCTCTAGTTGTTCAAGGAAGTATTTACATCAGGTTCTAAGGAGGCAACCCCCATAAATTCTCTTTATATGAGCAAAACGCACAAGGGTGGCACCACAACACGTGTTCCTGTAACACAAATTACAGCAAGTAATGTAGTCAGATGTTCGCCTAAAAAGCCTGTAGATGGGCTGTTGCGCAGGCAGCTGGGACCCTTTGAGGGCTATTTGGAGGGGAAAAGAGCACCTGTATCCAGGCCATGTCCATAAGTAAGGACAAGTAAGATACAATGACATGAAGGTACTTAGAATAAAATAGCAGCCAGTACCAAAGAGAATAGGATTCCCTGTGGACATAGGACTAACCAGTGTTTATAATGAAAAGATGATCTTTCTTCACAGCGTTCCCTAACTTTAAATGAAGTTGGCTGGGAGCAGGGTCAGTGAGGGGAGGGGGTTGGATTTTTAAATAATCTAGATTTCTCTAGGCAGACCTCTCCTTTGACTTCACTGTGATGTTACAAAGAAAAATAATCTACAGTAACGTCTGCTTATGTTTACCAAGACTCTGTTGTCCTCCCCAAGAACAGTGTGTGTAATGAAACTTGTAACAATCTCTGGGCTTAAAACAAGCTTTGGTGCCAGTCTGATGTTTATTAACTAGCTTATACATCAAGTAGAGGAAGAAAATAGAAATGACCTTTCTAATCTGAAATTACAAATGTGAAAGTAGGGAATACTTATCCAAAAATACATAATAAGCCTCACACAATATTGTGAGGGATCATTTTAAATGTTATTTTCAGACTCTTAAATTTGGAACACAGTACTCAAACAGTAGTTCTCTCAACCCTGACCTAACTCCTTCAGAAAATAAAAAGCACCACTGACATTTTACTTTGTATATATTTAAGGTTTCTCAAAAACATATGTACATAAATGTAAATATAAGCATACCAGCAAGGAAGTGGGTTTAGAAGACATAAATATGTGGCAGGGATTGCGAAGAACATGATTCTGTCCTAGAACGGGAACTACACTTGATCAGGTATCAGCTACGACTTCATCAAAATATACCTCGACTGCAAACTCTGGACGGTAAATTTTCCATGTTTTTTGTTTATGGGGATTATCCAATTCATTTCTCGGAAGATAAAGCCTAGAAAAGAAGAAACATCGTTTCAAGCACAGAAGGTCAACCACGGTTGGTCTCAGCCCCTCTCCTGCATCTCCGTTAGCTTCCCAGGAGCCAAGTCCCCCCCGGCCCCCAATCCCACCTTGACTAGCGAACAAAATCTTAATCATCAGTAACAACATGTCACTGATTCTTCTCACCTTGCCTTTTATGGAATTAGTGACATTTGTCTTTAATAAAGCAAATTGCCTTATGAAATCAGACTGGATGTGTATTAAAACCAAGTACTAAAATACCGAGTGTCTCTTAGAACATTGACATATTTGGCTAATTAACCACCTTATAACAAAACTGTACCTAGTAGTAGGGAAACCTAGTAACCTATACAAGTGAGGAGAAAAGTGATCTAATGTGTTGCCTCTCCAACATGATCATGGTGTTGTAAAGGAAAAATGGTGCCCCTTAGCAAGAACTACCCCGGAGCAGTAGCACCAAATGAAGTTCTACCCAGCTGTCTCCTGAGGGACTTTCTTCGTGTTATGAGTCAAAGTTTGTTTACACCCAGGGAAAAACGGGGAAAATTTTTCCATCAAACCCAAAGTTCACTCCATTAAATATGTGTATTAGAAGTATGTAGAACAGATGTTCCATTTACTGTTGCCTTACTGGACTTGAGGTATGATGAGATGTTCAGATTTGAAGAAAAGGCTAGGATTATATGTAATGAGAACTGTCAGTTCATGCCATGTACAATCATAACTACTTCAAAACTTTTAAAAATATTTTTCCCTTTTTGTATTGGATGATGGATGGTATGATGATGTCAGTACATCTCAGATTCTCAGCACTGAACAAATACTCAAAGTACTAGAGAACTAGAATTCTAGAGAACTTCTAGACTCAGGAATGAATTTCCAGATAGGGAAGAAGTTTCCTTGGAATAGTAATCTTCAGTTAATTACTTTTTTAAAAAAAGTTTTTGCAATTTGGTCACTAGAAAATCAATGTAAAAAAAAATAAATGGGAGACAATGGTTTTTTTTTTTAAAGCTGTCTTCATTGATGCTTACTGTGCCTTATAACTTCTGCCATAGATCTAAGTATGTCAGTCACCTTTAAGCTAGCTGAAGCCTTCCTTGAGGATGCCTTCCTTTTTGGCATAGAATTTGGTGGGTGGTTGGTCATCAGTAGATTAACACATATGGAGGACTTGCCATAGGGTAACTGAGCAGACTCACCCTAAACTTGCATGGGAGGGATTTATTACCACACTCAAGATCTGATTAGAATATGTTTCAATTTATGTGACATAGTCCTATGGCATGAACTTTGAGGATAATGCCACAGTGGTTCTCAAGAATAGCCCTATATTTTACATAACCAGAGTAAGAAGTGGAAGGCAATGAAGAATGGGAGACTTGAGGATTTCTTGGTTTCTATAAATTGAGGTTAGGAGTCCCTTTCTGCCTTACACAGACCTTGGAGATTAAGCTGTTTCTACTGGATTATATCAGAGCCATACCTGTTATTTTGTATAAAAGATGTATGGAACCAAAAGAAAAATGGGCAGTTGTCATAGTATTTAGGAAGATCCTAAAATAAAAAAAAAGTTATTTTTCATAATAAAAATGATACTAAAAACTAATTCCAAAGGGATTAAATTTCTATATTTGTCAAACAATTGGAGCCATGAAACACCCAGCACTTAACAGTCTATATAACCTTTCACAACACAAAGGAGGAGCCTTTAAGAAATGGCTGTTTCTTGCTCTTGCTGTTTCTATCAAAATTTCAGGAGATATTTTTTCTATATTTATAAACTCAGACAGTAGTCCTCTAATCTAGTTTCTATAGTGCTGGCCAGAGACCGATGCCAGTTTATGTCCAAAGACATTGTCCATTTCTACAAGGAGCAGTTACATGGATAATCAACTGTCAGTAATGATAAGAATACCTACACATGAAAGTGTTTTCATCTCGTGGCCCTTGAAAAATCACAAAACTACCAACACTGCCTGGGCCAGTACTTCCTGTACCAGTGCTTCTGCTCAGAGACCACTGACTGAGAGAGAGTTCAGACCGGCTTCAGAATCAAAGGGTAGCTGTCTGGTAAGGGGACGATCCAGGTCACTTGCTTCCACCAAGATACCATTTCACTATCAAACAGATTCTCCCACAACAGGGAGCAAGGAGGGGGTGAAGGAGGGCACAGGATACACACTCTAAATCGATCAACATTGTTAACTGTTGGCAGTTCTGCTTGATGATTTTAATAGGAAAACAAAACTGAGTCTTAGAAATTTGTTACATACAGAATAACACTTGTACACTTTGTGACTGCTCAGAAATTACTCATGATATTCAGAGTAATGACCAAAGTAAATATCCTCATTTTTCATAAGGTAAATATTGGATTAAAAATGCTACTTAAAATGAATTATATATCAATTCAAAGGAAAGTCAAATCTCCCTCATTTTAAAGTACTTTATAAATTATGGGGAGCAATATGTTTTAAAGATACAAAACAAAAATGTGATCACTACTCTGCGGTAAACATACCTTGGTATTTTTTCTTATTTGAAAATATATGCAAATTGTACATCGTAAGTTTTTGATGTAGTGTTCAACGATTCATTAGTTGCATATAACACCCAGTGCTCATCACAGCCCATGCCCTCTTAATGCCCATCACCTGGCTAGCCCATCCTCCAGCCCCACTCCCCTCTGAAAACCTTAGTTTGTTTCCCAGAGTCCAGAGTCTCTCATGGTTCCTCTCCCTCTCTGATTTGCAAGTTGTATAGAATTTAGAAAAAATAACTGAGCAAAAATCTCTTTGCCTATGTTCCCTTTAAAAATTTTGTTACAGACCTGACTTGTTTTTCTCCCCCTCCCTGGCTAGGGGTTGACATCTCCTATTCTATTCCTTGCCAGGAATTGTAGTCAAGGAAAGCCTAAGTCAGAATCATTCAAAAGGCCAGACGAGAACACTGGCACAGGTTGTTTCTTGATTACTCACCGAAGAAGAGAGAAACTGCACTTTCACATCATCATACAGAGGTGGGCAGTTGGATAGATGAATTATGACGCTGTCTGTTTCAACGTCATGAAGAATCTGTGAATGATCACATGGAATTCAGATCTATAATCCCAGCCAATGGGTGAATAAGAGTGAAGTTCAGTTTGCTTATTGAGGTTTCCTGGATTTATCAAGTACACTTGGTCTCATAGTATAGTCATTACACATATAAATAAATGTGAATTCTGTAAAGTTGCAATACTGTTTACATTTTTAAAAGCCAACATGTTTGGAGATTATGGTACTGCACTGTTGAAATATTCAGTTTTCTATTAGAATTTAAACATTGTTGAATGTGTGTCATTTGATTTTCATATGCTAGGACACACTAAGAAGCTCAGTTTTAAAGCTGGCATTCACATTCAAAAAACAATACATAATTGGTCATGTTTTATCAAAAAGGTGTTTGCTGATGGGATCATAGGCCTTGTCCATAGCCGACTACTGGATGGAGTGATCAAATATCGGCCAAGTTTCTGGGATGAAGGACTTTGAAGCTATACTGAGTATTTCTTTGTTACTGATTTACCCTTGTATAATAGTGGCACCCACAATGAGAAAAGTCTGTACTAGTCCTTGTGCAAAATACAAAACGAATGTGCAGACTCAGGTTATGCTTCAGGGAGCTGTACACATAAGAAACAATAGTAGAATGGCACAGATTACATGTCAGGCTGGATAATGAAGACTGTGTGTGGTTGTGTGCTTTGGGGAGGTTAATGAGCAGCACAGAATAAGAAAGCTTCACAGAGGGGCGCCTGGGTGGCTCAGTCATTAAGCATCTGCCTTGGCTCAGGTCATGATCCCAGAGTCCTGGGATGGAGCCCCATGCCCTGTGTCAGGCTCCCTGCTCAGCAGGAAGCCTGCTTCTCCCTCTCCCACTCCCCCTGCTTGTGTTCCCTCTCTCGCTGTGTCACATAAATAAAATCATAAAAAAAAAATGCTTCACAGAGGAGTGAAATGGAGTTGGGATTGGAAGGATCTGTATACATGAGGAGCACTGAAAAGAGAATCCTGTGCAGATAGGGTGGTGTGGGGAGGGAGAGGAAAGACCACCAAACACATGAAACGGGAGTGTTGTGTTCCAAGGGCCAGAGGGTACCCAATCTACTTGGAATGGATTCTGCGGGTCAAGTTACTGATGGAAATAAGCTCAGGTCTCAGGTATGATAGGGAAATATCTTAAAGGTTCAAGAGCCAAGAAATAGAAAAGTTGTTAAATCGCGCGCGCGCGTGTGTGTGTGTGTGTTGGAGGGGGCATGTCCTATGTGATAACGTGGCCTATAGTTATCACCTATAACACTTATTTAGTGATTATAGCTCACAAGGCAACTTCACATGTATTATCTAATCAAATCCTCACAATACTTGAGATGTGATCTTTATTCTACAGATATACTGAGCCAAAGATATTAACTGGCTTTGACTATAGGCATGCAGTGCGTTCTTCTCCTCTACTTACAGCTTTTCACAGGAGGAGCAGAGAAATACCTGCATATTGCAGATCTCTCTACACTGTATTATATGAGGAGAAGGAAAAGGTAGGGAGACCACTGTAGAGATCTGGGCATGATCTCTACATGAGGTGCTGGACTAGGCGGTGGCAATGGGAACAGAAAGGAATGGAGAGAATGGAGATTCCACAGGTATAATCAACAGGAATTGGTGACTGGATGAGGGGACACGGCAAAGAGAGAATCAAAGATACTACATTTTAAGGCCTGAGTGAGAGAATTCTGGTGTCATTTGCAGAAGCAGAGGAAAATCTCATCTGACCAATTTGGATTGACAAATGTTACATTGTTGGGGCAGAGGCAAATGTGGTTATGTTGTAGCTCCTGCACCTACCACACGAGGTGGATGCTCATAAACATGTGCAGAGTGGATGAAAGAAAAAAAATAGTTTAAAGCAGGGGAACGGATGAGCAGAACCAAGAGTAGAGTATGTGCAGAGATAAGAACAGAAAGTCGAGGATCAGGTCTGGGTGAGTGCCTTCCGTGGGGCAAAAGGGAAGGAGTGGGGTTGGAAAAGTAATAGGAGAAGAAAGACAAAACCCTGAGAGAGGATTTTGAGGGTTTATATTTCTTAGATCCAGGAAGGTTTCTTATTGCTTTAGAATAGGTAGGTAGTCTAAGACACTTCTTCAGCATTTAAGAAAACACGCTATCAGGTCCCATTGCTTTGGGCAAAGAGATATGTATGCCCCTCATCTGACCACTCTTGTGTTACTTCTCACAGTGCAGTCCCATAGGACATCTGAGGTAGAATCACTTGGGACATTGCCAACTCTAGAGATTCCTGGACCCCATTCCAGATTTCTTGAATCATACTTTTGGGGTACAGTCTAGGTATCTGCATCTTTACAGGCTCCTAGGTGATTCCCATGCACACTAAAATTTCAGAATCAGTGCCATATTATAAAATGACCAAGAAGAAGACAATATGCTTAAAAAATGACCAGATACGTGAATTTAAAATTCTGATAGATTCCTGGGAACATGCTTGGCATATATGGAAAAGTGAAAGGCAAAGCAACACTCTGAACTGAAACTATATTCTGGAAAATGCCCTGAAAAAACTATCTTGAATAATGAGTTTGAGCTCTGACTTGCATCCAAACCCAGGGACACCAAGTTGGATGGTAACCAGAAAACAACAGAGTCTTTCTTTGTGGTGACTGATGGTTTGAGGAGGTCAACATGCTGGTTTGACATTGAGATTTGAAACAAACACCAGAATTTTCAGTTTACATGCTCTTACCCGACAGTTTTTGGAAGCAGAACAGAAAAAGATGATCTTGTGCTGCATTATTATTTGTACTTTTAGATCATTTCCATTGCCTTTTCCAATACCTGAAGGAAATAAAAGTAGGCTCGTTAGAGCAAAGAGCAAAATGTCTCACCAATTAACATTATGGATTAAAGAGAAAATTATGACAGCTAACAGTGTGTCAATATTGAATCATTTGGGTCTTGCTTGGATTCCGTCTTCAAAAAACAAAGTGTTGAGCCCAACTTTGTCTCCTAAAGCACAATTTATAAGGCTGGAGGGGGGGAAAAAGACATACAGTTCAGCTCCTAGGATTTAGAATTTCATCTCTTCACCTTTCTAGAAAAAAAACTAGGGTAGGTAACTTGCAACCTTTCCTGCTAATGTGTTGCTTGCTTCAGACATCTGATAATGTTTCTTAGATAGTCTAAATCCCTCTTGCCCTCATCTAACTCCAGTTCCTCGGGCAGTCTCTAAGAAAATATTGGACAGCTGTATCCAAACATTCCTGTGGCATTCAGGACACATCTATAGACAAATGGTTTCTTGCTCTTTATTCCATTCAAATGACCCCCTTCTTTTAGTAGTTCTTAAAGGGCTGGTTTCTCAAACCTTCAATTAATTCTTACTGCTTTTCTTTTAACCACGAATGTCACAAATATGCAGAGAAGGTACAGAATTAAAAAAATATTCTAGCAAAGTCATATATTAATCGTTCTGGATATTCATACTATATTTGCATTGTTTTCACTAACACATTATAAATTTATATGAAGCACCATCATTTCTTAGGCTTACTTCCCCCATCCCATTCCAGTTGCAGAACTCCTTTCCACTGATGTCCACCAGAAATCAGTGAAATGTAGAACTAAATTCAAATACTTATCATATGACAGGAAAGGGCATTGATTTATAAGCTGAATTCGCACACATTTAAAACTTTTAAAATAAAGCATATTTACAGAATATAAAAGGTAAAAAAGACATGAGGTGAAGAGTCTGTCTCACCCACCCCCACATGTTTATTTCTCCAGCTCCAAATGGATAACTAATATTTTTATGCACATATAATCAAATATGAATACTCTCCCAGAGATTTTTATATATGTATGCACACACAAATATGAATACATATTATCTCCCACTTCTGTTTTACAGAAACTGTTGAATACCCTAACACTGTCCTGTACCTTGCATTTTTTAAGTACATGTCAAAAATTTTATTTAACTCATGAATAAAAAAACAGTAAAATATTACAGCTGATTCAAAGTAAACTACAAGCCACTGAGAAAAACAGTATGGAGTTTCCTCACAAAATTAGAAATAGAATTACCATATGGTCCAGTAATTTTGCTACTAGGTATTTACCCAAGGAATATTAAAACACTAATTTGAAGAGATATATACACCCTTATGTTTATTGCAGCATTATTTACAATAGCCAATATATGGAGGCATTCCAAATGTGTATCAGTAGATGAATAGATAAGGAAGATGTAGTGCAGATGTGTACACACACACACACACACACTGGAATATTATTCACCCATAAAAAATGTGATTTTGCCATTTGTGACAGTGTGGATGGACCTACAGTATATTACGCTAAGTGAAATAAGCCAGACAAAAAAGGACAAATACCATGTGGTTTTGCTTATATGTGGAATCTAAACAATAAAACAAAAAAATGAACAAACAAAAAGTAGAACCGGACCTGTAAATACAGAGGACAAACTGATGGTTGCCAGAGGGAAGGCAGGTGGGGAGATGCACAAAATAGGTGAAGGAGAGCGGGAGATACAGGCTGCCAGTCGTGGAAGGAATAAGTCATGGGGTTAAAAGGCCCAGCATAGGAAATACAGTGAGTGATACTGTAATAGTGATGTATGGTGATGGGCGGTAGCTACACCTGTGAGCATAACATAACGTATAGACTTGTCGAATCACTGGGTTATATATCTAAAATGAATGTAATATTTTGTGTCAAGTATACTTCAATAAAGAAATAGTTTATAAAAATCAGGGGGAGACATGTAGAAGTCCAAGAATTGTTACTATAAAATAATTGCAACCAAAAAAAAAAAAAAACCGAAGAAGAAAGCCACTGTTGCTGGAGCTGATTTATGAATGGACAGAGAGGTGGGGGATAAAATCAGAGAAATGGATGATGAAGGATGGACAGGGTGTGCTGAGACATGCCAGAGACATTTTAGTTCAAGTCAACTCAACAGAGATTTACCGAGCTCCAACTATGGGTCATGATCTAGGGGATTCAAAGATGAATGAATAATGGTCTCTGTTCTCATGCAACTCGCAATATAGAATATATCACCTGACAGACTAAGTAAATAATAGTGTTATAAATACTACACCTAATATAAGCAAATGGGTGATTACAGGTTGCCTTCTCCCAGAAGTGGACCCTGAGCCAACCCTTTGGGTGCTAGTGATTTATAAACGAAGTGCTCCTAGGAAGATTCAGCTTGATCCATGGGGAATTCTTGAGTGCAAATTACACTGCAGAATTTGTCACACTTTGAAGCAATGGAGTTGAGTTCTTGTACAGCTGCTAGTCGTTGCCTATGGGCTGCCCAACAGGGTGGGGCCACTCTTAGGGATTTGGGGTTCCATATAAGTGAGTTGGCTCCAGTGGTAATTCTCCAAAGATTATAGCAAAGGGGGTGGAGGCTGAGGGGTGGGATCACAGAGCTGGTGGAAGGGATCCAAGGGGATCTTGACGGGGCACCAAGAGTCTCCGACCCCAAGGGCTGACAGAACTTCTTAGCCTAGAGGGTACAGCTTGATGGACTAGCTAAAAAGGCGATAAGAGGATAATAAGTAAAATTAAAAAAAAAGAATGAAAGAAAAAGGCTGGTGTCATTAGCTTTGGCCTGATTATTTACATGGGTGCAAAAAGAATGGTAACTTACCAGGCAACCCTTCTTAAATTGGCTCTGCAAGCCTGGACCCACATGGTACTGAACAACTGCTAAGATCACAACTCTGTCTGGAAGTCTTCATGAGGAATCTCAAACGGGACTCTTAATAACCTATTTTATGTTAGCCCGAGACTAGCAAACCAAACCCATGAAACTCCCAGTTTTCCCCTGCAGTACTCGTCCATCTGGGTTAGCTCCTCTGTTCTCCACATCTGCACCTTACAGTCTTAACTAAACAATGTTTCTACAGAGTTTATATAAAATTTAAAATATTAACAGAGAAGTCACAGTCTTAGGATATAATATCAGACTGAGAAACATACGAAATTCTAGAACTTACTAAAAACATTTTTAAGCTTAGAATTTTGAGAAACAGTTCCCATTCTCACTCTTCATGTTAGAAAAATATATTAAAACTCCATTGGACTAAGTGCCTATTTGCCTGTCTGGAATAGTTTAATACTCACAGGGGTTTGTATAGATACTGTTGGTCCCATTGTTAACAAAGAGGAAATTGAGCAGAGTATACACTGAGATACAGGATTGGCTCTCACGCCGCTGAGTTGGTTTTATGGTTGGGTTTCTATTTCTCAGTGGGAGAAACTGCTCCAGTGGCTGTGTTTTTTCTGGTCTAGAATAAAGTGGTCTACTCTTTTTGCAGGACCCCACTGAATGTGGAATGGGAACAGGGCAAAACATGGCTGACCACTACCTTCTGACACCTGTTGGACAAGCCTGGCTCTGCCCTGGAGAAGTGTGACAGCAGCTAGAATTCTGAGTGAGGTCAACCATTAGGACCCACGACAACCCTGTCCCTGCTAACTCACACACAGCTGATGAGACAGTCATAATGGACTCTCTAGAGGACTTTGCAGTCTGCAACGCCTTTTCACAAACAGTTGCTCATTTATATACACAGGCAGCCTTCTGCCAGAATGGGCTGTATTTCAAGGGTCTGACTGCACAATGCTTGTTTGGAAACCTAGACTAAAATTTCCCACAGAAACAATGCCCCTGGGTTGACATTTGTTTTCACAAGCCAGAAACCTATGCAATCTGTTTGTGGTAATCCATTAAAATTCCTCACCACCACCTATTGTGTGTGTGTGGTGGGGAGGAAGGGATATAAAAATAATTTGAAAAAGGCATTTCATACTTTAACTAATTTTTTTGACTATGCAGTTTATATATATATATGTGTGTGTATATATACATATATACACACACACATATATATTTATTTATTTAAAGGATTCTTCTATTTCTGAATAATTGGATGACATGTTAAAAAAAATATATCTAGATCTTACTTTGTGTGACTCCCCAGAAGGCTAAAAACACTAGGCTGTCTGGATGGATACCAATGTCCTGGCACCATACCGCCCATGAGAGACCCGGCACCTCTGCATGGTCCACAGTCTGACTTTGGGGAGTCAGAGCATCGCTCCCTGCTGTGCCTCAGGCAGTGAGAGTGAGGCCCCAGCCTGTCCCCATTGAGGTAGCCCTGCTCTGCCGCCTCCCCTGTGCGCTCTGCAGGAAGCAAGGTGGGTGATGGAGAATTAGAGACTTGAGGGTGGTTCCTTCTCTCTTCCTCCTCCTCCCCTCCCCTTCCGTTTCCTTTCTCAAATCCCAGAGATGGATGATCTAATTTTCCTGCCTCCCTGGGTGACGGTGGATCCCAGTCTCTCTCCTGACATTCTCGAAGCAGATGAACAGTCAGCTCTTTTAAACTTTCTAAGGATTTTTACTCCTGGTAATAACTAGTAAGAGCTAGGAGGCTGAAAGATGCCCCCCCCCCCCCGGCCGAGAGTCCAGATTTCTCCCAACCCCCTTTCTGTGTTCACGTAGATTCTGGTAGGGAAGACTGGGTGCTGTCCCCTAGGAAGCTGCCTTTGACCCCCAAGTGGGCAGGGCCCAGTCTGTCTGGGCCCCACCACTGTGGTCAGCTCTTTATGTATGCGCTCTCCTTCCTCTCCCTCTTAAGGGCAGAGAAACACTAGCTGGCCCAAAGCAGGCACTTGGTAGTTATTCGTAAAAAAAGAATTTGTGGCAGCAAAACTCATTTGCTGTTTGGGTATTTAAGACATCTTTGTGTATTTAAGACGTCTTAAGACATCTTGAGTTGCTGGGCTGAGGGAACTAAGGGTGGAGGAGGGAGCAGAGAGGGAGAGACCAGGCCGATGAGAGGACAAAAGGGTTTCTGAAAGGGGCACGTGAGAACATGATACAGGGCGGCCACGATGAAGCCTGCATTAGAGGTGGGCATGAGGAAAAGATGGTCTCCAGGGCTCATGAGCCCCTTCCTCTCTTTTCCATCAGAGGTGCTATTCTGAAAAGCCCACCTTGGGCTGAGGGCAAGGCAGCAAGGGAAGGGGATGGAGCCCCGCAAACTGGTGAAGAGAGGACATCTAAGGGCTGCTGGGCTCTGCCAGGGGGGAGGGGTTCACACATGAGGATGCATAAAAGGACAGCCATGAGTTGGGATTGTCCGTAGAGACAGGAGCAAGCCTGAGGAGTCAGAACATTGCCCTCCTGCCCAATTCTCCAATTACACATAAAGCACTTACCATGAATTGAATAAATAACGATTTTTTTTATCTTGAGTGTTTTTCTTGGAGGGAGAGTCATGTTGTAGATATTTTTCACATCTGCAAAATATCCAACATATCTATTCTGCAAAACAACAGAAGCCTCAATTTAAGCGGAGATGAAAAGTCTACAGTCAGCATTCCTGATTTTTTTTTTTCACATGGAGTTTAGGGAGAATCATTAATTAAACATTTATTGAGTGCCATTATACAACTAGGCATGTTTATGTTTGTTGCCTCATGACTGAATATCTCCCTTAGAAGAAAAATACTGAACTCGGGGGCACCTGGGTGGCTCAGTTGTTGGGCATCTGCTTTTGGCTCGTGTCATGGTCCCAGGGTCCTGGGATCGAGCCCCGCATTGGATTCCCCGCTTGGCGGGAAGCCTGCTTCTCCCTCTGCCCCTCCCCCCTGCTTGTGTTTCCTCTCTTACTGTGTCTCTCTGTCAAATGAATAAATAAAATCTTAAAAAAAAAAAGTGGAAGACTTCTGGTACTGAATCAACTGGACTTTTCCCCCCCCACCCAATGGGAAGTGTTAATAAAATTAACTGCCATACTTTCCATTGGAAAGGGCCAGTCAAAAGAAAGGCTCGTGCAAGTTCTTAACTTGGGGATGGATGAAATGTAATCCACAGAGCAGGCCGCAAAACAGTCAAAATATGACAGTATCTGTGATGAACGCCCCCCCCGCCCCGCCCCATGGGGGCAACTCTGTCCTGGGGCCTTGCCAACCCAGCACTCACACCTGAGGCCAAGTCCTTGTCTTGTTAGTCGAGTGAATCGGAAGAGAGTCCATTGTAGCCTATGCTGTACCAGTATGTACCAGTTCTGGGCTGGAGTTAGAGAAACTGCAGGGTGCACAAGGGGGTGCAGATATACAGGGAGAATCCTTGAAGGAGTTCCTTCTAACAGCCCCTCGGCTCCTGCCACAAGATTCTCTACGTTCCACCGAAGGCTTGTAACCCACCAGGTTGAGAACCCCCTCAAAAGAAGCTGCTTCTGCCCCCACTCTTCCTTCTCCTACAGCCTCAGACAACAAGGCTTTGGAGCAGAAGTTAGCACAACGAACATGTGTCTAGTAAGCATTCCCTACACACAAAGGCGATACTGTGTGAGACACTTTGGGAGGCAAATGGTGCTAAGATGGGTAGGACATGGACCTTGGCTGCAAAAGGGGTAGAGAAGTCACCCCTTCAAACAGCTAGAGAATTGTGAGAACTTAGTCTCCCCGAAAAACACAAAGGGCTGTAAGAACTGAAAAAGCGAGAGACTCTCTGTGTTCAAAGGGAACGTGGCTCCTGGAAAGGGGCCTCCACGAGCAGTGGCATGTGGATATAAAGTATGGACAGGGTGGGAAACCCCGAACAGTCCAAATGTGTCGGTGTGTGGGACATGGGGGGCACATAGTGCAAGAAATGGTTGGAAAAGTCACATTGTAGAAGACCTTGAGGGCCACCGGCAGTCAGAAACCAGTACGGTCTTGAGCATGGAAAGGGCATGATTTCCCTGAGTACAGCTAGGCTTCAGTAAGTTCGTTTATGACTTTTAGCCTATGGCCTTTGACTTTTTTTTTTCTTCCTTTTTCACTTGGGGGTGGCGGAAAAGTATCAGTGGATAAGGCTGCGTTCTTTTGTCCCAAACTAACTAAACATCTAGCGTCAGCAGTTACAATGTGCTGCTAATGAAGGCCAAGGGTATCTAACTGGCTCCCAGCACTTAACTCCAAACTTTCAGTCACAGCCACATCCATGTCTACTTAAGGGTTCCTAACCGGCTCTCACTTCAGCTTGAGGAGCAATACAGAAAAGGCAATGTAGAGAAGCTGTGCACAGGGTGGGAAATAATGGGCTTCAGAGTCTGACAGAGCTGGATTTGAGTTCTTGGTTCAGCAAGTTAGTTTCCCTGAACCTCAGTTTCCCAATCTGTAAAATAGGAACCATAATGGTGCCCAGTCCGAGTTTTTGAGAATATTAAATGAGATAATGAATATAATACCCCGAGCATGGCTTTACAACAAAGTCTAGAATGTTGTGAACTCTATAGGATAACTACTCCAGTTTCTGCAATAAACAAATTACAAGGAATAAAAGAGAGAGGTGGGAAACCTATCAACTAAAAGAGACTGAAGAAATCTAGCAACCAAATGAAATGTGTGGCCCTTGCTTGGATCCTGACTGAAACAAACTAAATTTTAGAAACATTTAAGGTAATGATGGAAATTGGATATTATTAAGATACCATTAAGGTATAATATTTTTATTTTTATTTACTTTTATTTTTTAAAGATTTATTTATTTGTGTTAGAGGGAGGGAGGGGCAGAAGGAGAGGGAGAGAGAGAATCTCAAGCAGACTCCCCACTGAATGTAGAGCCCATTGCGGGGCTCAACCTCATGACCCTGAGATTATGATCCTGAGCTGAAATCAAGAGTCAGACGCTTAACCAACTGAGCCACCCAGGTGCCCCTTAAGATATAATATTTTTAGATATGATCAATGGTTTTAAGGTGTCCCCCTCCCCGCTGAGAGTCTATGTGAGATGTCACGCTAAAATACTTATGAGATAAAATCATCTGATGACTGGGATTTCCTCCACAGTAGACGGTTCTGTGGAGAAGGGAGGTATGTGTGTGAGGAGGTGGGGAGGGAATGAATGAAACATGATAAATCGATGGTTGAAGTGGTGTGAGGACTCTAAGGGGGCTCATTATAGGATTGTCTCAACTTTTTATGTTTGAAATTATTCATAAAACATTTTTAAAAAGGATAAAATAGGGTAACTGCATGTATTTCACATGGCTTTTCTGAGTATTAAATGAGATAATATATGTCAAAGTACAATAGTGTCTGGAACAGAATAGGTTTTTGAAAGATTTTAATTTCCCCTTTTTCTTTCAAAGTACAGCAGCCCCCTCCTCTGTCTCTTTCTCTGACTCCCTCCCTCTCTCTCTCACACACACACACACACACACACACACACACACGCGTGCGATGTCCTACAAGAGGTGAACTGTCCTAGTAGGGTTTGTGAAAGACTCCAGTTCCTCTCAGAGGGGAATCAAAGGCCAGTGACTTTCCATAATCTTCGAGTCTGGAATCTTAGAAATTAGACCTTCCTACTTTGGGAAGGGAATCAACTCTTGAACTCTGTAAGCAGTGGCCAATGTAAAACGGACAGCGGTTTCCCCGGGGGGACTCAGAGGCGTGGCTCTTGGGTCCTGGGACGGATCTAGGCCAGTCACAGGCACCGGAGTGGAGCTGCCCCTTCACCAGAGGCAAAGAGTCCAAAACGGAACCGAATAATAGGTACCAAACTCCCCCAAAGAACCCCCTTTTAAGAAAGACAACTTACCTGAGAAGGAGTTTCAACTCCCTGAAATTTAGTGCTGGTGCTTTTATCTGTTCGCCGTTCTCCAAAATAATAAAGGCTCTCCTACAGAAAAGGGGGCAATGCAGTCATGGTTCATCTGCACTTTCTTTTTCCTGTGTAAGGCATTCTTAAAGGTTCTAAGGGTACATTATTTCCTTAAGTCCGCAGCCTTTGGGCAGAGGCTACTCAAACTGAAATTAACAGCAAAAAAAGTCGTTTCAAGGCTTTTTACATACACACACCTGAAACCAAAGTTTCACAAAACAATAATGACCTTTTGATATTTTCTATTCTAATCTAGTACATTTTATTTAAAAAAACGCTAGTCATAACCTAATAAGTTGACTTTACACCTCCACGGATAGATTGGACCCAGTTTGAAAAACACTGTATGGGAACATCCATTTTCCTAACCTGTGTGTTACAATTAGGAACAAAGCAGATGTTGGCACCCGAGGGTGGGGCACTGTAGACAACCCGAAGCTTCTCTTCTCAGACTGCAGGCCAAGTAGGGAGCAGAGCTGCTGGGCATGTCCGCTCAGTGGGGGCTTCTCAGCTCGATCATGGCAGAAAGAAGACTGAGAGCCCCACTTTAAGAACTGGAAGTAGCCTACCCTGTCTCTGCAGAAATTTTCAGAGAGCACAGCCTCCAACAGACCCCACAGATATTGACTACGAAAGGTTCATAACATCCAATAACTTTGTTATGCATTGGAAAATGTACCTTTTAACTACCTAGTGCTTCTAAGGATGTTGGAGGTCCTTTGGAGAACTCACCAAACCAGTCTTGATATTATTCTTGTGAGGAAGGAGACCGCCCCCTATCTGGGGGCGTAAGAATGGGGCTGGGATGAAAAGGTGTAAGAAGCATTATGACTGTGGAGTTGTTCTCCACTTGGACAGCTTGACCTTACCCCACTTTAATCCTGTCCCTATTAGGCTCTATCTTCATTTAAAATGTTGGTATTACTGTAGACATCATGGATCTTTTTTGCATTAATTTTGATTTAAAAAAATACTGCATTAGATTATTTCTCTTAATTACTGAAAATTTTGGCATTCCCTTAAATTTTGTGCCTAAGATGAGTGTCTCATGGACCTCAACCTAGTCCCGGCCTAGAGTAAGAAGCACCTAGGTCAGTTACTAACCAGTGCAAATTAAACAAGGAAATATGGTAGATTAACTAACTAGAATTTAAATAAAATTTTGAAAAAAATAAAGTATCAAAACCAGGCTTTCTAATAAGTGCATCTCCAATTACAACTTCTCTAAGTACCATGACTCAGAGAATCATCGTAACATCCTACCAGTGAGGTTTCAGAACTATCAAATTCAATCAGCACAAGATCGTCTGTAGTAACATCTTTCATACCTCTGCAGTTATAAATATTTCACTGGCAATAAGGTAGGCACAAATCATAGTTCCAGTTCTTCCTGGAAAAGAAAAGAAGTTAGTCCATGAACCACTGTTCATGGCAGTACTTGGTATAAAGATGCTGTCAGAAGTATTCAAAGAGCTCATTTTGCATCGATTTTCTTTCACTCTGGAAGTGCTTGTTCAAAAGATTTTAATTCAGGAATAGCCAAAGCTGTTTCACTGCTCTAAGGTTGAACCTGGAATTCTGTCCTGTGTGCACGAAGACACAGGTGCACATGTATATTGTTCTTGAATCACTACTGCTGGGGATTGCCGGAACGGGCAGAGGCAGTGAGGTCTACTCTAGGACTCTAGAGCTAACGAGCTACTTACCAATTAAGAATTATTTACACACCCTGTTTTACTAACTAACATAAGTAAAAGTACCTATAAAAGATAAAACATGATCAGAACCCAAAACATGACACAGCATTTATAACACCCATTTTTCCTTCTATTTTTGAGTCTTTAAGTGTGTTACAAAACATACATGAAGGGCGCCTGGGTGGCTCAGTTGGTTAAGCGTCTGCCTTCGGCTCAGGTCATGATCCTGGAGTCCCGGGATCGAGTCCCACATCGGGCTCCCTGCTCAGCGGGGAGTCTGCTTCTCCCTCTGACCCTCTTCCCTCTCGTGCTCTCTATCTCTCATTCTCTCTCTCTCTCAAATAAATAAATAAAATCTTAAAAAAAAAAAAACACTCCTCTGCTGAGGTCATCTTAAAAAAAAAAAAACATACATGAAAGAGAACAGTATAACAAAGCCCATATATGTTTCCCAGAGTATATTATATTGCTGTACTTGTTTCTCTCCTCTTCCCTCCCTCCCTGTTTTTCTTCCTCTCTTCTTCTACAGCATTTCATTCCTTAAACTTTTTTTTTGAGTAGGTTCCACACCCAGCACAGAGCCCAATGCAGGACTTGAACCCATGACCCTGAGATCAAGATCTGAGCTGAGACCAAGTGTTGGACACTTAACCAACCGAGCCACCCAGGTGCCCCCTATAGCATTTTAAAGCAAACCCTTGATTTCATGTCATTTCATCCTCAAAGTTTATGTCTTATTCTAATTTATATTTTTGCCCTGCTATACAAAATTTGACTTAAAAAATATGGTGCATCTTTTATTTCTGCAGTTATCTGTAGCTTTTGTCTTAGCCAGTGTATGCTGAACTTACTTGGTGTAATTTCAAGCTTACCCTTTTAACTTCAGATACATTCGATTTTCTATTCTATCCCCTTTTTTTCTCAACAAACAGCTAAACTTATTTTGCAACCCATAGTTTGAAAAACATTCTAAGCCAAGTACTTCCAAAAAAGACTTTTTACCACCTCAATCTGTGATATATAAAGGCTTCTTGCTAATGGAAATCGTGACTATTAACAACCCAGCTCTCAGTGGTATAGACTGTTAACATTTCAATTCTGTCTGGAGGACATCTCTGGGTCTCTATAACTGGTACTTTCCCATCTGAAAAACATTTTTGCAGATTCTATGTCCTTGTGGCTGTAACCAGTCACAGACACAGTAGATGTCCTATCATCCAGTCAAGCCAGGTACAGCAGGGAATTATAAAAATGATACATACTTACCTTCAATATTTTATCTTAACTTAAAACGTAAATGTATACTTATTCACTAAATTTCTGATATTAGACAAAGGTTTTAACTTTTTAAGTATGAGTCTCCCAGTTGGAGTTCTTTCTTAGAAAGGCCAGGTCCATGGTATAAACCGCTGCATCATCTATAATTTCTAGTTTCAGATTTTTTTTTTTAGAGCAATCTAGGTGAAGAAACCTCTTAGATTTTACTACTGGGATTTTTCTCCCCATGTTTTATATTAGTCTTCCTTGCATTTAATTCAGCTGCAATTTTGGTTGTAGCCACTCAACTTCTTTGAATCTTCTTAAAACATTCAAGTAAGGGCTCATAAAATTTTAACATTCTTTTCACTCTGACATTTTACAGATCTATATAATATTTGATTATTTGACATAAGTATGATAACAAGTAGAACTGGCAGACACTGGTGGAAGCAGAAACACATAGGCACACTAAATTGAAGCTTACTAGCTGCAACTTTCCAACATGCCAATGGACACCACAGGTGTGTTTATAGAGGGAATAGAGAACATCAGAATATTCACCCAGTTGGTTAGATGGAAGTCTGTAAGAGAGCTCTTGTTATCCTGAAGTCAGAAAAAGCATCTTGCATCTCTAAATAAAATATAGTTCTGGCTTTCATAATTATAACTCACACTTGGATAATACTTTGCAGATCTCATAGAATCTTTACAACAACTTCGTGGGGTAAATACCCTGCATAAAGAGGGAGAAACTGAGGTTCTACGGATTTAAGCAACTTTCACATCATCAAAGACATCTTAATGCCAGTTTATATGATCTTTTATATCAATCCTTAAACTTTATTATTTCTCAGGTGTGTCTATCATCCTCCCCACAATGCACAATTTATAGTCCAATTCTTGAATCTGTAAGCAGAGACTTAGGTAATTTTCCTGACATGAGAGTGGTAGCGTGTATACATGTGTGAGTGTGCATGTATGTTTGTCCCTTAGAGTTGCTTAAAGCACCTAAAATGTAACTAAAAGAGGGGAATTCCAGTCCAAGGTGGTGACACAGGAAGATCCCAAAGGGGAGATCCCCTCCTCCATGGAAACAATCCAATTCATACCTGCTTTGGCTCCAGACAAGACCTGCCAGAGAACCCCTGCATGGAGCACCCCAGGGTACTGACTTGCACCCTCTTCAGCTTCAACTGTCCTCTCAGGGCACCCTCTGGAGATCCCCAGGACTGCCGTGGTCTGCACACTCACTTCAGCTATAGCTGCCTGTTAGGGCATCCCCTGTGAAAAGCACCCTAGGACCCCCTGGCCTGCATGCCACCTTAAGTCCACCCACCCAACCAGGGTGCCCCTTACATGAAGTGCCCTGGAACCTCCAGCCTCTTCCTCAGCTCCAGCCACCCCATCAGGGCACCTTCTGTGGGGACAGTGCCAGGATCCCTCTAATTGCACCTACTTCAGCTTCAGCCATTCTGCAAAGCACCCTCTGCGTGGAGAGCCCAAGGACTCCCTGGACGGTACTCATTTCAGTTTCAGCCACTCTGACAGGATGCCCTCTGTGCAGAGAGCCCAGGGGCCACCCTGGCCAGGGCCTACTACAACTCTGGCCATCCTACCAGGAAAACCCAGCATGGAGTGTTCTGGGACCCACAGCCCAGGCCATCCACAGCTCCAGTCAGCCAAAGTCACGAGGTACACACTGTCTACACAGGGGATGACCATACACAAGACCATTCCTTCAAAGTTTAGAAGAAGTAGCTAATCTGCCTAATTCATGAAAACAAACACAGGAAGTCAAGTACAATAAGGAGACAGAGGAATATGCTCTACACAAAAGAGTAAGAAAAAACCTCAGAAAAGAACCAAATGAAACAGAGATAAACAATATACCTGATAAAGAGTTTAAAGTCATGATCATAAAGATGCTTATTGGACTGGAGAGAGGAATGGAAGAACTCAGTGAGAACGTCAACAAAGAGATAGAAAACATGAAAAAGTACCAACTAGAGTTGAAGAACACAGTAAGTGAAATGAAAACACACTAGAGGAATCAACAGTAGATTAGCAGATGCAGGAGAACAAATCATCAACCAAAAAGACATGGTAATGGAAAACACACAAGCTGAACAGCAAATAAAAGAACTAAAAAAAAAAAAAAAAGAGTAAGTTAAGGGATCCCTTCAACAACATCAAGAAAACAAATATTCCCATTATAGGGGTCCCAGGAGGAGAACAGAAAGGGGCAGAAAACTTATTTGAAGAAATAATAGCTGAAAACTTCCCTAACCTGAGGAAGGAAACAGACAACTAGGTTCGGGAAGCACAGAGAGTTCTAAACAAGATGAGCCCAAGGTGGTCCAAATCAAAATACATAATAATTAAAATGTCAAAGGTTAAAGATAGAGAATCTAAAAGTGGCAAGAAAGAAGCAAAAAGTTACATACAAGGGAAATCCCCTAAGGCAATATATTGGCTGATTTTTCAGCAGGTCAGAAAGGAATGGCATGATACATTCAAAGAGCTGAGTGAAAAAAAACCTACAACCAAGAATATTCTACCCAGCAAGGCTATCCTCAGAGTTGAAGGAGAAATAGAAGTTTCTCAGGCAAAGGTAAAGGAGTTCATCACTACTAAACCAGCCTTACAAGACATATTAAAGGGACTTCTTTAAGTGGAAAAGAAAAAAGCAATAATTAGAAGAAAACTATAAGAAGATGTAAATGTGACAACATATACATAAAACATGGAAGGGGAGTAAAAACGTTCTTTTAGAATGTGTTTGAACTTAGGTGACCATCAGCTTAATACAGACTGTTACATACTTGGGATGTTATATACAAACCTCATGGCAACTGTGACCCCCAAACCTATAATAGATACACAAAAAATAAAGACAAAGAAAGCTAAGCATAACACTAAAAAGTCATAATCACAAGGAAAGAGAACAAGAGAAGAAGAAAGGAATAGAGAAGTACTACAAAGATCAACCAGAAAATAATTTTTAAAATGGCAATAAGTTCACACCTATCAATAATCATTTAAATTTTTAAAAAAGATTTTATTTATTTGAGAGAAAGAGTGAGAGAGAGAGAGCACATGAGCAGTGGGAAAGGGAGAAGCAGCCTCCCTGCTGAGCAGGGAGCCTGATGTGGGGCTTGTTCCCAGGACCCTGAGATCATGTCCTGAGCCGAAGGCAGACGCTTCACCGACTGAGCCACCCAGGCGCCCCTCAATAATTATTTTAAATATAAATGACTTAAATACTCCAATCAAAGACATAGGGTGACAGAATGAAAAAACAAGATCCATATCTATGCTTCCTACGAGAGACTCAGTTCGGACCTACATAGACATAAATTGAAAATCAAAGGATGGTAAAAGGTATTTCATGCAAATGGAAATTGAAAAAACAACAACAACGCTGGAGTGGTAATTCTTAAATCAGACAAAAGAGACATTAATACAAACACTGTAACAAGACACACAAGAAAGGGCATTACTTAAGGATAAATGGAGCAATCCAACAAGAGGATATAACAATTGTAAATATCTATGCACCCAATATTGGAGCACTTGAATAGATAAACCAAATATTAACAGACATAAAGGGATAAACTAACAGTAATACAATACTAGTAGGAGACTTTTACACCCCAATTACATCAAAGGAGAGATTATCCAGGCAGAAAATGCATTAGAAAACTATCTTTGAATGACATATTAGACCAAATGGACATAACAGATATATATATATAGACCATTCCATCCAAAATCAACAGAATACATATACTTTTCAAATACATATGGAAAATTCTCCAGGATAGATCCCATGTTAGACCACAAAATAAACCTCAATAAATTTAAGAAGACTGAAATCACATCATGCACCCTTGGACCACATTGTTACAAAACTAGAAATCAATCACAAGAAAAAGTGGAAAAAACCAACATATAGAGGCTAAATAACATGTTAGTAAATAACCAATGGGTCAATGAAGAAATCAAAAGGGAAATAAAAAAATTCATGGAGACAGCAAAAGCTGTCTGAGGGAAGTTTATAGTAATACAAACACCTCCAGAAATAAGAAAAATCTAAAATAACCTAACCTTATGCCTTAAAAGAGTTAGAAAAAGAACAAACAAGCTTAAAGCTAGTAGAAGAAAGGAGGTAATAAAGATTAGAGCAAAAATAAATAGACACTAAAAATAAATAGAAAAGATCAATGAAACAGAGCTGGTTCTTTGAAAGGATAAACAAAATTGAGAAAACTTTAGCTAGACATATCAAGAAGAAAGAGAAAGGACCCAAATAAATAAAATCAGAAGCAAAAGAGAGGTAACAACTAACACCACAGAGATACAAAGGATTATAAGAGAGTACTACAAAAAAATTATATGCCAACAAATTAATCAGTCTAGAAGAAATGGAAAAAATCCTAGAAACGTACAATCTTCCAAACTGAATGAGGAAGAAACAGAAAATCTGAACAGACCAATTATAAATAACAAAATTGAATTGGAAATCAAAAACTACCACCAAACTAAAGTCCAGAACCAGATGGATGCACAGGTGAATTCCACTAGCCATTTAAAGAAGAGTTAATACCTATTATCCTCGATCTATTAGAAAAATAGTAGAGGAGTCTCTGCTCCTCCCCGTTCGACAGACAGCCGCGAATTCTGGTGCAGTGCCAGCCGCGTCCCTGAGACACGATGGTGAAGGTCGGAGTGAACGGATTTGGCCATATTGGGCGCCTGGTCACCAGGGCTGCTTTTAACTCTGGCAAAGTGGATATTGTCGCCATCAATGATCCCTTCATTGACCTCAACTACATGGTCTACATGTTCCAGTATGATTCCACCCATGGCAAATTCCACGGTACAGTCAAGGCTGAGAACGGGAAGCTTGTCATCAATGGAAAGTCCATCTCCATCTTCCAGGAGCGAGATCCCGCCAACATCAAGTGGGGTGATGCTGGTGCTGAGTATGTTGTGGAGTCCACTGGGGTCTTCACCACCATGGAGAAGGCTGGGGCCCACTTGAAGGGTGGGGCCAAGAGGGTCATCATCTCTGCTCCCTCTGCCGACGCCCCCATGTTCGTGATGGGTGTGAACCACGAGAAGTATGACAACTCCCTCAAGATTGTCAGCAATGCCTCCTGCACCACCAACTGCTTGGCTCCTCTGGCCAAGGTCATCCATGACAACTTCGGCATCGTGGAGGGACTCATGACCACCGTCCATGCCACCCAGAAGACCGTGGACGGTCCCTCTGGGAAGCTGTGGCGCAAGGGCCGAGGGGCTGCCCAGAACATCATCCCTACTTCCACTGGTGCTGCCAAGGCTGTGGGCAAGGTCATCCCTGAGCTGAACGGGAAGCTCACTGGCATGGCCTTCCGTGTCCCCACCCCCAACGTGTCTGTCGTGGATCTGACCTGCCGCCTGGAGAAAGCTGCCAAATATGACGACATCAAGAAGGTGGTGAAGCAGGCGTCAGAGGGCCCCCTCAAGGGCATCCTGGGGTACACTGAGGACCAGGTCATCTCCTGCGACTTCAACAGTGACACCCACTCCTCCACTTTCGATGCCGGGGCTGCCATTGCTCTCAACGACCACTTTGTCAAGCTCATTTCCTGGTATGACAATGAATTCGGCTACAGCAACCGGGTGGTGGACCTTATGGTCCACATGGCCTCCAAGGAGTAAGAGCCCCCTGGACCACCAGCCCCAGCGAGAGCAAGAGGAAGAGAGAGGCCCTCAGCTGCTGGGGAGTCCCTGCCCCAACTTATCCCGCAAAACACTGAGAATCTCCCGACCTCCACCGTTTCCATCCCAGACCCCCTGAAGAAGGGGAGGGGCTTGGGGGAGCCCTACCTTGTCATGTACCATCAATAAAGTATACTGTACCCAGCCAAAAAAAAAAAAAAATAGTAGAGGAAGGGAACCTTCCAAATATATACTTCAAGGCAAGCATTACCCTGATACCAAAACCAGACAAACAATACAAAAAAAAAGAAAAGAAAAGAAAAGAAAGAAAGAAAGAAAAGAAAACTACAGGCCAATATCTCTGATGAACTTGGATGCAAAGATCCTCAACAAAATATTAGCAAACCATATTCAACAATATATCAAAAAGATAATTCACCACAATCAAGTTGGATTTATTCTGGGGATGCAAGGATGGTTCAATATTTGCAAATCAACCAACATGATACACTACATCAACAAAGAATGAAAATCATATGATCATCTCAGTAGATGTAGAAAAAGCATTTGACAAAATTTAACATTCATTCCTGATAAAAACTCTCAACAAAGTGGGTTTAGAGGAAACATACCTCAACATAATAAAGGCCATATCTGAACAACTCACAGCTGACATCATACTTAACAGTAAAAAACTGAGAGCTTTTCCTCTAATAGGAACAAGACAAGGATGTCTACTCTTGCCACTTTTGTTCAGCATAGTACTGGAAGTCCTAGCCATAGCAATCAGACAGAATGGAGATAAAAGTTATCCAAATTGGTAAGGATGAAGTAAAACTGTCATTATTTGTAGATGACATGATACTATGTACAGAAAATCCTGAAGATTTCAAACTATTAGAGCTGGGGCGCCTGGGTTGCTCAGTTGGTTAAGCAACCAACTCTTAGTTTTGGCTCAGGTAATGGTCCCGGGGTTGTGAGACTGAGCCCTGCATTGAGCTCCACGCTTAGCGCAGAGTTGGCTTCAGATTCTTTCCCTCCCTCTGCCCCTCTTCCCACCGATGCAAGTGCTCATGCTGTTTCTGTCTCTTTCTCTCTCTCTAAACAAATAAAATCTTTAAAAAAAACTATTAGAACTGATAAATTTAGTAAGGTCATGGGATACAAAATTAATACACAGAAATCGGTTGTGCTTGTATACAGTAACAAAGTAGCAGAAAGAGAAATTTAGAAAACAATTTTATTTATAATTGCATCAAAAATAATAAAAAACCTAGGAATAAACTTAACCAAGGAGGTGAAAGATCTATACTCTGAAAACTATAAAATACTGATGAAAGAAATTGAAGACACCACAAATGGAAAGATATTCTATACTCATAGATTGGAAGAACTAATATTGTTAAAATGTCCATAGTATCCAAAGCAACCTACGGATTTAATGCAATCCCTATCCAAATACTAACAACATTTTTCACAGAACTAGAGCAAAGAATTCTAAAATTTGTATGGAACCAAATGACCTTAAATAGTCAAAGCAATCTTGAGATAGGACAAAGCTGGAGTTATCACAATTTCAGATTTCAAGATATACTACAAAACTGTAGCAATCAAGACAGCATGGTACTGGCACAAAAGTAGACACATAGATCAATAGAACGGATTAGAGAGCCCAGAAATAAACCCATGCTTATTGGGTCAATTAATTAATGACAAAGGAGATAAAAATTATACAATGGGGAAAAGGCAGTCTCTTCAATAAATGGTGCTGGGAAAACTGGACAGCTACAGGCAAAAGAATGAAACTGGACCACTTACACCATACACAAAAGTAAACTCAAAACGGATTAAAGACCTAAATGTGAGACCTGAAACCATAACACTCCTAGAAGAAAACCTAGACAGTAAGCCCTTTGACATTACCCTTAAGCAACATTTCTCTACATCTGTCTCCTAGGCAAGGGAAACAAAAGCAAAAATAAATTATTGGGACTAAACCAAAATAAAAAGGTTTTCCATAGTGAAGGAAACCATTAACAAATTGAAAACACAACCTACTGAACAGGGGAAGATACTTGCAAATGATATATCTGATAAGGAATTAATATCCAAAATACATTAAGAACTTATACAACTCAACACCAAAAAACCCCAAACAATCCAATGAAACAATGAGTAGAGGACCTGAATGGACATTTTTCCAAGACAACATACCAGATGGCCAACAGACAAATGAAAAGATGCTCAGCATCACTAATCATCAAGAAGATGCAAATCAAAACTGCCATGAGATATCACCTTACACCTGTCAGAATGGCTAGAAGAAAAAAGACAAAATATATAACAAGTGTTGGCAAGAATATGGAGAAAAAGGAATCCTTGTGCACTCTTGGTGAGAATGTAAGTTGGTGCATCCACTGTGAAAACCAGTATGGATGTTCCTCAAAAAATTAAAAAATAGAATTATCATATGATCCAGTAATGCAAAATTTGAAAAGGTATCTGCTCCCCTGTGTTTATTGCAACATTATTTCCAAAAGTCAAGCAACTCAAGTGTCCATCCATAGATAATGGAAAAAGAGGTGGTATATACATAGAATGTAGTATTACTTGGCCATAAAAAAAGAAGATCTTGCCATTTGCAACAACACGGATGGATCTAGAGCATATTATTCTTGGTTAAATAAGTCAGACAGAAAGACAAATACCATATCATTTCACTTATATATGGAATCTAAAAAACAAATAAATAAATGAACATAAAGTAGAAGCTGACTCATAAATACAGAGAACTAAATAATGGCTCCCAGAAAGGAAGGGGTAAGGGGATGGGCAAAATGGGTGAAATGGGAATAGGAAGTACAGATTTCCACTTACAGAATGAACAAGTCATGGGATAAAGGTTGCAGCCCAGGGAATATAACCCACGGTACCATAATAGCATGGTATGGTGACAGACGGGAGCTACACTTGTAAACATAGCATAACACATACCTTTGCTGAAATCAGTATGTTGTACACTTGAAACTAATGTAATGTGTATCAACTATACTTCAACTAAAAAAAAAGGAAAGAATCTAAAGTAATCTCTTATTCAAGAAATTCAGGCCAAAATAGCCTTTTTATCAGTTTGATACAATGCTTCATTTGATACAATTTTCTCAAATAAAGATATACTTTGTAGCATCCTTGAAACAACTATGAAAGAGCTAGAGAAGCTTAGACATTCACCTCTATTATTTCAATAAAAACATGCTCATTGCATACTTACTAGAAAAAGACTAAGAAAAGAGAAGTCTGCTGCTAAAAACTGGTAGTATATGGGTCATCTGGCTGGCTCAGTCAGTGGAGCATACAACTCTTGATCTCAGGGTTGTGAGCTCAAGCCCCACGTTGTATACAGAGATGACTTAAAAATAAAATCTTTTAAAAATTGAAAGTATATGGCTGAGGGATAATAATAATGGCCATTATTATTGAGCTTTTATAACCTCTTGCCTGGTACTCTTCACTATTCATCTAATCCCCACAATATAATTAGGCGTTTGGTACAGTCATCATTACATTTTACATGTTAGAAAATAAAGGCAGGGAGATTTTAAGTAATTCATGCAATGACAATTATTTAATAGCATAGTTGGGATTTGAACACAGATATTTTATTTCAAAGCCTATGCTTTTCATTGTTATGTTTTGATAACCGGAACTTTTCAACTTTTTTTTTTAAACGTTCAAACAGAAAAAAAATCTAATTGAAAAGACTAACCATTGGTAAAAGACATCTGTAAAAGAGAGCTAAATAATCTATCAAAGTTCTCAGTTAATTCTAGTCCTTTGGTCCAGTGGACTTACATCCTAGAAAGCTTAAAATTCCTGAATAAATAAACTTACCAAAGGGATTGCTCAACACCATTGAATATTCTCTATAGTGAAGAATATGAAAGGTGCTGTAACACAGCACTGATTTCATCTCCTTTGAAAATCAGGAGGTGGTACATTTCCCAAACTGTCAGCCATTAACTTTGGGGTTAATTCAGGCAAAATGTTAATGCAGATATACTTAAAAGGATTGGTTATATACACATAGATGAAGAAAAGCCATTATTACTCAGGTCAAACATGACTCTTCTAAGTTCTGGTAGATTTCATTTATTTCTTTGATATTTTCATGATACACTTTATACTTTCCGTATACCTGTATTCTCATGGTATGAGATCTCTGTATCTCTCCTTGTATGACATCTGCTCAAGTGTCATTTTATTGGTAAGACTTCCTTGACCATTTACATACATATCAAATTAGCAACCTCTCCCCCACTTCATATTCTTCTTACCCTCTTTTTTACTATTGCATGAATCGCCAACTAATACTTATTTTTTTCTTTGTAAACAATAGACTGTGGTCTCCATGGGAGCAGTGCACCTGTGTGCTTTGTACTTTGTACTTTCACATACCCTGCGTTACACAGTATCTGGTGTTAACCGCATGAATGAATGAATGAATGAATATCTGGCCTTTCAATTTATCATGACATCCAGTCCCATGACCACTCCTTTTTCTCATTTTGATTTCACTTCCTCATCCATCTAGATGCATGGTGGACAATTTCACTACTGGTCCTACCAATACTGAAAAACCATTGCCAATAACATTGTCTCTTATGTTTCTGGGCCCTTTTGCTTTATCTACTCTGTAAAAGTCTAACACTGGGTCGGTTCAAGCACCAGCTTCCTCATTCCCTACACCAGAAATGTAGAGACACTGGAGATGCAGAGACCTGCTGGAGAAAAATCACACAACTTTTCATACTGGTAGCATAAAAGAACAATCTAACACTTAAGCTGGGCCCTCAATATGACTAAGATACCTCTCTCTATATGTTGCTTGTCAGTTCCTTTTCCTGGTTCCCTTAGAATCTGGCTGAAACTTTCCCAATATTCCTTAAGTCTCCAACTCCAACCACCTTCCTGAAGTCTCTCAGTTTGTGTCATTTCTTTCTTCAGAGAAGCAAGACCTCCCTTAACTTTTTGTCTCTCTGAGTCCCCACCATAAGCTTCCTACAACTACATATATCCTTACCATCTTCCCATGAATCTCACTTACAAGGAGTTTCTCATCTTTTTATTTAAATTCCAGTTAGTTAACATGCAGTGTAATATTAGTTTCAGGGGTACAATATAGTGATTCAACACTTCCATACATCACCCAGTGCTCATCACAACAAGTGCCCTCCTTAATCCCCATCACCTATTTCCCCCAACCCTCCACCCACCTCCCCCCCGGTAACAATCAGTTTGTTCTCTATAGTTAAGAGTCTGTTTCTTGGTTTGCCTTTTTTTTTTTCCCTTTGCGCATTTGTTTTGTTTCTTAAATTCCACGTATGTGTGAAATCATATGCCATTTGTTTTTCTCTGACTTATTTCACTTAGCATAATACTCTCTACCTCCATTCATGTCATTGCAAATGGAGGAATTTCTCCTCTTAATTCAGCAAGATCCTCCAGTTGGTCTCTGAATCCCATCCCCTTCTCCTGATTTAGTGTCTTGACACTATCAGTCCCCAGTTTTCTGTATCTTTAAACACTTCCTCCTCTGACTCCCTCCCCATGGTAAATAACTGTATTCAGGTCCTTTCACCTTATTTTATAAATAACACTCTATCAGCCCAAATGCCCAAACAACTAACCTCTCTGTCCTTTCACAGCCAAGCTTCTTGAATCCCTAGCCTACACTTGCTAATGCCACTCCTTCCTCATCAATGATTCTGGTGCTGGATGTCCCTAGATTCCATTTTAATAATTATAATAACTACCATTTATTCACTGTCTACTAGGTGGCAGGTGCTTTGCCAAACATTCTAATACGTATTATCTAATTTTAGTTTCATAACAATCTTCTGAAGTAGGTAATTGCAATTCCCATTGTACAGTTGGGAAAACTGAGACTTACGATGGTTATTAACTCACCCAAATGGGTTAGTAATGGTCCAAGGATTTAAATTAAGAGTTTAATGCTAATTATTCCACTATTACCCACTGCATAAGAATATACACACTTAGAGAAACACTGTTCTACAACATTTATATGTTTATTGTGGCTTTTCAATTTTATTTCAAAATACTTTTGTACAGTAACTATTTCTTTTTATCTTTTCAAAGTTGATATGTATAAATTTATGAAATCAATGTATCTATCTTGGTCTTGAGCTCTTTCATATCCCACTGATGTGACCTGCAGGTCACTTCACTCCTCTTGTTTTTTCAGTATTTCTTCACTGCACCTGGATTGCTGTTTTTGGAGTTTCCTTTACTGGCCCCCCCTTTTTTTTCTTCATTTCAGATATTTTGTCATTTATCTGGCAAATCTGGCAGGATGGTTACTCTTCTACTATTTTCTCATAAGTGAAAAATATTTATTCTAAGAAATATGGAAATTTGAAGGCCTTTCTTTACTTTAAAAGCATACTGAAAATATTCAATCTGAGTACTATTTGCAGTAGAGTTTAAGAAATCTAACAAAGATGATTGAAAGTTAAAAAAAGACTATTTCTAAGTCAAGGTGGTGGTTTAAGCACCAGTGATGGACTGAAAAACCTCTGCCTCTATTTAAAACACATGGAGATGACAGAGAAAATCATTTGAGTTCATGGCTGAATCCAAAAATAAAAAGGAAAACTCAGAGGATCAGAAATAGAGAAGAGAATCAAGTTGGTAAGTAGGAGTTGAAGCCAAGAAATCTCAAAAGAAACTATTATAGGGGGAAAAGGTGTGAAAGGATCCACAGAACGCAGGAAAGGAGATAAAAAGAACAGAAGAATTGTTGTAAATATAAAATACATAATTGAATGCCATAAATAAGTCCAAATATGTCAGCAGTCACAGATAATAAATACATCGAAAATGGAGTTACTGAGATTACATTTTCAATGATGCAGCTATGTGTTGTTGTAAGAGACATACTTAAGCCAAAACGACACAGAAAATGACAAAAAATTCATAACCCATTAAGATGATATAAAATCATGCATTTGCATGTCCCTAACAATATGCTATGAAATATAAAAAGCCAAAGTTGGTAGAATTAAAAGGAACCAGCGTACTTAAAATCATGGGGGAAATTATTAATATACTTCACTCAAATTCTGACATAAGAAAACAGTAAATATAAAGATTTGAGTAATAAAATTCACAAGATTGATTTGATGAATAGACAGATCTCTCTGCGTCTGAAAATTAGAGAATATACATTATGTTCTAGGTATGAGATTTCTCATTATAATTTCAAATGGATCATATATTACACCACAAAGTCTCAACAAATTCCAAAGACCCAATACTGTTGAAGTTAACACAGCAGGCCTGAGACTGCCTTCTAGAGGCCAGTCTGGAAGTTTGGCCTTGGCCAGTATCTAGAAAATTGGATTTGGGGAGGATTCCCACACTATTACCTGGTAAGACTGGCTCACTGAACCTAAGAGCATTTATGCAAACAATATGGTTTTCTGCTGAACACCTGCTTTCCTCCTGGGAATGCGGAATTTCAGTGCATCTTAGGCAGAAGGTGTCTACTAACCAACCTCCAGTAAAAACCCTGGGCACGTGATCTCTAAGGAGCTTCCCTGGTAGGAAACATTTCACCCGTGTTGTCACAACTCACTGCTGAAGGAATTAATCACATCCTCTGTGACTCCACTGAAGAAAGCACTTGGAAGCTTGTGCCTGGTTTCTTCTGGACTTTGCCGCATGTACCTTTTCCTTTTGCTGATTTTCCCTTGAATCCGTTTACTGTAAGAACTCACAGCCATGAATAGGACTATATGCTGAGTCCTGTGAGTCCTCTGGAGAATCACTGAATCCGGGATGGGTCTTAGGGACGCCTGACACAGTTGATGGCAAAAATGGGATTTACTAAAATGACTGACTCACTGAAATATGACAAAAGCATTGTCTGGGAAAAGGAAGGATGAAGGAATATGGGCATGACACATCTTTGGTGCTTGGGTAGTTATGGGGTAACCAGCAGTGTGAAACAGCAGCTCAACTGTTCTTGTGAGAGGGAAAAGTTATCTATGGAATTAAAAATGAATAGATTCAACCATATATGAACTGGCTTGCTGGTTCCCCTGGCTGATTTTGGCCATGCTGGCTAAAGGGAGAGAAAAGTGCAACCCAGATGATGCCCTTTGGTTTTTCTCCTCTTCCTCTAAGTAAAAGGAGAAAGGGCCCAAACATTCCTAAAGGTGAGCTTTGAGGGAGCCCAAAATGCTAAAAGTTCACATTGTTCTTTCCTCCAAGTTGGAAGAAAAATGGTTAAATCAGTGCCCAGGGGAAGCCAAGCTTTAGATAAACCAGAGGGGGAAAAAATTAAAGGGGAAAAACACTCGAAACCATTACTGAGCAATCATCTAGACAGATGCTTCTCAAACTTAAATGATATACAGGGCATCTGAGAATCATATTAAAGTGTGGATTCTAATTTAGTAGGTCTGAGGTAGATATGAAGATTTTGCTAGTCCCTGGACCACAATTTGATTCTAGATCACAATCTCTGAACAAATTCAAAAATCAAAAATATAAACATAGCTAAAACTCCTAAATACTGGGGAATTAAAAATAAATAATTTTTAAATAATCTAGATGTTTAAAAACCACTTCTGTATTATCTCTGCATTTAAAAACCAGAAGATTTTTAGGAGAATTAGTAGAATCATGAATTATTTAAAACTAAAAAACAAAAAAAGCAGTACCTATAAAGCAACTGGAAGTCAGCTAAAGCAGTATTAACAGGAAAAGTCACAGACTTTAAATGCATAGATCATACGGTTAAAAAGTTAAAAAAATTTTTTAGGATTTTATCCATTAATTTGACAGAGAGAGCACGCACGAGTGGGGGGAGGGGCAGAGGGAGAGGGAGAAGCAGAATTTCTGCTGAGCAGGGGTCCAGACTCAGGACTCAATCCCAGGACCCCAAGATCAAGATCTGAGCCAAAGGCAGATGCCTAACCAACTGAGCCACCCAGGTGCCCCCAAAATTAAAATTTAATTAGCCAAATTTTCAATTCAAGAAAGTAAAAGCAAATAAATATACTAAAATCAAGTAAAAAATGAAATAAATATTAAAACAGAAATGAAACAGAAAACAAAATAGACATGATTGATAACATTAAACACCAGTGGTTTTTTTCCTCAAGAAACTAAGACACAAATCTCTTATAAAAGTGATTTTTAGGGGCGCCTGTGTGGCTTAGTTGGTTAAGTGTCTGCCTTTGGCTCAGGTCATGATCTCAGGGTCCTGGGATTGAGCCCCACATTGGGTTCCCTGCTCAGCGGGGAGCCTGCTTCTCCCTCTGCCTCTGCCATTCACCTGCTTGTATTCTCTCACTCTCTCTGTCAAATAAATAAAATCTTTAAAACAAAACAAAACAAACACCTGATTTTTAGAAAAGGAGAGGAGGGACAAATATTAGAAATAAAACAGGGGTCAAAATTA
This sequence comes from Callorhinus ursinus, assembly GCF_003265705.2. Classification (NCBI taxonomy): domain Eukaryota; kingdom Metazoa; phylum Chordata; class Mammalia; order Carnivora; family Otariidae; genus Callorhinus; species Callorhinus ursinus. The sequence continues at coordinate 57,296,321 of NW_027397069.1, read as the reverse complement.
CTATATAGCAGAAATTCAAAAACAGTGTAAGAATAACTTTAATAAGTCAATCATTTTAAAAACTTAAATGAAAACAGAGGCACCTGAGTGATTCAGCTGGTGGAGCATATAACTCTTGATTTTGGCTCAGGTCACGATCTCAGGGTTGTGAAATGGAGATCCAGGTTAAGCTCCTTGCTCAGCGGGGAGTCTGCTGGAGATTCTCTCTCCCTCTGGGTCTGCCCCACCCCCCAACCCCCATGCTCTCTCCCGCTCTCTAAAATAAACCTTAAAAATATCAATTTAAAAAATTGATTTAAAAAGGGAAAACCTGAATAAAACAACATTGCATTAAAAATTATATTTAGTCTGTCTTTCTTACCACCTCCCTCCAAAAGAACAAGATGACATTGTTGCCAAATCTATAAGAAATATTTTCTGTCTTTTATAAATTCTTTTAGATAATGGTAAAAAAGAGAAAAATTTACAGCTCATTTACTAGCACTAATATAATAGATTCCCAAATTGCAAAAATATAATAAAAGATAACTTTATACCAATGTCACTTAGGAATATAGATGTTAAAATTTGAAGTATTTGCAAAGTAAATCCAGCAGTAGAAAAAATACATATCAATATGAAGTTCCATTTATCTCGGAAATGCAAGAATAATCTTATATCAGAAATCTATATTAATGTAATATATCATATTTACAGATTAAGAGAGACATACCTTGTAATCATCTCCATAAGTGCAGGAAAAAAAATTTACTAAAATTCAGTATATATTCACAGTTTTAAGAGCCAAGTAAAACTAAGAACTTCTTTTTTTACTTTTTTTTTTTTTTTAGAGAGAGAGAGAGAAGGCACATGTCAGTGGGATGCAGAGGGGCAGAGGGAGAGAGAGAGAATCTTAAGTGGACTCTACACCCAGCACAAAGCCTGACAGAGGGGTTCAATCTCACAAACTTGAGATCATGACTTGAGCCAAAATCAAGAGTTGGACATTTAACTCACTCAGCCACCCAGGAGCCCTGGAAACCTTCTTAACTTGATGAAGGGAACCTACCAAAATACCTACCAGGTGTAAGTGTCCTCCATTTTTTCAAAGTTTGCATTATGCCACTTCACTTTTATGAAAAACCCATGTCAGCACCTGTTTTTGCTAAGTGAAAACAATCTGAAGAGGATTTTCACTTTTATGAAGAAAAGGAATAAAGCAAAAATACTGTTCAGCATTTATTTTGCAATGAGTATTTATGGAGGCAGCACACACTCTGAGCAGTGAGAGTGATACCACCACACTCCTACCCTGGGAAATACGCTTAGCATCTCAGCATCAAGCCACTGTAGCTTTGAACTGTGTCTGTGAGCATCTGTGGTTTATCTTGATTTATTTTGTGCATCCATTAGCAAGATGTGTCCTAAGATACCAGAAAAGGCTAAGATGGGTTATTTTTTCAGGTCTGGGAATGCTCTAAAAATTTTCCATATAAATTAATGGTAATTGCTTCTTTATTTCACACCATTTTGGCTTACAAAAATTTTCATAGGAATGCTCTACTTTCAGATAGCAGGAAACCTGTACATCATATTAGTGTTGAAATGTTGTTAGCACTCCCTTTAAAGCCAGGAACTAAATAAAATGTCCATTATCCTCTGTTCCTATTTAACACCGTACTATAGGGCTTAGCCAGTGCAGTAAGAAAAAGAAATCAAATATATTGGGATAAAAACAGAAGAAACAAAACTTTCCTTACTTGCAGATTAGAAAAATCCAGGTAAATCTACAGGCTAGAACCTAAAATTAATGAGAGTTCAGGTAAATTGCCAGATACAAATCCAACATAAAAAAATCAATAGCTAAATGGAGGATGCAAGTTGAAATCTTTAGCATAATTGCTACAGGGGAGGAAGGAATTATATTGTAAAATTTCAATCAAACCAAAATAAAATGTCAGTAAGGATACAGAAGATTTGAATAAAACAATTTAAAAATGACCTAACAGATACAGAGCACTGTTCACAACAATGCTTAATACACTTCCAGTTGCACGGAAAAGATTTGATAAAATTGACCGAATTGTGGACCACAAGGCAAGTATAAACAAATTTCTAAGAACTAAAAAAGAATACATAATATATTCTCTGACCATAATGCAATACAAGCAGAAATCAACTCCTAAAAGATAATTACAAAATACTCATATGTTTAGAAATAAGAAAGTATACTTCTACATAATACATGGATCAAAGAACTAACCACAATGGAAAATAGAAAACATTTTGAACTAAATAATGATAAAAATACTACATATAAAAATTTGTGGGATGAAGCTAAAAAATTCTTAGAGGGAAAATATAGCCTGAAATACCAAATAGAAAAGAAAAAATTGAAAACCTATGAGTTAATCATTCCTCTAAAGAAGTTTTTTAAAAAGAACAAATTAAACCAAAGAAAGTGGAAGAAAGGAAACACTAAATATAATAGTAATTAATGAACTAGGAAACAAACAAGAGAAACAATCAAGCCAAAAAAACTTGGTACTTTAAAATGACTAATAAAATTGACAAAACTCTGGTGAGACTAATCAAAAGAAAACAAGAAAATAATGTAAGAATGAAACAGGGACCACCATGACAGACCTTAGAATACAATGATATTTTGAACAATGTGATGCCAAGACATGTGAAAATTTAGATAAAATGGACAAGTGCTTGGAAAAATACACCCTACCAAAAATGGGTAGAATAAATAAAACTGTAAATAATTCTATATCTAATAAAGAAACTGAACCACAATTTAAAAACTTCCCCACAAAGAAAATGAGGCCAAATCCCCACACTGAGGCCAATGTGGCTTCACTACAGAATTCCACATTATATTTAAGGAAAAACACGTCAACTTACACAATCTCATTGAGAGAATTTTAAAAAAGAGGAAACACAACCCAATTCTGGTTTATGAAGCCAAAATTTGAAAAGAATATTATGAGAAAAGAAAAATTATACCCAATCATACTTATGACATGGATACAAAAATTCTTAAGGTTAAATTTTAATTAATTAAAATTAAATATCCAGCAATTTATGAAAAACAATAGAGCACAACAAAATTGTGTCTATTCTAGGAATATAAGGATAATCCACCAATGCAATCAATCATACTAATAGAATAAAGGTAAAAATTATATCATCTTAAGGACTCAAAAACCTTTTGATAAAATTTAACATCCACTGATGATAAAAACTTAGCAAATTAAAGAAATTTCTTAATCTGATAGTATCTAAAATACACAAGGGGTGCCTGGGTGGCTCAGTCAGTTGAGTGTCCAACTCTTTCTGCTCAAGTCTTGATCTCAGGGTCGTGAGATTGAGCCCTGCATGGGGCCCTACAGAGTCTGCTTGTCCCTCTCCTTCCCCCTCTAACCACCTCCCCCACTTGTGTGTATGCTCTCTTTTGCAAATGAACAAATTAAATAAATAAAATACACACATACACACACCCTAAAGTAATTGGTGAGAGACTTGAAAGCTTTTCTTTTTAAAGCAGGAACGGAACAAGGATGACTGCTATCACCATTTCTAATTCAACACTGGACCAAAGGTTTGAGCCAGTGCTAGAAAAAAAAAAAATTGAAGCGGAAGAAATGCAACTGATTATTTTCATATGAGGTAAGCATGTACCATAACATCCAAAAGAATTTACAGATAAACTGGACTAAGAAAGTTTGGTGAGGTTGCTAATTGTAAGTTTAATAAAACAAATTGCATGCCAGAGCAACAGTAAACATTTAGAAAATAAAAATTTTCAAGGGATATCATTTATAATAGTATCAAAAATATCTAGGAATAAATCTAACCAAAAATATATAAGCTTTCTCTTTTTTAAGTTTATTTTTTAGTAATCTCTATACCCAACATGGGGCTGGAAAAGAACCCCACAAACATAGTGATTCAAAGGGACCCATGCACCCCAGTGTTTATAACAGCAATGTCCCCAATAGTCAAAATATGGAAAGAGCCCAGATGTCCATCAACAGATGAATGGATAAAGACGATGTGGTATATATACACAATGGAATATTACTTAGCCATCAAAAAGAATGAAATCTTGCCATTTGCAACAATGTGGATGGAACTAGAGGGTATCATGCCAAGTAAAATAAGTCAATCAGAGAAGACAAATACCATATGATTTCACTCATATGTGGAATTGAAGAAACAAAGCAGATAAACGTATGGGAAGGAAAAAAAAAGAGAGGAAAGCAAACTATAAGAGACTTTTTTTTAAAGATTTTATTTATTTATTTGACAGAGAGAGAGATAGTGAGAACAGAAACACAAGCAGGGGCAGTGGGGGAGCGAGAAGCAGGCTTCTTGCTGAGCAGGGAGCCCAATCCGGGGCTTGATCCCAGGAGCCTGGGATCATGACCTGAGCTGAAGGCAGACACTTAATGACTGAACCACCCAGGTGTGCCCCATAAGAGACTCTTAAGAATAGAGAACAAACTGAGGGTTGATGGAGGGAGGGAGATGGGGTATGGGCTAAATGGGTGATGGATATTAAGGAGGGCACTTGTTATGATGAACACTGGGAGTTATATGTAAGTGATGAGTCACAAAATTCTACTCCTAAAGCCAATATTACACTATATGTTAACTAACTAGAATTTAAATACAATTTCGAGAAAAAACAAAACCCCAAACAATTGTGAAAAAGAACAAGAGGGCTCCTTTGACTGGAAATCAGGACTTATTAGAAAACTATGGTAAATTAAATAGTTGTGTGACAGGCACACAGATAGATGAAAGATCAATGAACAGAATAGAAAGTTCAGAAACTGAACCATGCCCCTTGGCATTAAAGAAATAAAAGTCTTTCCAATCAGTATGCTGAAACAATTAGATAACCATAGGGAAAAAGATGAAACTTGACCCTTGCATCACACACACACAAAAATCAATTCCAAATGGATATCATGGGAGAATGTCTTCTTACACTCAGGGAAAGATTTCTTAATTGGGTTACAAAAACACTAACCTTATAAAGAGAAAGAATGATATACACTACGTTAGAACTAAGAATGTCTGTTAACCAAAAGATACTCATAAAACACAAAAAGGCAAAATACAGAGCAGAAAATGTTTCTTGCAATACATATAACAAGTAACAGAGTTGAAATCCAGAATACGTAAAGAACTCCTACAATTCGATTGGGAAAAAAACCCAAAAATACAGGAGAAAAAATGGGTCAGGAGAAAAATGGGCAAGGAAATTAAAGAGTTACTTCATAACAAAGGATATCCAAGTGCCTAATAAGCCTGTGATGAAAACTTTCCCAATTTTATTAGTAATAATAGAAATGCAAATTAAATCCATAATGAGATTCAACTAAACACCCACACACACCCAGTGGCTAAAAATAAAAAGACTAAGAATTCTAATTGTTGGTAAAGATATGGAACACATGGAAATTTCAAACAATGCCAATGGAGTGTAAATTGGTACAACTGGTTTTGGACATCATCTATTCAAGTTTGAGATTCATTATCCTAAACACGAACGTTATATTCCAAGGTACATACTCAATAGAAATGTGAGAACATGTGCAACAAGGAACATATATTTATAATAGCAACATTATCTATAGTAGTAAAAACTGGAAACAATCCAAATGTAATATTAAAAACCAGCTTCCATTTGTAGCAGCAATATGTCTAGGAATGAATTTAACAAAGATATGCAAGACCATATGAAACATTGCGTGTCAACTATACTAAAAAAGATATGCAAGACATTATGAAGGAAAGTATAAATTCTTATTGAAAAATAACCAAACACTTCCAAGAAAGATTGCAGAGTAGGATGTTCCTAGGTTCAATTTGTCCCACAGATAGACCTAGATAACACTCACATCAGTGCAAATAAACCAGAAAATGACCTGAATACTGGTAGAGCAGACTCTTCACAACTAAATGTAGAGAACAGGCCACACTGAAGAGGGTACGAAGGGAAGAGATGCAGTTTGGAGCCAAACTGACCCTCAGGACTGTCTGTGGGAGGATAGGACACCACTGGTGTAGACAGGACAGAGAAGGAGACCCCACAACAGGCACCCCAGGCATGGGGGATCTACACTGGGAAGATGAATCCCCATAATATTTGGCTTTGAAAACCAAAGGAGCCTAACTTCACTAGTTCTTACAATCAGTAGGCTTAACTCCTGGAACTTTAAAAATCAGCTGGCCAGGCTCAGGGAAATCCTGAGGACTATAAGAAACTGAGTTCCCACCCTTAAAGAGACAGCACAATAGCCCAGCTAAGATACAGCATGGAAGCAGCAGTTTGAAAAACACTTGAGATACATGGGAGGGAGATTTATTTACTAATCTTAGAGCCTGTGCTGGAGGGGCAGGGATCTTCAGGAGACTTTTCCAAGAACAAAAGAGCTGGCAGGTACTGTTTTGCTCCCCAGCCCCCCAGTCTAGATATACAACATCTGGGGAACCAGTGTAACACAAACACTCTCCATTTTGCTTACTAACAGTGCACTCCACCCTGGAGCTCTTCTGCAGATCCACCCCTCCAGCCTGCCTCGAAAGCAAGTTTTGGGGGACTATAGGTCCCCTCTAGCAGAGGGCTGACATGGACCTTGCTAGCACCACATGTCCCACCCTGCATTCTTCTGCAGACCCACCTCCTCCAACACACACTTGTTGGATGTCCATCCAAAGTGGTGTCACAGGGGCGCCTGGGTGCCTCAGTCAGTTAAGCGTTTGCTTTAGGCTCAGGTCATGATCCCAGGGTCCTGGGATCGAGCACTGTATCAGGCATCAGGCTTTCTGCTCAGCAGGCAGTCTGCTTCTCCCTCTCCTCCCCTCATTCATGCTTGAGCTCTCTCCCCCGCCCCTCTGAAATAAATAAAATCTTAGGGAAAAAAAACTAAACAAACTAAAAACAAAGTGGTGCCACAGCTGTGGCAGTGGACAAGCAGTCCTGACAGGGGCCAGCACCGCTCCAAAGTGACTCCTGCCCCAGAGAGAGGGAAAGTAGACCCCATACACCAGCAGTTTGACTTAGCCCCAGCAGTGGGCTGGGGGCAGACATGGGGTCTGACTTTTAGTACTGTCCACCAATAAAAGCTTTTCAGGGGAAAACATAGGGTAAGTGCCTACAGTTTGGTGCTACTGCATCTCTGGTAAATACCTGGTCTGACTAAAATCAAGTCCAAGGAGGCTCCAGACAGGCCCACTAACAACACAGGAACAAAACCTGCCCACAACAGGCAAAGATGACTTGTAGATGACTGGACTGAAGGAAAAAGTGGCAAAGACACAACCATAGGGCACACACAACACACATGGGAGACACCCCTGAAGTACCCGGTTCTGGTAAACAGGGAACACTGCACTTCAGGGTACTACAGGACTTCTTCTTCATAAGGCCACTACTTTCAAGAGCAAGAGACATAGCTGACTTTCCTAACACATAGAAACAGACAGATAAGAAGAAGAGACAGAAGAATATGCCCCAAATGAAAGAACAGGACAAAAATCACAGCAAGAGAGCTAAATGAAACAGAGATAAGTAACATGTCCAATAGAAAATTTAAAGTAATGGCCATAAAGATACTGGACTTGAGAAAAGAGTGTAGGAACTCAGTGAGACCCTCAACAAAGAGATAGGAAACATAAAAAAGAACCAACCAGAGATGAAGAACTCAATAACTGAAATTAAAATACATTAGATGGAATAAATAATATATTAGAGGAAGAAGAATGGATCAGCGACCTGGAGGACTGAGTAATGGAAAGCAATCAAGCTGAATAGAATGAAGAAAAAGGACTAGTTAAAAAATGAGACTATATTAAGGGAACGCGGCAATACCATCAAGCATAATAACATTCACATTATAGGGATGCCAGAAAGAAGAGAGAGAGAAAAGGGGGCAGAAAATTTGATGAAATAATAGCTGAGAAATTCCCCAATTCTGAAAAGGACACAGAAATCCAGGTCCAGGAGGCACAGAGAACCCCCAACAAACTCAATCCAAGGATATCCATACCAAGATATGCAATAATTAAAATGGCAAAAAGTAGTGATAAAGAGAGAATTTTAAAAGCAGCAAGAAAAAAGGAAACAGTTACATACAGGGACCTCCCCCCCCCCCCAAATATCAGCTGGTTTTTCAGCAGAAACGTTGCAGGACAGAAGAGAGTGTCATGATATATTTAAAGTGCTGGAAGGAAAAGACATGCAGCCAAGAATACTCTATCCAGCAAGGCTACCATTCAGACTAGAAGGAGAGATGAAGAGTTTTCCAGACAAATAAAAGATAAAGGAATTCATGGCCAGTAAACCAGCCCTACAAGAAATGCTAAAGGGTACTCTTTGAGTGGAAAGGAAAGAACACAAGTAGGAGTAAGAAAAGTAGGAAGCACAAAAGCAGTAAAAAATAAGTGCATCTATAAAAATAACTCAAAGGATTCACAAAATAAAAGAATGTAGAGTATGATACAGTGTACTTAAACCATGGGAGGGGAGAGGAGTAAAAATTTAGTGCTTTTAGAATGACAAACTTAAGTGACCATAAGCTTAATACAGACTGCTATATGCATAAAATGTTATATATGAATATAATAATAACCACAAATCAAAAACCAATAACAGATATACAAAAAACAAAGAGAAAGGAATCCAAGTATATCACTAAAGAAAGCAAACTAACCATGAGAGAAGAGAGTATCAGAAGAAGGGAAAAGAGAACCACAAAAACAACCAACAGAAAAACCCCAAGTAACCAAATGGCAATAAATACACAGCTATCAATAATTACTTTCAATTTAAATGGACTAAATGCTCTAATCAAAAGACATAGGGTGACAAAATGGATAAAAAAGCAAGGCCCATCTATGTACTGCTTACAAGAGACTCATGTCAGAACTAAAAACATAGGCACAATGAAAGTAAAGGGACGGGGAGGAGCCCAAGATGGCGGAAGAGTAGGAGATCTTAGTTTCGTCTGGTCCCAGGAATTCAGTTAGTAGCTATCAAATCATTCGGAACACCTGGGATTTCAACCAGAGATCTAAAAAAGAATAGCTGCAACTCTACAAACAGAAAAGCAACCACTTTCTGCAAGATAGAACGTACAGAGAAGTGAATCCGAGGCAATAGATGGGAAGATAAACCATGGGTGCGGGGAGCCTCTGTCAGCCATCATCCAGAAAGTGACATAGCAGCAGAGTGCAAAATCAGAACTTTTAGAAGTCTGCTCTGGTGAGGGACGCCCTGGCCAGAAAGGGACTCAAGTGGCTAAGTGGGGGCAGAACTCTAGGTGGGACAGTGAGGTTTCAGGACCCTCGGGGTCACAGGAAGACTGGGGATGCCTGAGTGCCACAGAGCTCCCAGGCATCAGAGTGGGGAAGCTGGCTGCAATCACCAAGCCCAGGAGTGGGCTCTCAGCCCTGGGATTGCCATAAACCACCAACAGAGGAGCGGTCCAGTGACTGCTCTCCGAGCAGGGGCCCAAGATGTGGCAGAATCAGTGAAACCCCAGGAGGAGTGGCACAGGTGCGAGCCATAGGAATCTGCAAGGTTTGGAGACTCAAAACAGCGTCCTATGCCTGAGATAGAAATGCTCGGTCACGGGCTGGGTGAACATGGAGTGCAGACAGAGGCCAGGGAGACAGGAGTAATTGACTGCTTTTCCCTGAGGGTGCACTGAGTAGTGGGGCCATAAGCTCTTGGCTCCAGGCTGGAGATTGGGAGGCTGCCATTTTCATTCTCATCCTCTAAAGCTGCAGAGAGCCTTGAGGGAACAAAGGCCATAAAGAGCAAACCAGAGTAGGTTATTTAGCCTGGCCCCCTAGCAATCCCTTGGGCAAAGACACTTGAGAATCAAAGCAACAGGCCCCTCCCCTAGAAGATCAGCAAGAACATCCAGCCAAGACCAAGTTTACCTATCAATGAGAACCGCAAAACTCCAGCTCTAGGGCAATACCATGACCAAGTGGGATTTAGTCATGGGCTGCAAGGTTGGTTCAACATCTGCAAATCAATGTGATATACTACATTAATAAAAGAAAGGACAACAACCATATGATCCTCTCAATAAATGCAGAAAAAGCATTTGACAAAGTACAGCATCCTTTCTTGATTAAACCTCTTCACAGTATAGGGATAGAGGGTACATACCTCAATATAATAAAAGCCATCTACAAAAAATCCCACATTGAACATCATTCTCAATGGAGAAAAACTGAGAGCTTTTCCCCTAAGGTCAGGAACACAGCAGGGACGTCCACTCTCACCACTACTGTTCAACATAGTACTAGAAGTCCTAGCCACAGCAATCAGACAACAAAAAGAAATAAAAGGCATCTGAATCGGCACAGAAGAAGTCAAACTCTCACTCTTTGCATATGGCATGATACTCTATGTGGAAAACCCAAAAAACTCTGCCCCAAAATTGCTAGAACACATACAGGAATTCAGCAATATGGCAGGATATAAAATCATGCACAGAAATCAGTTGCAATTCTATACACTAACAATGAGACAGAAGAAAGAGAAAATAAGGAGTTGATCCCATTTACAATTATCTCCCAAACCATAAGATACCTGGAAATAAACCTCACCAAAGAGGCAAAGGATCTGTACTCAGAAAACAATAGAACACTCATGAAAGAAATTGAGGAAGACACAAAGAAATGGAAAAACATTCCATACTCATGGAATGGAAGAACAAATATTGCTAAAATGTCTATGCTAGAGGGACTGGGAAAGATGGTGGAGGAGTAGGGGACCCTATTTCAACGGGTCCCCGGAATTGAGCTGGATATCTAGCAGACCATTCTAAGCACCCACGAAACCAGCCTGAGATGTAAGAAGATCTGGATCTCTACAAACAGAATATCGCAGGTGGTTGGTTTCGAGGTACGAAGCGGGGAGCCATGATTCCGTGGGCAGATATCAGAGGATAAACAGCAGCGGGAGGGTGCCTGGCCATGGGGATCCTACACCGCCGGTGAGCGACAGCCTCCCGCGCTGGTGATGGGGCACAGACTCACAGACCGGTAGTGGCCGGGAAAGGACTTTAGGGCAGCCCCTGGGGCGGAAACCCAGAGTGGTGGGGTCGCGCGTGTGATCTGGGAGCGGCTGGCGGTTTTAGAAGCAGAAAGGGCAGAAACGTGCTCCAACCTGGAGGCAGGAGTGGGGGCGGTACAGAGGGGCACACAACCCAGGCCGCTGCAGTTTATATCAGCACAGACTGAAACGGAGACAGTGTGGCCTGGAGAACTCACTGAAGAACAGACTGCGGTCTCTCTGCTCTGAGGCAGAGGGTTGGAAATGGTCTCTTCTGCTCTGACTCGCAGAAGAGACGCGGAAAGCCGCCAGGGAAAGCTGCCAGAGAACAAAAGCCCCCAAAACTCATTCCCGCTGAGCCCAGCCCCCACCACAGGGGGGCAGGGCAACTCCACCCAAACAGGGTTGCCTGAGTAACAGTGCGGCAGCCCCCTCCCCCAGAAGACAGGCTGGGAAAACAAGAGGCCAGCAACCCTAAGGTCCCTAGAAAACAGGTGCATCTTGCTTGGGTTCTGGTCAATAATTTGGACTCTATACATTCCCTCAACCACCCATCAACAGAATGACTAGGAGGAGGAGCCCCCAAAATAGAAAAGACTCAGAGATTATGACTTATGCTGCAGATTTACAAATGGACGCAGATATAACCAAGATGTCGGAGATGGAATTCAGGCTAGCAATTCTGAAGACAATGGCTAGAATGGAGAAATCAATTAGGGCAACATAGAATCTCTAAGGGCAGAAATGAAAGCTGAACTGGCAGAACTTAAAAATGCTATCAATGAGATCCAATCCAATCTAGATAATCTAACAGCTAGGGTAAGTGAGCAGAAGAACGAATAAGCGCCCTGGAAGACAATATAACAGATAAAAAGGGAAAAGAGGAGGCCAGGGAAAAACAACTCAAAATCCATGAAAATAGAATCAGAGAAATAAGTGACACCATGAAGCATTCCAATGTCAGAATAATTGGAATCCCGGAGGAAGTGGAGAGAGAGAGAGGACTAGAAGATGTATTTGAGCAAATCGTAGCTGAGAACTTCCCCAATCTGGGGAATGAAACAAACATTCGCGTCCTAGAGGCAGAGAAGACCCCTCCCAAGATCAAGGAAAACAGGCCAACACCCCAGCATGTAATAGTAAAACTTGCAAATCTTAGAACCAAGGAAACCATCTTAAGGGCAGTTAGGGGGAAGAGATTCCTTACGTTCAGTCAGACTTATCCACAGAGACCTGGCAAGCCAGAAAGGCCTGGCAAGACATATTCAGGGTACTAAATGAGAAGAACATGCAGCCAGGAATACCTTATCCGGCAAGGCTTTCATTTACAATGGATGGAGAGATGTAGAGCTTCCACGACCGGCAGAAACTGAAAGAATATGTGACCACTAAGCCGGCCCTGCAAGAAATATTAAGGGGGGTTCTATAAAAGGAGAAAGACCCCAAGAGTGATATACAACAGAACTTTACAGGGACAATCTATAAAAACAACGTCTTCACAGGCAACATGATGACAATTAATTCATATCTTTCAATAATCACTCTCAACATGACTGGCCTAAATGCTCCCATAAGACAGCACAGGGTTGCAGATTGGATAAAAAGACAGGACCCATCCATATGCTGCCTACAAGAGACTCATTTTGAAGCTAAAGATACATCCAGACTGAAAGTGAAGGGATGGAGATCCATCTTCCATGCCAGGGGACCTCAAAAGAAAGCTGGGGTAGCAATTTTTATATCAGACAAATTAGATTTTAAACTAAAGTCTGTAAGTAGAGACACAGAAGGACCCTTATCATTCTTAAAGGGTCTATCCAACAAGAAGATCTAACAATTGTAAATATCTACACACCCAACATGGAAGCAGCCAACTACATAAGCCAACTGTTAACCAAAATAAAGAGTCATACTGATAACAATATGTTAATTGTAGGAGACCTCAATACTCCACTCTCAGCAATGGACAGATGATCTAAGCAGAAAATCAACAAGGAAACAAGAGCTTTGAATGATACACTGGACCAGATGGACCTCATAGATATTTACAGAACATTCCACCCTAAAACAACAGAATACTCATTCTTCTGGAGCGCACATGGAACTTTCTCCAGAATAGACCACATATTGGGTCACAAATCAGGTCTCAACTGATACCAAAAGATTGAGATTATTCCCTGCATATTCTCAGACCACAATGCTTTAAAACTGGAACTCAGTCACAAGAAAAAATTTGGCAGAAATTCAAACTCTTGGAAGCTAAAGACCACTCTGCTCAAGAATGTTTGGGTCAACCAGGAAATCAAAGAAGAACTTAAACAATTCATGGAAATCAATGAGAACAAAAACACATCGGTCCAAAACCTGTGGGATACTGCAAAGGCGGTCCTCAGGGGGAAACACATAGCCATCCAAGCCTTACTCAAAAAAATAGAAAAATCCCAAATTCACCAACTAACTCTACACCTTAAAGAATTAGAGAAAAAGCAACAAACGATGCCTAAGCCACCCATTAGAAGAGAAATAATTAAAATTAAAACAGAGATCAATGAATTGGAAACCAGAAACACATTAGATCAGATCAACGAAACTCGAAGTTGGTTCTTTGAAAGAATTAATAAGATCGATAAACCACTGACCAGACTTATCCAAAAGAAAAGAGAAAGGACCCAAATTAATAAAATTATAAATGAAAGGGGAGAGATCACGGCTAACACCAAGAAAATAGAAACAATTATTAGAAATTATTATCAACAACTATATGCCAATAAACTGAGCGATCTGGATGAAATGGATGCCTTCCTGGAAACCTATAAGCTGCCAAGACTGAAACAGGAAGAAATTGACAACCTGAATAGGCCAATAACCAGTAACGAGATTGAAGCAGTGATCAAAAACCTCCCCAAAAACAAGAGCCCAGGGCCTGATGGATTCCCTGGGGAATTCTACCAAACTTTCATAAAGAAATAATACCTATTCTACTGAAGCTGTTTCAAAAAATAGAAACAGAAAGAAAGCTTCCAAACTCATTCTATGAGGCCAGCATTACCTTAATTCCCAAACCAGGCAAAGACCCCACCAAAAAGGAGAATTTCAGACCGATATCCCTGATGAATATGGATTCCAAAATCCTCAAAAAAATCCTAGCTAATAGGATCCAACAATACATTAAAAGGATCATCTACCACGACCAAGTGGGATTTATCCCTGGGATGCAAGGGTGGTTCAACATTCGCAAATCAATCAACGTGATAGAACACATTAATAAGAGGAAGGAGAAGAACCATATGGTCCTCTCAATTGATGCAGAAAAAGCATTTGACAAAATACAACATCCTTTCCTGATTAAAACTCTTTAGAGTATAGGGATAGAGGGAACATTCCTCAAGTTCATAAAATCCACCTATGAAAAACCCACAGCGAATATCATCCTCAATGGGGAAAAGCTGAGAGCCTTTCCCTTAAGATCAGGAACACGTCAAGGATGCCCACTCTCTCCACTATTGTTCAATATAGTACTAGAAATCCTAGCAACAGCAATCAGAAAACAAAAAGAAATAAAAGGTATTCAAATTGGCAAAGAAAAAGTCAAACTCTCTCTTTTCACAGATGACATGATACTTTAAGTGGAAAACCCAAAAGACTCCACCCATAAATTGCTAGAACTCATACAGCAATTCAGTAATGTGGCAGGATACAAAATCAATGCACAGAAATCAGTTGCTTTCTTATACACTAACAATGCAACTGTAGAAAGAGAAATTAGAGAAACGATTCCATTTACAATAGCACCAAAAACCATAAGATACGTTGGAATAAACCTAACCAAAGAGGTAAAGGATCTATACTCTAGGAACTACAGAACACTCATGAAAGACATTGAAGAAGACACAAAAAGATGGAAAAATATTCCATGCTCATGGATAGGAAGAATAAGCATTGTTAAAATGTCTATGCTGCCCAGAGCAATCTATACCTTCAATGCCATCCTGATCAAAATTCCAATGACATTTTTCAAAGTGCTGGAACAAACAATCCTAAAATTTGTATGGAATCAGAAAAGACCCCGAATCACCAAGGAAATGTTGAAAAAGAAAAACAAAGCTGGGGGCATCACGTTGCCTGATTTCAAGCTCTATCACAAAGCTGTGATCTCCAAGACAGCATGGTACTGGCACAAAAACAGACATATAGACCAATGGAACAGAATAGAGAACACAGATATGGACCCTCAACTCTATGGTCAAATAATTTTTGACAAAGCAGGAAAAAACAAGCAATGGAAAAGACAGTCTCTTCCATAAATGGTGCTGGGAAAATTGGACAGCCACATGCAGAAAAATGAAACTCAACCATTCTCTAACACCATTCACAAAGATAAACTCAAAATGGATGAAAGACCTCAATGTGAGACAGGAATCCATCAAAATCCTAGAGGAGAACCTAGGTAATAACCTCTCTGACATCGGCCACAGCAACTTCTTTCAAGATACATCTCCAAAAGCTACTGAAACAAAAGCAAAAATGAACTTTTGGGACTTCATCAAGATAAAAAGCTTCTGCACAGCAAAGGAAACAGTCAACAAAACAAAGAAGCAACCCACAGAATGGGAGAAGATAGTTGCAAATGACACTACAGATAAAGGGCTGCTATCCAAGATCTATAAAGAACTTCTCAAACTCAACACCCAAAAAATAAATAATCAAGTCAAAAAGTGGGCAGAAGATATGAAAAGACACTTCTCTGAAGAAGACACACAAATGGTTAACAGACACATGAAAAAATGTTCATCATCATTAGCCATCAGGGAAATTCAAAACAAAACCACACTGAGATACCACCTTACACCAGTTAGAATGGCAAAAATGGACAGGGAAAGAAACAACAAATGTTGGAGAGGTTGTGGAGAAAGGGGAGCCCTCTTACACTGTTGGTGGGAATGCAAGTTGGTACAACCACTCTGAAAAACAGTATGGAGCTTCCTCAAAAATTTAAAAATAGAGCTACCCTATGACCCAGGAATTGCACTCCTGGGCATTTACCCCAAAGACACAGATGTAGTGAAAAGAAGGGCCATCTGCACCCCAATGTTCATAGCAGCAATGTCTGCAATAGCCAGACTGTGGAAAGAGCCGAGATGCCCTTCAACAGAGGAATGGATAAAGAAGATGTGGTCCATATATACAATGGAATATTACTCAGCCATCAGAAAGGATGAATCCCCAACTTTTACATCAACATGGATGGGACTGGAGGAGATTATGCTAAGTGAAATAAGTCAAGCAGAGAAAGTAAATTATCATATGGTTTCACTTATTTGTGTAACATAAGGAATAGCATGGAGGACACTAGGAGAAGGAAGGGAAAAATGAGGGGGAGGAATTGGAGGGAGAGATGAACCATGAGAGACTATGGACTCTGAGAAACAGGGTTTTGGGGGGCGGATTGGTTAGCCCAGTGATGGGTATTAAGGAGGGCATGTACTGCATGGAGCACTGGATGTTATATGAAAACAATGGATCATGGATCACCCATCAAAAACTAATGATGTATTGTATGGTGACTAACATAATAAAATTTAAAAAAAATGTCTATGCTACCTAGTGCAATCTACACATTCAATGCAATCCCTATCAAAATACCATCAACTTTTTTCACAGAGCTGGAACAAAGAATCCTAAAATGTGTATGGAACCAGAAAAGACCCCAAATAGCCAAAGGAATGTTCAAAAAGAAAACGAAAACTGGTGGCATCACAATTCTGGACTTTAAGGTCTATTACAAAGCTGTCATCATCAAGAAAGTATGGTACTGACACAAAAACAGACACATAGATCAATGGAACAGAACAGAGAACCCAGAAATGGACCCTCAACTCTATGGTCAACTAATCTTCGACAAAACAGGTTGGGAAAATTGGACAGCCACATGCAGAAGAATGAAACTGGACTATTTCCTTATACCATACACAAAAATAGACTCAAAATGGATGAAAGACCTAAATGTGAGACAGGAATCCATCAAAATCCTAGAGAAGAACATAGGCAGCAACCTCTTTGACCTCAGCCATAGCAACTTTCTTGCTAGACACATCTCCAAAGGCAAGGGAAACAAAGGCAAAAATGAACTATTGGGTCTTTATCAAAATAAAAAGCTTTTGCACAGCAAAGGAAACAGTAGACAAAACCAAAAGACAACTGGGAGAATGAGAGAAGATCCTTGCAAATGACATGTCAGATAAAGGGCTAGTGTCCAAAATCTATAAAGAACTTATCAAACTCAACACCCAAAGAACAAACAATCCAATCAAGAAATGGGCAGAAGAAATGAACAGACACTTCTCCAAAGACAACATACAAATGGCCAATAGACACATGAAACAATGCTCAACATCACTTGGCATCAGGGAAATCCAAATCAAGACCACAATGAGATACCACCTCACCAGTCAGAATGGCTAAAATTAACAAGTCAGGAAACAAGGGATGTTGGTAAGGATGTGGAGAAAGGGGAACCCTCTTACACTGTTGGTGGGAATGCAAGCTGGTACAACCACTCCGAAAAATAGTATGGAGGAGGGTATGTGCTATGGCGAGTGCTGTGAATTGTGCAAGACTGTTGAATCACAGATCTGTACCTCTGAAACAAATAATGCAATATATGTTAAGAAAAAAAAAGAAGAAGACAGCAGGAGGGGAAGAATGAAGGGGGGGAAAACGGAGGGGGAGACCAACCATGGAGACGATGGACTCTGAAAAACAAACTGAGGGTTCTAGAGGGGAAGGGGGGTGAGAAGATGGGTTAGCCTGGTGATGGGTATTAAAGAGGGCACATTCTGCGTGGAGCACTGGGTGTTATGCACAAACAATGAATCATGGAACACTACATCCAAAACTAATGATGTAATGTATGGTGATTAACATAACAATAAAAAATTAAAAAAAATAGTATGGAGCTTCCTCAAAAAGTTGAAAATAGAGCTATCCTACAACCCAGCAATTGCACTACTGGGTATTGACCCTAAAGACACAAATTAGTGTTCTGAAGGGGCACCTGCACTCAATTATAGCAGTAATGTCCACAATAGCCAAACTATGGAAAGAGCCCAGATGAATGGATAAAGAAGATGTGGTATATATATACGATGGAATACTACTCAACCATCAAAAAATGAAATCTTGCCATTTGCAATGACATGGATGGAACTAGAGAGTATTATGCTAAGCGAAATAAGTCAATCAGAGAAAGACAACTGTCATATGATCTTGCTGATATGTGGAATTTAAGAAATAAGACGGGATCATAGGAGAAGAGAGGAAAAAATAAAAGACGAAACCAGAGACGTAATCATAGGAAACAAAATGAGGGTTGCTGGAGGGGAGCGAGGTGGGGGATGGGGTAACTGGGTGATAGACATTAAGTAGGGCACATGATGTAATGAGCACTGGGTATTATATAAGACTGATGAATCACTGATCTCTACCTCTGAAACCAATAATACATTATATGTAACTTAATTGACTTTAAATGAAAAATCAAATAAAATATCACTAAAATTTTTCTGCATGCATATGGAAAAAATATTATGGAAAGAAGGTCCAGGTGGATAAGTGATTAAAAAAACACACACAACTACAATATGTGAAGAACTTACTAAGTATACTACTATGCACTTTATGTAGTTATAAAATTTATTCCTCAAAACAAAAAAAAGAAAAAAGAAAGTGAAGGGACAGAAAAGCATTTATCATGCAAATGGAAGTGAAAAGAACGCTGGGGTAGCAATACTTATATTGGACAAAATAGACTTTAAAACAAAAACTGTAACAAGAGACAAAGGAGGGCACTACATAATCATAAAGGGAAAAATCCAACACGAAGATAGAACAATTGTAAATATTTATGCATCCAACATGGGAGCACCCAAATACATAAAGCAGTTAATAACAAACATAAAGAAAGTAATCAATAGTAATATGATAATAGTAGGGGACTTTACCGCCCCACTTACACCAATGGACAGATAATCCAAACAGACGATCAGGAAGGGAAGAATGGCTTTGGACACATTGGACCAGATGGATCTAACAGATATATTTAGAACATTCTCCCCTAAAACAGTGGAAAACACATTATTTGCAAATGCACATGGAACATTCTCTGGATAGATCTCATGGTAGGCCACAAAACAAGTCTCAATAAATTTTAAAAGACTGAAGTCATACCATGCTTCTTTTCTGACCATGTTATGAAACTAAAAATCGACTACTGGAAGAAATCTGGAAAGAGCACAACACAAATACATGGAAGTTAAATAACGTGCTACTAAACAATGAATGGGTCAACCAAAACTCAAAGAGGAAATCAAGAAATACATGGGGAAAAACCAAAATGAAACAGTATGGAGGTTCCTCAGAATTCCTTAAAATTCTGTAGGTTCCTTAAAAATAAAATTACCATGTGATCCAGTAATTTTGCTACTTGGCATTTACTGAAAGAACATGAAAACACTAATTAAAAAAATATATGCACCCCTATGGTCATTGTAGCAGTATTTGCAATAGCCAAGGTATGCAAGTAATCCATGTCCCCCATCAAAGGAAGAGGTGATATATATATCTGTATATGTGTGTACACACACACACACACACACACACACACACACACACACACACACAATGGAATACTAGCCATAAAAGGATGAGGCTTTTACCATTTGTGACAACATGGATGGACCTAGAGGGTGTTTTGTTAAGTGAAATAAGTCAGAGAAAGGTAAATATCATATTATTTCAGTTATATGTGGATTCTAAAAAACAAAAGACAGAAACAGACATATAAATACAGAAAGCAAAGTGGTTGGTGCCAAAGGGAAGCAGGTGAGGGTTTGGATAAAATGGGTGAAGGGGAGTAGGAGATACAGGCTTCCAGTTACAGAATAAGTCAAGGGGATGAAAGGTACAGCACAGGGAACAGAGTCAATGGTATTGTCATTGAAGATAATGGAAAGCATTGCATAGTGACAGATGGTAGCTACGCTTGTTGGGAGCATAATATAATGTATAGACTTGTCAAATCACTATGTTGCACACATGAAACTAATGTCACATTGTGTATCAACTATGCTTTAATAAAAAATGTTTTAAATAAAAAAATTTCAGTAGTGTGGCATAAAGAACTCAGAGACCATCTCAAACTTCGATTAAAATTTTGTACGTGACTGAGAAGGGATTATAAATCAACAGGGAATAAATGAGCTTGTAATAGATGGTGTTAGGACAATTGTATATCCATATGGAAAAAAAAAAAACCTCCCTCCCCAAATCCCAATTAAAGACCTAAATGTAAAACCAAAACTTTAATATCTTATAAAGTATAATACCTTCACTACTTCAGTATGCAGGCTGGATTTCTTAAACATGACAAAAAGCACAAACCACACACACATACACGTGCAGAAAGACTAATAAATTTCACTCCATTCAAAATGATAAATACTTCTATATGACAAAATAAATCATAATCAAGTTAAAAGACAACACGTAGGAGTTGATAGTTGTAATATAAACTACTAACAGAAACAACAGCATGCATCTTTTACAGCTGACTAAAATGTATGTACACACACACCCCACATCTCCTTCATCCATTCATCTATTGATGGACATTTGGGTTGCTTCTATAACTTGGCCATTGTAAATAACGCTGCAGTGAACATAGGGGTGCATAGATCTTTTCAAATTAGTATTTTCATTCCAACATTGCATGTCAACTATACTAAAAAAAACAACATCCAGTTTAAAGTAGTCCCAAAAATCAATAATAAAATAATGTGCAGGCACCAACCAGCAAGAAGGGAGCAAAACCAGTATGAATGAAAACTTGAAAAAGGAGGCTACTCTGGTGCATACCAGCTGGCTGAATACCAACCTGCCAAACAATCCTAAAGGAAAGTCAATGCAAGACATGCAAACACAGGATAATTGAAGTCCTTTCTCAGAAAAAATTTAAAAAAGAAATTAGAAATGAAGGTTATCCTTCAAGCAGGCAATTAGATTTAATTAAAAGGAAACTAAAGTTAATTGCTTGGATTATAATACTTTAGGTTGAGCCATGTGAAATGACCATATTTGTAAATAAAAGATAGTCAAAAACTGGCAATTCCTATGGTTCTATTTCTATAGCCTTCATTTATACACGGTATTGCAAATTGCATGTCCAGAATATTTCAACCTGTAGAGGTAAAGATAGAAACTACCTACTAGTTCATGGGCTTGAAACTAGTTTTCAGGTAACACTAAAACTTGATTTGACTCGATTATATGTGGTAGTTTTAAAGTATTGTGTTTTCCTGGAATGCAATAAAAAACTGTTTTATAACCCACCAAAAATGTAATTCTTGGTCAAAAACTGAAATATGCTTAGATGATTATTAAAAGCCTAAAGCTGAATGAGAGAAAAATCTAACTCAATTTAAATTGAATGAGTTTACACTTTTTTTTCCATTTTACCTCACAAAAATCAACTTGTTTGTATCTGTACACTATAAAAATTCCACTATAAGTTTTGGGTTTTGCAATAGCAATGCTGTTGGCTCCTTAACTTTAAAAGGTTCTCACAAAGTTTAAGAACAATCTTAAATAAAAGTGCTCTGACAGTTTTTAAAATTAGACATTTTTATTTCATAGATATTTTGGCAAATCAAAAATGAAGAAACTCATGTAGTCAATAAACAAGAAAAAATATGCTCAACCTTCCTTAGTTTTGTTATTCCTATTTTCTTCCCTTTAGTATTTACCTTCCACCCTCCCTCCTTACTCTTTCCTTCCCTTCTTTCAGTCTTGAAGCTAACATCAAAAAATGTTAACAACTATTTTTTTAAAGATTTATTCATTTATTTGAGAGATGAGAGAGAGAGCGAGCGAGCGCAGGGTGGGGTCAGAGGTGCAGAGGAAGAGAGAAACTCAAGCCGACTCTGCCCTGAGCACAGAGCCTGGTGAGGGACTCCATCTCATGACCCTGAGATCACAACCTGAGCTGAAACCAGGAGTCAGATACTTACCCACTGCGCCACCTAGGAGCCCCCCGCCAAAAAAAAAATTTAACAACCATTAATACTAATAGCAGTATGTATCTTGTTCTTGTACTTTAATGTATTAATATGTATTTAGAAAAAGAGAAATTAAAAAAATATTTTTACCTTTGCCTCCCTTACAGTGAATCACTACGACGTTTTCGTCATCTTGAGCCATCCACTTATCTACTTCCTTGGTGAATGCCACCATCTCACTGATTTTAAATGTAAAATTTTTAGTTGAATTAAAATTCATCCAAAAAATCAAGCCCACTATATTTAGCTTTCTTTTGACAGCCATCTTGGCATAAAACTTACCTTAGAGTGGGGACGTTGTGATCATCAATCATGATTCGCTGGACCCTGTAATGGAAGTACTTAGGATCATAAGCTCCTTCACCTAAAATAAATGATACACTGGTCATATATCTATGCCTAATAAACATAGCAAATGATAAAGTTATGAAGAAGTTATACTTTTTTATTCTAAATTCCTTATGCACCTTTAAAAAGAGCTTTCTGACTGGTTCTTGCTGCTTTAAGAATATTAAGGGTCTGAAAAATAGAGATAGTAGTGGTTTGTCCATCTTGAATAACCTAAACCCAACTTATTTGGGTTTAACAGGTCTTACTTTTAATTTTCTAGCAGGCTACTCATCATATTATCATAGGGTAGACAGACACCACAGAGCAGAAGTAAATGTGGCCAACCAGAATGCTTGCCTCCTGAAAATGTCCGTTTAATATACAGGAAGAGGAAAAGACAAAACAGAGTAGGAAGCGGGGATATAATCGCTTTTCTACAGGGTTTTGCTTTTTAGCATATTTTCCCTTGTTTATTGACTATTTAGAATTTTTTCATTTGGGTTTTGCTCTCCTCACACCCCACTCCTAGTGAGTTGTCTTCAAAACTAAGCTGACAGGAAAAACAGAAGTATTTTTCCTAAACCTAATACCACTAGAGCAGATTCAACCAAATTGGCTATGCCTCAACTTAAGCCTCCTGCCTCCCTCACAGGGCATTTATACTATTGAGATAAAAATATTGAGATTTTTTTTTTTCCTACAAAACAGAACCAGTGCAAGATAGAGTTTTTTAAACTCACTTCCCATCACCCACCAAATACTTATGATTAAATGAAATGTAAAGACTGAATCATCCTGTTTTAAATCAATAGTAGCAAAATATCTGGCCATGCACATACTGCATAGATTGTAGACTTGATAGTGGTCTTGATGTTTGGTATCTAGGAACCGCACAACTTCCTAGAAAAAATAGACACATATCTTACATAAATCCACGTGGTGTATATAAGCCATTCCTTAGGAGTAAGCCAAAATGGTCATTACCTTTTATTCAGCTGTCCCACACTTAGCACCTTTTAGGGGAGATTTAGGGAATATAAGAGTATGTACATTCCAAGTCCTATCTCATCCACTGATGGTTTTCAAATAGCTCACAATGTTGTGCTTGACTACTCTGATTAACCTCTACTATAAATACACATTGCTTAAAGCTATCAGAGGCAGTTAACTAGCCTTAAGTAAATTTGTGAAAATTATGATTTCACAGTAATATATGATTCTTATCTAGATCTATTTTCTGAATATAGGTTTTTATTTATATTTTTTAATTTTTAAAAAAGATTTATTTATTTTATTTATTTTTATTTTTTTTTAAACATTTCATTTATTCATTTGCAAGAGAGACAGAGAGAGAACAAGCAGGGGGAGAGGCAGAGGGAGAGGGAGAAGCAGACTCCCTGCAGAGCAAGGAGCCCAATGTGGGACTCGATCCCAGGACCCTGGGATCATGACCTGAGCCGAAGGCAGACGCTTAACCATCTGAACCACCCAGGCACCCAAGATTTATGTATTTTAGAAAAAAGAGAGAGAGCATGAGTAGGGGGAAGAGGAGAGGGAGTGAGAATCTTCAGCAGACTCCCCCTGAGCGTGGAGCCTGATGTGGGGCTCCATTTCACAACCCTGAGATCATGACCTAAGCCAAAACCAAGAATTGCAGGCTCCACCAACTGAGCCACCCAGGTGCCCCAATAGATAGGTTTTTTAGATAATGACCTGGATATTATAGTCTACCTATGCAATATTTAAATGAATAAATGATGCAAAAATGTGTGGTATGATTGTGTGTGTATATATGCATGATAGAAAAAGATAAATACATTATATTAAATTTTAGTTAAGTGGTGGCAATATGGAGACTTTTTTGGATTATCTTTGCATATTTTCTAAAATGAATACATATGTGTGTATGTGCATATACATATATATACA
Source organism: Callorhinus ursinus (assembly GCF_003265705.2). NCBI lineage: Eukaryota > Metazoa > Chordata > Mammalia > Carnivora > Otariidae > Callorhinus > Callorhinus ursinus. The sequence goes on along the minus strand of NW_027397069.1, from coordinate 57,271,880 downwards.
CACACAAATATGCATATATGCATAACTTTTCAAATAAGAAATAGTGATCTAAAATACAGTTATAATCACCATACTAATACAATATTTCCAACAAATTTATACATTTGAAACACACACACACGTGCATTGTCTGTTTACAACAAAATGACTGTAAAAACGGTAAAAAATTGCTGAGTATAGTACCCTGAGCAATGTTTACTAGCTTCATATTGAGAAAAAGAAAAGATATCAAAATGACCACTTGATTAAATAGTCAGGAGGAAATAGTAAGTCAAAAAGATAAACACTCTGAGTCTGCATAAGGCTGGAATGGAGGAATAAATAGACTCGTACACATCAAGATTTCATGAGATCCTTTGCACATTTTAGTCCAGATGGATTGAGGGATCAGATATAAAAAAACCACAGATAACTCTAAGAAGTTTAAGTGAACATCAATTCTTTTTGATTAAAGAAATCAAATCAATGGAAGATCAACAGATTTAGTTTTGACTTTATAAAAATTTGAAAATTTCCTTTTAAAAAAATGCCACAGTACAACAAACAAATAACAGAGAATAATTTTCAGTAAAATTGAGTGAATGGGGACTATGTCTAGTATTATCTATAAACTAGTTATACTAGTATAAACTAGTAACTCATAACAATTTAAATAGTACTCCCTCAACCTGTGGGTAAGTGGGCCTAGGACATAAATATATTCATAAAAGAGAAAATCTAATTGCATAACCACCTATATAGATAAATGTTCAGCCTCACCAATAGAGAAGTCTAAACAACAACAAAATCCCATTTTCACCCATGAAATTAGCCCTCTCCTTTTCTTCTTTTTTTTAAAGATTTATTTATTTGAGAGAGAGAGAAAGAGAGATAGAAAGCATGAGAGGGAAGAGGGTCAGAGGGAGAAGCAGACTCCCCGCTGAGCAGGGAGCCCGATGTGGGACTCGATCCAGGGACTCCAGGATCATGACCTGAACTGAAGACAGTTGCTTAACCAACTGAGCCACCCAGGCGCCCCAGCCCTCTCCTTTTCAAATGAGAAAACCCAATGCTCACAAAGATTGCATGAAAATAAAACTTTTGATTTATTGCTAACATAATCCCTTGGATTTGGCAATATATATTGAGAACCCTAAAAATACTCATACTCCATAACCAGGTACTTTTACTCCTAGAAATCTATTCAGAAAAGGCTTTATGCCTTTGAGCCTCTGATGCTGCATTATTAATATTGATGACACCTAAATATCCAACATTCAAGGTTGATTATAGCACTAATGAAGTATCACGCAACCATTAGAATACTGTCTTGCCCTTCATTCTCTCAATAAGTAAACATTTCACAGAGGCTAATTTATGTGCAACCTTCTTTAGTATACCCACACTTAAGGATAGTCATCATTTGCTTTTTTATGAAAAAATATACCTGGATGGTTATGCTTCAGGGATTTAAAAAATCACCTCCTATTTCTCTGTATGTCTAAAAAAAATGTCTCAAGGATTTGGATTTTCCCCAAGAGTCCATCTTTGACTCAATACAAAGATAACTTACTGCTGTGTTTTCTGATCTATATAGCTTACCCGAAGACTACAAATCTCTCTTAAACTAACTAGCTGAATAGAGACAAAAAGCATCTAAAATAAAGTTCAGCTCTGCCAATAAACTACATTTTTGGGGACCAGATGGATAGTTTTTGTCCTCAACCAGAATAAAGAATATGCAATTGTACCAAAGTCACTGCCCATTGTAGTTCACAGTGTTAGGGGTGGGGGTTCCCTTAATTACTGTGTCTGCCTCTCTCTTGCTGTTCTCTATGTGGTTTCTTTATCTTTTGTTATGCAGAAGCTGTTCAGTCATCCCTCAGTTCTTCAGGAGGAACTATTCCATTAATATTTGTAGATTTGGTGTGGCCTTGGAGAAGGTGAGTTTAAGGTCTTCCTACATCACCACTGTGGAATGGAATCTCAGTGTTCCTTATCAGCTGCTCTATAATGACCTTACCTGGGGTATCTGGAGTAACTCCTATCTGCTCCACATGTTTTCATCCTTTATTAGGTTAGCCTGGGTGTGTTCTTATATGATGGTAAAAGGCAAGAGCTAGAGTGGAATCTTATAAGGGTTTTTGCAATTGCCTGCTTTATGTCATTCTGTTGACTAAATCAGTTCATGTGATAGAGCCCAGTAGGGAAGGATAAAGTATTTGGATCATTCATGAAATCATTCTACCTTATTCTAAGGCAAGGAAACTTTTCTATGCAAGCAAAAAAAAAAATTACAAACAATAACTAGTATATATTCATAGTCTTGAGACTTGGGGAGTCAAAATCAATTTGTAAATGTTCAAAAAGGTCTTAAGGAGGAGAGTGTGAAACATATCCTACCTAGGGTATGTTATTTATAAGTAAGACATGATTCTACTACTCCCTTGACCAATTTTGAAAGGTTGTCCAAACTTCTATTTAATGTGGAAACTACTTTATTCATTCCATGATGGGAATAGTAATGGAGTAATTTGACCAGGGTCCATTGGATGGACTATGGCACTTCGGGACAGCCATCTTCAAATTGCCAGAATCCATCTCTAGGGATAGAGCATCTTTTGCCAGTATTACTTTTCAGTAGGTTGAGCTGAGAACTGTGAGTTAATTACAACTTGTCTAAATTGATTCATTTTTCTCTGTAGATTTGGTGGTGATAAATATAAATTTAGCAACACTTAATATTGGCTAGGGTGTTAAAAACCCACAAACTTCATTTAACATGTAAGTCAAAGCAAAGATATTATTCTTGTCTTCTAGAGTGTTCTGTAGACCACTGAGGTGGTTTTTATCAGTTCTTAACCCTTATCTCCTTGAGATATTGACAAAGTTTCTTAATCTGGTAAAAAATAGCTACAAAAAGCCTCTAGAAAACATCATTCTAATAGTAGAATTTCTAATTCTTTCCATTTAAGTTTGGGAACAAGCAAAGAGTGTTCTTACTACTATTCAACTTTACAGTGGGGGTCCTAGACAATTCAAAAAAGAAAAAAAATAAAAAGTATACAAAGTTAAGAAAGTAGTAACTTTACATGATTATATACATAAAAAGCCCAAGGAATATACAACTTATTAAAATGAATTATGAATTAATTTTTTGTGATCATTTATTCATTCCAGTGTTTTATTTTTAATTCCAGTATCGTTAATACAGTGTTATATTAGTTTCAGGTGTACAAAATAGTGATTCAACAGTTCCATATATTACTCAGTGCTCATCAAGATGAGTGTACTCTTAATATTCTTTCTTCTTCATCTATTTCACCCATCCCCCACTCACCTTCCCTCTGGTAACAACCTGTGTGTTCTCTATAATTAAGAGTCTGGTTTTTTATTTGACTCTTTTTTTTCCCTTTGTTCATTTGTTTTGTTTCTTAAATTCTACATAACTAAAATCATATGGTAATTGTCTTTCTCTGGCTTATTTTGTTTCACATTATAGTCTCTAGATCCATTCATGTTGCAAATGGCAAGATTTCATTTTTTATGGTTGACTAATATTCCTTTGAAAAAATATATATGACATCTTTTTTATCCATCTGTTGATGGATGCTTGAATTGCTTCCATAGTTTGGCCATTGCAAATAATCCTGCAATAAACATAAAGGGTGCATATATCATTTTGAATTCGTGTCTTTGTTTTCTTTGGGTAAATAGCCAGTAGTCTCATTCCTGGATCACAGAATATGTCTATTGTTTTATTTTTTGAGTAATTTACACACTGTTTTCCACAGTGGTTGCACCCAGTTTGCATTCCCACCAGCAGTGCACAAGGGTTCCTTTTTGCTTCATCCTCACCAACACCTGTGGTTTCTTGTGTTGTTGATTTTAGTCATTTGGACAGCTGTGAGGTGATACCTTATTGTGGTTTTGATTTGCATTTCCCTGATGATGACTGATGTTGAGCATCTTTTGATGTGTCTGTTTAATGTATGAGTTTATGAAGTGTACTGAATATATATACAAAAATCAATTATATTCCCATATATCAGCAGCTAATAAGAAAATAAAATATTAAAATACCATCTAAAATAATATCAAAGATACTTCTGGGGAAGATGGTAGATTAGGAGGACCTTAAGCTCATCTCCTTGCACAGATAAAACTAAGTAATGCATCAGTGTAAATAATGCAAAAAATGACATGGAGACTGGCAGAACAAACTCCACAACTAAATGTAGCGAAGAGGCCACATCAAAGAGGGTAGTAAGGGCAGAGACATGATCTGGAGCTAAAGAGACCCATACAACTGTCTTCAGGAGGCAGGTGTGCTGCAGGCATGGAGAGGGGAAAGAAACAAACCCTCACATCAGGGAGCCCATATAGGGAAGACAAACCCCATAATATTTGGCTTTGAAAACCAGAGGAGCCAAATTTTGTGAGTTCTTACAACCAGTGGGGCTTAAGACCTGGAATTTCAAAATTCAGGAGGTTCAGCTTTAGGAGAGTCATTGGATGAGAGGAATCTGGGTCCCTGCCCTTAAAGAGATAGCAAAAGAAATAGTCCTGCTGAGATACAGCACAGCAGCTGCAGTTTGTAAAATGTCTGGGGTATATGGGAGAGAGAGTAGTTTATTCATCTCAGAGCAAGACCCAGTGGGACGGAGATTGCTAGGAGACTCCTCCAGCAACAAAAGAGCTGGCAGGTGCCATTCCCTGCCCCCTCCCCCCATCATAAACAAATGGCCACCTGCAGGACCAACACAGCTCTGATAATCACCACCTAACTTGCTAACATCACTGTCCCCTCGGAACCCCAGGCACACTGTCCCCTCCAATATGCTCTTTGCCAGAGCCCATCCAGATTGGTGCCACAAGCCTGGAAGTATGCAAACTACAACAGGGGCCAGTATCACTCCAAAGTCACTCCTGCCCTGAGGAGAGGGAAAGATAACCATAGACAAGAATCAAACAGCAGACCTAGCAGTAGGCTGGAGGCAGACAACTGGTCTGATTGCTGACCTGGCCCATCAACGAAAGCACTTCAGGGGACAAACAGCCAAAGCACCCTAGTTTGGTGCTACTGCATCTCTGGCAAATGCCTGGTCTGACTTAACTCAAGCCCAAGGTGGCCCCAGACTGGTGACTAACACCACAGAGAACAAACACTGTCCACAACAGGCAAAGAGAATCACTGCAGATGACTGAAGGAAAAAGTAGCCAAGACACATCAGCAGGGTGCACAAAACACACATAGGAGACACTCCTGAAGTACCAGGTTCTGGTGATCAGGGGACACTAAACTGCAGGACACTAAATAACCTTTTCTTCATAAGGCCATTATTTTCAAGAGCAGGACATGTAGCTGCTCTGTAACATACAGAAACAGACAGAGTAGGACAAAGTGAGGAGACAGAGGAATATGTCCCAAATGAAAGAACAGGACAAAATCACAGCAAGACACCTAAGCAAAATGGAGATAAGTAATATGCTCAATGTAGAATTTAAAGTAATGGTCATAAAGATACTCAGTGAACTCAAGAAAAGAGTGGAGGACATCAGTGAGACCCTTAAAACAAAGAAGTAAAATAAAACCATCAAAGATGAAGAACACAATAAACGGAATTAAAAATATACTAGATGGAATAAAGAGTAGGCTAGAGGAAGAAGAAGAAATCAGCTACCTGGAGGACAAAGTAATTTAAAGTAATCAAGCTGAACAGGTAAGAGGAAAAAATTATGCAAAGTGAGAATAAACATAGGGAACTCAGTGATTCCATCAAGCATAATAACATTCACATTACAGGGATCGCAGAAGGAGAAGAGACGGGAAAGGGGGTAGAAAACTTATTTGAAGAAATTACACTGAAAATCTTTCAAATCTGTGGAGGAAACAGAAACCCAGATCCAGGAGACATAGAGATCCCCCCAACAAAATCAACCCAAGGAGGTCCACACAAAGACACATAGTAATTAAAATGGCAAACAATGCAACTGTAGAAAGAGAAATTAGAGAAACGATTCCATTTACAATAGCACCAAATCCATAAGATATCTTGGAATAAACCTAACCAAAGAGGTAAAGGACCTATACTCTAGGAACTACAGAACACTCATGAAAGACATTGAAGAAGACACAAAAAGATGGAAAAAACTTTCCATGCTCATGGATCAGAAGAATAAACATTGTTAAAATGTCTATGCTGCCCAGAGCAATCTATACCTTCAACGCCATCCCAATCAAAATACCAATGGCATTTTTCAAAGTGCTGGAACAAACAATCCTAAAATTTGTATGGAATCCAAAAAGACCCTGAATTGCCAAGGAAATGCTGAAAAAGAAAAACAAAGCTGGGGGTATCACGTTGCCCGATTTCAAGCTGTATTACAAAGCAGTGATCACCAAGACAGCCTGGTACTGGCACAAAAACAGACATATAGAGCAATGGAACAGAATAGAGAACCCAGATATGGACGCTCAACTCTATGGTCAAATAATCTTCGACAAAGCAGGAAAAAATATGCAATGGAAAGAAGACAGTCTCTTCAATAAATGGTGCTGGGAAAATTGGACAGCTATATACAGAAGAATGAAACTCGACCATTCCCTTCCACGATACACAAAGATAAACTCAAAATGGATGAAAGACCTCAATGTGAGACAGGAATCCCTCAAAATCCTAGAGGAGAACATAGGCAGTAACCTCTCCGACATTGGCCACAGCAACTTCTTTCAAGATACATCTCCAAAGGCAAGGGAAACAAAAGCAAAAATGAACTTTTGGGACTTCATCAAGATGAAAAGCTTCTGCACAGCAAAGGAAACAGTCAACAAAACAAGGAGGCAATCCACAGAATGGGAGAAGACATTTGCAAATGACACTACAGACAAAGTGCTGATTTCCAAGATCTATAAAGAACTTCTCAAACTCAACACCCAAAAAAACAAACAAGCCAAAAAATGGGCAGAAGACATGAACAGACACTTCTCAAAAGAAGACAAATGGCTAACAGACACATGAAAAAATGTGCATCATCATTAGCCATCAGGGAAATTCAAATCAAAACCACATTGAGATACCACCTTACATCAGTTAGAATGGCAAAAATTGACAAGGCAAGAAACAACAAATGTTGGAGAGGTTGTGGAGAAAAAGGAACCGTCTTACACCGTTGGTGGGAATGCAAGTTGGTACAGCCACTTTGGAAAACAGTGTGGAGGTGCCTCAAAAAATTAAAAATAGAGCTACCCTATGACCCAGCAATTGCACTACTGAGTATTTAACCCAAAGACACAGATGTAGTGAAAAGAAAGGCCATATGCACCCCAATGTTCATAGCAGCAATGTCCACAATGACCAAACTGTGGAAACAGCTGAGATGCCCTTCAACAGATGAATGGATAAAGAAGATGTGGTCCATATATACAAAGGAATATTACTCAGCCATCAGACAGGATGAATACCCAACTTTTACATCAACATGATGGGACTGGAGGAGATTATGCTAAGTGAAATAAGTCAAGCAGAGAAAGTCAATTATCATATGGTTTCACTTATTTGTGGAACATGAGGAATAGCATGGCGGATATTAGGAGAAAGAAGGGAAAAATGAAGGGGGGGGATTTGGAGGGGGAGACGAACCATGAGAGACTATGGACTCTGAGAAACAAACTGAGGGTTTTAGCGGGGGGGTGGGGGGATGGGTTAGCCCAGTGATGGGTATTAAGGAGGACACGTACTGCATGGAGCACTGGGTGTTATATGCAAACAATGAATCATGGTTCACTACATCAAAAAATAATGATATATTGTATGGTGACTAACATAACATAAAATTAAATTAAATTTAAAAAATAATAATAAAAAATAAAATAGCAAAAAGTAGTGATAACGAGAGAATTTTAAAAGTAGCAAGAGAAAAGAAAGCAATTATATATAAGGGAAACCCCATTAGGTTATGAGTTGACTTTTTAGCAGAAACTCTGCAGACCAGAAGAGAATGGCATGATGTATTCAAAGTGCGGGAAGGAAAAAATCAGCAGCCAAGAATACTCTATCCAGCAAGGTTATCCAGCAAGGAGGGATAGAGTTTCCAAGACAAAAAAAAATTAAAGAAATTCATCACCACTAAATGAACCCTACAAAAAAATGCAAAAGGGGACTTTTGTAGAAGACCATAAATAGGAGTAAGAAAAGTAGGAAGCACAAAAGCAATTACAATAAGTATATCTATAAAAATCAGTGAGGATACTCAGAAAATAAAAGTAAATTATGACACCATATACCTAAAATGTGGTGAGGAAATGAGTAAAGAATGCATTCAAACTTAAGTGACCATCAACTCAATATGGTCTGTTATATGCAGAAGATGTTACAGATAAACCTAACGGTAACCACAAATCAAAAACTGGTAATAGATATGCAAAGAATAAAGAGAAAGGAATCCAAATATATCACTAAAGAAAGCCAACTAATTATGAGAGAAGAGAGCGAGGGAAAAAAGGAACAGAGAACTACAAAAACAACCATAAAACAAGTAACAAAATGACAAATATACATCCATCAATAATTACTTTGAATGTAAATGAACTAACTGTTCCAAGCAAAAGATATAAGGTGATGGAATGGAAAAAAAAAAAAACACCCAAGACCCATCTATATGCTGCCTACAAGAGACTCACTGCAAACCTAAATACACATGCACACTGAAAGTGAAGGGATGGAGAATGCATGCAAATGGATGTGAAAAGAAATCTGGGGTAGCAATACTTATGTCAAACAAAAAAGAGTTTAAAACATTGTACCATATGAATTATATGGTTTTGTTTTAGTTCCATATTACTTATAAATATATATTACCTATATTTATCTCTTACAAATGGGAAAATATAAAATTTATCCCCTTTGAATAATACTTGTTTATATGTAATATAGTATATGCCATAAAATAATATATATAATATAGCATGCAATATAATACATATTATAAAAAATAACATATAACATACATGTTATATGATTATATGGAAACTAGTATATGTAATATACATATTTACATATACATATTTTATAATTATATATAAATTATCTAATTTATAATTTATAAATTTATAGAATTTGTAACTTATAATTACATAATGTATAAACTAAAATATACACTTATATAAACTATTACTGTATATATTAAACAAATTTGATTATAGGTACATGTTAATATATACATGTTATAATTATAGTACATATAACTATAGTTATATAACTATGTATAAATACACATGTATTATTCTAAAGGGAAAAGGTTATATTTTTCTGTTTCTTTTAAAAAAGATGAATTTATATATGCTATAAATGAAATGTATATTTATATATAATACATAACATATACTAAATATATTGTATTAACTCCATAATTTATATATGTAATTATATCCTATATTGTGTAGTATAATATATATTATATATAAATACACATATGTTATTCTAAGGGGAAAATTTTATATTTTTGTGTTTCTAAGAGATGAATATACATAAATATATATGCAATATATATTTATAAATAGAATAAAATATACTACATATAATTTATATGTAATTGTATATTATATAAAAGTATATACTATGCAATATATATTTAATATATATTTAAACATGTACTATTCTAAGAGGGAAATATATTATACTAATATAGTAACATCAATTTATTATATATTTATAACTATTATTTAATATATGATATATACTGTAGTGCAGTATATATAATATACATTATATATAATTGTATACATATTATTCCAAGGGGGAAATGTTTTATTTTTCTGTTTGTATAAGAGATGAATACAGTGGATACTTTTTTTCAGTTGGTAATGATTGAGTTAATCTCTGTCAAGGCAGTTTCTTTCTAAGTACATATATTCCTTGACTTACCACAGGGTTAGGTCCCAACAAACCCATTTTAGGTTGAAAATATTAAAAGTCAAAAATGCATTTAATACTCCTAACCTACCCAACATCATAGCTTAGCCTAGCCTACCTTAATTGTGCTCAAAACACTTACATTAGCCTACAGTTGGACAAAATCATCTAATAGGAAGCCTATTTTGTAATAAAGTGTTGAATGTCTCTTGTAATGTATTGAATACTGTACTGAGTGGGAAAAACCAGAATGGCTGTAAAGACACAATGGTTGTCAGGGTATCAACTGTTCACCCGCATGATCACGGGGCTGACTGGGAACTGCAGCTGTTGAAAATATTGCACCACATATCACTAGCCTGGGAAAAGATGAAAATTCAACTTCAAAGTATGAGGTTTACTGAATGCTTATCACTTTAATACTGTTGTAAAGTCAAGCATTTTTTTATTTTTTAAATTTAAGTTAGTTAACCTATGTGTGGTATTGGTTTCAGGAATAGAATTTAGTGATTCATCACTTATAGATAACACCCAGTGCTTATCCGAACAAGAGCCCTCTTTAATATTCATCACCCATTTAGCCCATCCCCCACCCTGCAACCCCTCCAGCAACCCTCAGTTTGTTCTTTTAACTATAGAGTCTCTTATAGTTTACCTCTCTCTCTTTTTATTTTATTTTTCCTTCCCTTTCCCTATGTTCATCTGCTTTGTTTCTTAAATTCCACATATAAGTGAAATCATATGTTTGTCTTTCTCTGACTTATTTCACTTAGCATAATACACTCTAGTTCTATCCACGTTGTTGCAAATGGCAAGATTTCATTATTTTTGATGACTGAGTAATATTCCAGTGTGTGTGTGTGTGTGTGTGTGTGTGTGTGTGTGTGTCTCACATCTTCTTTATCCACTCATCAGTCAATGGACCAAATCACGGAAAGAATCCAAAAGCCAAACTTTTTAACTGGGGACCGTCTGTAATTCAAAATCTGGTCCTTCTGAAGTTTTAGAAACTAAGCTGAAATACCAGGTTAAGCACAGTCCAAGAAATCTGTTCAAACTAAAATTCTTCTGTCTATTTTTGTGGCGCTTGAGAAGACTTCTTCATGATTTATGCGAAAATGTGTTTTATCTTGGAAATTATGTTCAAACTTTAGCTTACTATTTTGTGGAATGAATACTTATTAAGTGGACATGAGATCATCTCAAAAGAACTAAGCAGGTTCACAGGTCTTCTTGCTTTTTTGAACATTTGTGAATATTACACATTTCTTTTTAATATATTCTAGAGTATGCAATGGTCAATAGAATGAAATATACCATTGTACTGGAAGAATTAACGTATCACTTTAGTGACATACTTGAACTAAATGACTAAAGGTTTAGGGGTGCATAGAAACCACAATAATTTGTGTAACATTTTGAAGTGCATTAAGTATTTTTTACCATGACTTTTCAACAGCCAGTATTCTTTCTTTGTTATCAACACAAAGCATAATGACTACTCAAAATGCAATATTTTTAATTCACATATTATAAGTCATGTGAGTTATACAACCTCCCTGTCAAAATTACTGGCTGCCAAATATATCTGTTTCTTCAGCTGTATCTTTTGATTTTTTAAAAAATTTCTGTAAACTAGATGTTATAGAATGTAACACCTTTGATGTCTTTGTGAAGTGGTGTACAATTGTATGATTCCTGTATGTAAATGGAATGCTTGGGCTTTTTGTTTTTAAATAAAGATTTTATTTACTTATTTGAGAGAGAGAGAGAGTGTGTGTGCAAGCACTAGCAGGGGTAGGGGCAGAGGGAGAAGCAGACTCCCCACTGAACAGGGAGCCCAACACGGGGCTTGATCCCAGGACCCCAAGATCATGATTTGAGCTGATGACAGCCGCTTAACCAACTGAGCCATCCAGGTGCCCCTGAATGCTTAGGCTTGTAATCAGAATTTTAGATAGCAGTAAATATTAAAGTTATAACAAGTAATATGTAAATGTTGTAAGAACTGCACAACACTGAATGAATCTCAGATTTTGGGCATAAAAAGTCAAAAAAGATGTATTATATGATTCCACTTATGTGAAATTCAAGAAAAAGTAAAACTAATCTGTGTAATAGATGTTAGAATAATAATTACCTCCAGTGTGTTGGGATATTGACTGAAAAAGAGAAATATTCTATATATTGATAGGGGTGTTGGTTACATACATATATACCTCAAAATAACTTCATCAAGATCCACTTAAGATTAGTGCAATTTAAAGTATTTGTTATGCTTCAACAAAAGCATAATTATATGTGCATGTTTATATGTGGACTTAAATATAGACATAAACATATATGTACATAATTACATCATATTGGTTTAATAATATAAATTGCACTAATACACAACCACACACATATGCAAACTTCTTAAACGATGGTTTTTAACTGGAATTTCATATTAAATATCATTTTGTTTGAATTATAATTTAATTATGGTAAAAAAATTAGATTTAGCCAGATGGATTCAGTTTAGATGATCTCATTTGCGTTGGCAACAACCAAAGCATCATTGTCAGGAGTCAGTGAAATATATGTCTTCTTCTATCAGGCCTGATCAGGGTGTTGACCTTTGCCACATCAATGTCATAGAGCTTCTTCACAGCCTGTTTGATCTGGTGCTTTTTGGCTTTGACATCCACAGTGAACACAAGTGTGTTATTGTTTCTATTTTCTTCATGGCTGACTCAGTAGGGGAATTGATGATGGCATAGTGGTCAACCTTGCTTGTTTCTCCTGGGGGCTTTCTTTTGAGGATATTTGGGCTGCCTTCAGAGACACAGTGCCTTGGGCTGTCAAAATGTAGGTGACTTGTGGATCTTTTTTTGGTGACTGTGGATGCATTTCAGCACTACTTTCTTGGTCTTCAAATCCTTTGCCTTGGCTTCAGCTTTGGGAGGGGCAAGGACTTCCTTCTTTGTCTTTGTTACCATCTTCATGAAAGGGTGAAATGATTTAATCCACATTATATAAAGCAGTATGCCTCCACTATAACTTAGGACCTCAACCTAAAAACATGTATTTTTTTAAAGAATTCCCAACCTTCTCTCCTATGATAAGACTATAAAAATGGCCACAATTTGTTGCAATTCCTGCTATCAAGATATGCAGTCTGTTCTACTCCTTGAATCTGGACTGAATTGTAATTTGCTTTGTACCACAGAATGAGGTAGAAGCCATATTATACTAGTTTTGAACCTGGACCATTAGGGGCTCTGTATTCTTTTGTTTGCTGCTTGTGGGATCTTTGCCACTGCCACCATGTGAACAAGCCTGAATTAGTCTGTTGGAACATGAGACACCACATGGAGCCACCCAACCATTTATTTATTTATTTGTTTGTTTATTTATTTATATTTTATTTTTAAAGATGTTGCTTCTTTATTTAGAGCACATGTATGTGAGTGAGCAGGGGGAGGGGCAAAGGATGAGGGAGAAAAACCTCAAGCTGACTTTGTGCTGAGTGTGTGGAGTCCAACACAGGGCTCAATCTCATGACCCTGAGATCATGATTTGAACCAAAAGCAAGAGTTGGATGCTCAACCAACTGAGCCACCCAGGCACCCCTCCAACCATACCATTTTAGACTAGCCAATCCTCAGATGACAAGTAGCTGCCCACAGATGTATGTATTAGCCCAGCTGTGATTAGTCAAATTTGTCCCTGATCAGCAGAACCACCCAGTTAAGCCCAACCCAAATTCATAAACCACATTATCATGAACTAAGTAAATGGTTGGTGCTGTAAGTCGCTAAGTTTTTCGGTGGTTCATTACACAGCAAAAACTAATTGTTACCGATCCATTATAATTCTTTACCTGAGAGTAAATTTTTGAAACACTGCCATCTCTGGGCCAATATTAAACTTATGACTCCACAGTCTATGTTTACTGAGAATTGTGAGCATTTGTTAAATACCCTTACCTTAATGGGATTCCTATAGAAAGACTCCTTTCCTGAAGACGGGAATGACATAGCAATAATACGCTCTGGAAGTCAAAATAGTCACTATTATGAATGTCATTATAAATGTGAAACAATATATGAGAAATTAACTTATATATAACCAGACTCCTTTTTCATAGAAAAGAACTTTCTGGATTGAGAATGACAGGGGGGAAAAAAGCTACCTCTCAGGATAATCCAGATAACATATTAAATTATCAGATATAATGACCATTAAACTCACATAGTGTTCTTAAGACTCAACTGGTTCCAGCCATATGGGACAGATTTTGTGTTGACTAGTGGTGAGAATTTATTTCCTATTTAAACACCAAAGAAAAATGAGAGATCTGGGCTCCAGCAATGGTGGAAACTCTCAGGGTGCCTTCCAGTGCTCCTGCCTCAGAAAACTGAGACCCCTTATTCTCTAGGGTTTTAGGAAGAGAACAGGTCTCTTTGAAATCGTTGCAACCCAGAAAAACTACTAGAACTCAAATTCCAAACCAAACAAAGGGAGCCAACTGGAAATCCATTCAGTTTCCTGTACAGTAACCAAGCAGCCCTGATTTGAGAGGACAATGCAGATTTTCCACTGTCAGGGATAAACTACAAATACGTTGTGCTACCATATGGCTCATGTCTTCATGGATAAAGAATGCTTTGAAAGAACATGGCTCAGACAAAGCAAGAACAAAATTCGCATAGTTACTCACACACCAGAAAGATTTGAAGTTAATATAAGTAAATCAACAGTTAAACTTTACAAACCAGTAACATAAGTGAGGTCTAAGTCAAATCCATCCTTCTTATATCGCCGTTTGTTTCCTGAAACCTAAGAGTTTAAAACAATCATTAATTTGTAAGATGAAAAATTGACATAAAAATAAAGAATATTATATAGATATCTATAACCCTTGTCAGTATTTCCTGAAACAAACATTTTCTGAATCATAAACATATTTTGCCTGCTTACCATCCTTCTGGCCAGCTTTTCAAGATGTCTCTTTTGATGAGCCAGATGAAAAACTCTTATCAGAATGATAAGTCGTAGAGGTCGAAATAAAATTGTCAATCTAACAGTAAAAAGATTCATTTTTGCTTTAGAAATAGGATTTTGTCAATATGGACCAAGCCTAGAGCTGTAGTTCTTAACCAGGGGTGATTTTGTACACACACAAACCCCACCAAGCCTCCTACCTGCCCACCTATGGGATACTTGGCAATGTCTGGGGTTATTTTTAGTTATCACACTGTGTATGAGGGTGTGCTACTTGTATCTAGTGGGTAGAAGCCAGGAATGCTACTAAACACCAATGCACAGGACAGCCCTTATAACAAAGAACTATCTGGTCCAAAGTACCAATAGTGCTGAGATTGAGAAACTCTGGTAGAGAGAAACAGTTATATGATAGAATTTGTGGACTGAACTCTTGTGTTTCAAGATGAGTATTTTTCAATCATTTTCCCATCAAAAGTTTCTCCCATCAAAACGGTTCTTGTTCACCTTTGTTTTTCCCAGCAGTAACAGAGGCTCACTACAGCTGCTAACACATACCAGGCAGGCAGCAGATTGAGACACTTCCCGAGTGTGCTAGCTGGTGTCTCTCCGACCATCAGAAAAAAACATGATGGCAGAGAACTGATGGTTTGCATATGTGCTTCTCTAACTTGAGTGTGCATATGATTCAGTAGGTCTAGAGTGGGGCCTTAGGTGTTTTTCCTCTTGCATTTCTAGCAAGTTCTTAGGTGATACTGATGTTGCCAGTCAGAGGGCCATATTGGATCCAGTTATTTTAAAACAACTCCAAAAGCCTATCATATAACATCAAATTTTGTTGGGACCTGAATTAAGTCCTAAGCTGTTGGAGTACGGAAAGGAGCAAGCTGTTGGACTAATGAGTGAGCTACCCAACATCTATATCCCAATACACATCTGTTCCTTTTCTTCATTGCCGCAGTAGCAAGAGGAAAAGCAAGGGTAATCATCAGTCTCTCATACACATTTTAGTTTCCTGATACCTAAACAGTTCTAACTTTGCCTCAGCTTTCTTCATTTCAGCTATACTGCAAAATTCCACGTCCACATAGTGCTACCTTTGTCACCTTGTTTTCTGTTCCATTTGCTCTTTCTTAGAGAATCATCACTGGAGTCACCCAAATTTTGCATATGCTTAAACCAATACTCTCTCGATTACAGGAAAAACCCAGGAATTTCATGTGTAAGGAACTTGTGATTGAAGCTCAATGGGAATTCAGTGGGCATTTTTTTAAATTTAAATTCAATTAGCGAGCATATAATACATCATTAGTTTTTGATGTAATGTTCAATGATTCAATAACTGCATTTAACACCCAGAGCTCATCACATCACATGCCCTCCTTAATGCCCATCAGGAGCATCACAATGCCTGACTTCAAGCTATATTACAAAGTTGTGACCATCAAGACAGCATGGAAGTGGCACTAAAACAGACACATAGATCAATGGAACAGAATAGAGAGCCCAAATATGGACCCTCAATTCTATGGTCAACTAATCTTTGACAAAGCAGGAAAGAATAGCCAATGGAAAAAAGACAGTCTCTTCAATAAATGGTGCTGGGAAAATTGGACAACCACATGCAAAATGAAAATGGACCACCATACACAAAGATAAACTCAAAATGGATGAGAGACCTATAAGTGAGACAGGAATTCATCAAAATCCTAGAGGAGAACACAGGCAGTAACCCCTTTGACCGCAGTGGGAATTTCAAAATGTAGAGAAGTTAAAGTGAGTACAAGAGGCAAAGTCCCAAGTTTCTTCTTTAGGGGCTCCATGTTCTTTATTCAGGTAAAAGTACTTAATCTGTACACCCTTCACTCTTCCCTAAACACAACCATCCTTTAGTTTCCAAGTCTGTGGAAATTTGTCTATTTCATTTTTTGCAGCTTATTTGGCTCAGAATCAGCACATTCAGACTTAGAAAGATTATGCAAAAGGAAAACTACAGAAAAGGCCCCCCCAAAAAACAAAAGAAAAAAATTAAAACTTTAAGGGAAATAAATATATATTTCTTACCTGGGGATAGTTTGAAGAGACTTAAAGTCATAAAACATATAAATCATATCAACCAGTAGAGTCACTACAATAATGACAGAATCTAAGTAGTTAAGTATATCAGAAAAATATTGTTGTATCCTGTAGTATAAAACAAAAAATATTAGTGTATGCTCTCCCAACGAATAACTAGGGATATTTTAAGAACACAAATTATTTGACTCATCCCATTAAGAATTCTACTTTAATGGATTCTTTAAAATGCATACTAGACTAGACTAAGGGGGAAAACATCCAAACTATATCTTATTTTGTACATACAAATGACAAAAGCATCAATATGGCAACTTAAGTATGGTAAGAGATAGAACCAAACCACTGAATAAGAAGCAAGAAATACCTTCATGTATTGGGTGACAAAGGTGGGCTGTTTGGCAGTACTACTGAGCAATGGAAGCTAAATGTGTCACAGCTTTAGAGCAACTGGGCTGTGAGGAATGTGCAAGAGGAACACAAGGTCCAGTAATTTGGCTTGCAAATTCTGGCTTTGCGCCTACAGTAGAATCACAGTAGGCTGGAATTTCCTCCTGTGAAAGCTGAACTTCCATCCACTTTGCCTTCCTCCCCAACACTGGCTCCTTCAGCCAGGAGCACTGGTGCTCCAAGGAACCCTTCTTCCAATTCTAGGGTAGCCCCTCTCAGGCTCTGAGTAGCCTGGGGGTAAAAACTGTCCTTGGTTCTGAAGTATGAGGATAGAAGTTCAGCAGGAGAGGAGACAAGTAGCCTTCTGAAATGCTCTGGATGAAATGAGGCTGGGGAATTAGTCCCTGACTCCATCGCTGACATCTTCCAGGGCTTGGCTCACTTCATCCACATTTTCACAAAGCCAGCAAGTAGAGAAAATCAGCTGCTGCCTCACCACCAAGCTTCATTGATGGGATGAGCATGCTCAGATCTTTTATGTACTTTAACATAAATTTTTATTTTAACTGAGGTAGGGGGTTGTTCATGATCTATTATCTAGTACTGATACACTGTCAGCTTTTATTTAGATTCAACTCTTGGTGAGATTTATATTTATACCTCACCCACATTGTCCTCTTAATTATGTGCATGCAGACACAATAGCTGCCTGGCCCCACTTTGCAAACCCTTTAAGCTTTACCTGTTGAAGGATCTGTAATACATTGCTGGAAACTAGAGTGCCAGTTGTAACAATAATATTAAAGCCCAATCTAGTAGAAATTGGAATTTGGATTGTTTTCTTGTTGACCATGCCTCCGAGGAAAATTATTTTGATTAAGAGGGACACATTTGTTGGGTTGACTTGGTAATTATTTGGGGATGCTTCTCATAGCAGTACAAAATAGCTTTACATGCTTTTAAAAAATTAATCAAACTTACCCTTCTACATATACTCGAAGAAGAACATCCACGAAAAAAAATAAAGCAATAACTAAAGAAATTGAACGATACTCCAAAGGAATATGCATTGTGCTCTCAGTGACAAGTAGGTCTGTAATGATGAGGGACAGATCCACAAAAATCAGTAAAATTCCAAATATTCTACAACAAAAAAATAGAACAAAGATAAAGTGGTTTTCACTCCTAAAGTTAGAGTACATTTAGGTCAATGATATGATACCAAAATGTCACATAGGATTAAATTGTCCACTGGTAGGGAATACTGTGTTGCCTTAGAATATCAAAACAATTACTAAGTTTTCACCCAATGGAAGCAGTTGTTAGAGAATTAAAATTCCCATACCACCATTTCATGTCATCATACCCTTTTATAAAAGATACATCAGATTAATACTCTAAGATAGCACAGGCAACCTGAATTAAAGTTACATGTCTCCACTTGTAAACTCTTCTTAAATCTGAGAATTTTTTAAGGGGCTTCTACCAATTTCTCATAACAAATAAGACCTCATTCATATTGATAACTTTTACAAATTTAGCAATAAAAACCAAGTGAGAGCATGACTAACATAAGCCCTTAAAAGACCACTTTGACTAGTAAGATGTTTTATCAGTAAGATTATATATTAATAGATGCTTCTAGCACAGTGCTGGGCACATGAGAAGGAATTCAATTCCATAAATATATACATGATTGAACTCTAAAGTACCTCCTAAGCCTTTCTTTCATATATTCTAAACACGTTCTTCATAAACTGATTACACTACTTGTATAATCTTGGAAGATAAATTCATTAGTCTTCAAAATACTTTCTTGAGTGACTCAAAAAGATGGCAGAGGAGTAGGGGAACCTATTTCAACCAGTCCCCTGAATTGAGCTGTATATCTACCAGAACATTCTGAACACCCACAAAATCAGCCTGAGATGTAAGAAGATCTATCTGGATCTCTACAAACAGAATATCCCCGGTGGTTGGTTTTGAGGTATGAAGCAAGGAGCTGTGATTCCACGGGCAGATATTGGAAGATAAATGGAAGGAGGAGAGAGCCTCAGGGATCCTGCACCACTGGTGCCTGAAAGCCTCATGCACTGGGGACCTGGCACAGACTCGCAGACTGGTAGCAGCAGGGAAAGACTTTAGGACAGCCCCCCAGACTGAAACCTGGAGCTGCGGGGGCACGCATATGAACTGGGGGCAGCTGGTTATTTTAGAAGCACAAAGGGCAGAGACGTGCCTGACCTTGAGGCAAGGACTGAGAGTGCTGCTGTGGGGCACACAACCCAGGTCGCTGTGATTTTTAGGAACAGACAGAAATGGAGACAGTGTGGCCTGGAGAGCTCACTGAAGAATAGACTGTGATCTATCTGTTCTGAGACAGAGGGTTGGAAACGGTCTCTTCTGCTCTGACTCTTGGAAGAGATGCAGAAATCTGCCAGGGAAAGCCACCAGAGAAGAAAAGCCCCCCAAAACTGGTTTTCACTGAGCCCATCCCCCACCACAGGGGGCAGGGCAACTCTGCCCAAACAGGGTTGACTGAGTAGCAGTGTGGCAGGCCCCTCCCCCAGAAAATAGGCTAGAAGAACAAGAGGCCAACAACCCTAAGTTTGTGGGGAGAGAGAGAGAGAGGACTAGAAGATATATTTGAGCAAATTGTAACTGAGAACTTCCCTAATCTGGGGGAATGAAACAAACATTCGCGTCCTAGAGGCAGAGAGGACCCCTCTCAAGATCAAGGAGAACAGACAAACATCCCAGCATGCAATAGTAAAACTCGCAAATCTTAGAACCCAGGAAACCATCCTAAGGGCATTAAGGGAGAAGAGATTCCTTATGTTCAGAGAGAGGAACATCAGAATAACGTCAGACCTGTCCACAGAGACCTGGCAAGCCAGAAAGGCCTGGCAAGACATATTCAGGGTACTAAATGAGAAGAACATGCAGCCAAGAATACTTTATCTGACAAGGCTGTCATTTAGAATGGATGGAGAGATACAGAGCTTCCAGGACCGGCAGAAACTGAAAGAATATGTGACCACTGCGCAGGCCCTGCAAGAAATATTAAGGGGGGTTCTATAAAAGGAGAAAGACCCCAAGAGTGATATACAACAAATATTTACAAGGACAATCTATAGAAACAAGGACTTCACAGGCAACATGATGACAATAAATTCATATCTTTCAATAATCACTCTCAATGTAAATGGTCTAAATGCTCCCATAAAATGGCACAGGGTTGCAGGTTGAATAAAAAGACAGAACCCATCCATATGCTTTCTACAAGAGACTCATTTTGAACCTAAAGATACATCCAGATTGAAAGTGAAGGGATGGAAAACCATCTTTCATGCCAACAGACCTCAAAAGAAAGCTGGGGTAATAATTCTTATATTAGACAAATTAGATTTTAAGCTAAAGACTGTAGTTAGAGATACAGAAGGACACTGTATCATTCTTAAAGGGTCTATCCAACAAGAAGATCTAACAATTGTAAATATCTATGCCCCCAACATGGGAGCAGCCAACTACATAAGCCAACTGTTAACCAAAATAAAGAGTCATACTGATAATAACACATTAATAGTAGGAGACCTCAACACTCCACTCTCAGCAATAGACAGATCATCTAAGCAGAAAATCAACAAAGAAACAAGAGCTTTGAATGACACACTGGACCAGATGGACCTCATAGATATATACAGAACATTCCACCCTAAAACAACAGAATACTTATTCTTCTTGAATGCACATGGAACTTTCTCCAGAATAGACCACATACTGGGTCACAAATCAGGTCTCAACCAATACCAAAAGACTGAGATTTTCCCCTGCATATTCTTAGATCATAATGCTTTGAAACTAGAACTCAATCACAAGAAAAAAATTGGAAGAAATTCAAACACTTAGAAGCTAAAGACCACTCTGCTTAAAGAATGTTTGGGTCAACCAGAAAATCAAAGAAGAACTTAAACAACATGGAAACCAATGAGAACAAAAACACATCGGTCCAAAACCTATGGGATACTGCAAAGGCGGTCCTCAGGGGGAAATACATAGCATCCAAGCCTCACTCAAAAAAACAGAAAAATCCTGAATTCACCAACTAACTTTACACCTTAAAGTACTGGAGAAAAAACAACAAACGATGCCTAAGCCATGCATTAGAAGAGAAATAATTAAGATTAGAGCAGAGACCAATGAATTAGAAACCAGAAACACAGTAGATCAGATGAATGAAACTAGAAGCTGTTTCTTTGAAAGAATTAATAAGACAGATAAACCACGGGCCAGACTTATCCAAAAGAAACGAGAAAGGATCCAAATTAATAAAATTTTGAATGAAAGGGGAGAGATCACAACTAACACCAAAGAAATAGAAACAATTATTAGAAATTATTGTCAAAAACTATATGCCAATAAATTAAGCAACCTGGAAGAAATAGATGCCTTCCTGGAAACGTACAAACTACCAAGACTGAAACAGGAAGAAACTGACAACCTGAATAGACCAATAACCAGTAACTAGATTGAAGCAGTGATCAAAAACCTCCCAAAAAATGAGAGTCCAGGGCCTGATGGATTCCCTGGGGAATTCTACCAAACAGTCAAAGAAGAAATAATACCTATTCTCCTGAAGCTGTTTTAAGAAATAGAAACAGAAGGAAAGCTTCCAGACTCATTCTATGAGGCCAGCATTACCTTGATCCCCAAACCAGGCAAAGACCACATCAAAAAGGAGAATTTCAGACAATATCCTTGACAAATATGGACGCCAAAATTCTCATCAAAATCTTAGCTAATAGGCTCCAACAACGCATTACAAGGATTATCCACCATGACCGAGTGGGATTTATTCCTGGGATGCAAGGGTGGTTCAACATTCACAATCAATGTGATAGAACACATTAATAAGAGACTAGAACCATATGATCCATTGCAGAAAAAGCATTTGACAAAGTACAGCATCCTTTCCGGATTAAAACTCTGCAGAGTATAGGGATAGAGAGAACATTCCTCAAGTTCATAAAATCCATCTATGAAAAACCCACAGCAGATATCATTCTCAATGGGGAAAGCTGAGAGCCTTTCCCTTAAGATCAGAAACACGACAAGGATGCCCACTCTTGCCACTATTGTTCAACATAGTACTAGAAGTCCTAGCAACAGCATCAGACAACAAAAAGAAATAAAAGGTATTCAAATTGGCAAAGAAGAAGTCAAACTCTCTCTCTTCGCAGAAGATGTGATACTTTATGTGGAAAACCCAAAAGACTCCACCCTCAAATTACTAGAATTCATACAGCAATTCAGTAATGTGGCAGGATACAAAGTCAATGCACAGAAATCAGTTGCTTTCTTATACACTAACAATGTAACTGTAGAAAGAGAAATTAGAGAATCGATTCCATTTACAATAGCACCAAATCCATAAGATATCTTGGAATAAACCTAACCAAAGAGGTAAAGGATCTATACTCTAGGAACTACAGAACAATCATGAAAGACATTGAAGAAGACACAAAAAGATGGAAAAAACTTTCCATGCTCATGGATCAGAAGAATAAACATTGTTAAAATGTCTATGCTGCCCAGAGCAATCTATACCTTCAACGCCATCCCAATCAAAATACCAATGGCATTTTTCAAAGTGCTGGAACAAACAATCCTAAAATTTGTATGGAATCCAAAAAGACCCTGAATTGCCAAGGAAATGCTGAAAAAGAAAAACAAAGCTGGGGGCATCACGTTGCCCGATTTCAAGCTGTATTACAAAGCAGTGATCACCAAGACAGCCTGGTACTGGCACAAAAACAGACATATAGAGCAATGGAACAGAATAGAGAACCCAGATATGGACGCTCAACTCTATGGTCAAATAATCTTCGACAAAGCAGGAAAAAATATGCAATGGAAAGAAGACAGTCTCTTCAATAAATGGTGCTGGGAAAATTGGACAGCCACATGCAGAAGAATGAAACTCGACCATTCCCTTCCACGATACACAAAGATAAACTCAAAATGGATGAAAGACCTCAATGTGAGACAGGAATCCCTCAAAATCCTAGAGGAGAACATAGGCAGTAACCTCTCCGACACTGGCCACAGCAACTTCTTTCAAGATACATCTCCAAAGGCAAGGGAAACAAAAGCAAAAATGAACTTTTGGGACTTCATCAAGATGAAAAGCTTCTGCACAGCAAAGGAAACAGTCAACAAAACAAAGAGGCAATCCACAGAATGGGAGAAGACATTTGCAAATGACACTACAGACAAAGTGCTGATTTCCAAGATCTATAAAGAACTTCTCAAACTCAACACCCAAAAAAACAAACAAGCCAAAAAATGGGCAGAAGACATGAACAGACACTTCTCAAAAGAAGACAAATGGCTAACAGACACATGAAAAAATGTGCATCATCATTAGCCATCAGGGAAATTCAAATCAAAACCACATTGAGATACCACCTTACATCAGTTAGAATGGCAAAAATTGACAAGGCAAGAAACAACAAATGTTGGAGAGGTTGTGGAGAAAAAGGAACCGTCTTACACCGTTGGTGGGAATGCAAGTTGGTACAGCCACTTTGGAAAACAGTGTGGAGGTGCCTCAAAAAATTAAAAATAGAGCTACCCTATGACCCAGCAATTGCACTACTGAGTATTTAACCCAAAGACACAGATGTAGTGAAAAGAAAGGCCATATGCACCCCAATGTTCATAGCAGCAATGTCCACAATGACCAAACTGTGGAAACAGCTGAGATGCCCTTCAACAGATGAATGGATAAAGAAGATGTGGTCCATATATACAAAGGAATATTACTCAGCCATCAGTCAGGATGAATACCCAACTTTTACATCAACATGATGGGACTGGAGGAGATTATGCTAAGTGAAATAAGTCAAGCAGAGAAAGTCAATTATCATATGGTTTCACTTATTTGTGGAACATGAGGAATAGAATGGAGGATATTAGAAGGAAGGGAAAAATGAAGGGGGGGGAATTGGAGGGGGAGATGAACCATGAGAGACTATGGACTCTGAGAAACAAACTGAGGGTTTTAGAGGGGAGGGGGTGGGGGGATGGGTAGCCCAGTGATGGGTATTAAGGAGGGCATGTATGCATGGAGCACTGGGTGTTATACACAAACAATGAATCATGGTTCACTACATCAAAAACCAATGACGTACTGTATGGTGACTAACATAACTTAATAAAAAAATAAAAATTAAAATACTTTCTTATAATGGCAATGCAAATTAAAATATTATAAATTTATTTTAAATTCTAAATAATTTTTGTACTATATGGTGACTGAACATAATAAAAAATAAATTGAAATTTAAATTTTAAATAACATTAAAAGGAAGCAAGTATTTTGTGTGACTCTGTATCATAGCTTGAAATCTTACTGTCATGTAGAGAAGAAGCCTAAGTAGAATGCTTCCAGAATTAAGGAGTACTTCTGGACAAATAAAGTGTTTACTAAAAACTGTTAAAGAATTTTAAAAAGCATGCTTCATCAATTTTACTTTTACAGGTAGAAAAAACTTACTAATATGCTATTATTATCAGGCTTAGATACCATTTCTTTGCAATTCTTAATGTTCAGCTAACCTAAAATTTCAAGACAAATTGTGTTACATTAAATGGGGCACAAGGGCTATTTAGCAACATACTGACAGTGGAAATATTCCCTGCCAGGTCCTTTAACATTAAAAAATATTAAACAATATGTGTAATTATCTCCTTTTCTAGGATCTCACATACCTGAACGTGAGTGATGATGTAAGTGAGTACACAATTCTCTTAATCATGCTGCTGCAAAAAGAAGTAAAAATTAAATTCCAGAGTTTTCAAGTTTATCACAGATTTCTTCTGATATAGAATATGAATTTAGCCAATAAAAAAGGACTTCATAAATATAGTTTGAAAGAAAGTTCTTCAGAAGTTGCAAAACAAAATGCTTTTTACCAAGATTTTCAATGTCCTACTTCATGATTTTTTTTAACTTTCGTATGTAGAATAAATGCAAATAAAACTCTAAACTATGTTTAGTAATATTTCCATTGCCTGTAAAGCCCCAGTCCCAAGTTTACAGTATTATTAAAGTTGGAATCATCAACTAAAGCAAGATAACATGGAGACAGAAAGGCATGGTAGAAGAGATCAATGTTCTATCTCTCCCATTAATGAGCTGTGGGATTCTGTGCAAGTCATCAAACCTTGGCCAGACCTGTTTCCATAGCAGTAAAATAAAAGACTTCAGGGATGGATAGAGAGTAAATGACACTCTTGTCTTATAATATTCATCTCTTGAAAAAAGACACCCAGGAACACAACACTTAATCATTAATGAGAGTCACATTGGGGTGGCAAGTGCACTTTGGAGATACAGAATTTTAGTAAGATACATTTCAAAGGAGAAACACCCTAGAGACTGGGCTCCTTCCATTAATAGGAGGAGGAGCCTATTTGATGGAGCCTCCAGCTATGCCTCCTTTTATTCTATGCCTGGGGACAATGTAACTACTGGGGAGCAAATTATTGCCATGCTGAAGCCTACAACACAGGACCCAAATTCCACCCCAACTGGCATTAATGCCAGAGTAGTGCTTATAGACTACACCCAAGACTGGACTGGACAATGGAGTGAACAGATGAATAGAACTGGGCCTTGCCAAAATTGACTACCAATGAATGCTATTAGGCTAACCTGAGATATAAGAGCTCCCCATTCCCTAAAATTTCTCCCCCCCACCTCCACTCACCACGTCTGCCCAGGCTTAGGAAGCTGAGGCTAATGTGGACACATGACTAATTGGCCAAAAGAGGGGAATTGCCCTGAGGCTGCCATTTTTTAAAACCCGCCCTTCTGATCCCACACAGACTGGATCTCTGGGTAGTGAAGAAATTTTATAATAAATCTGAATTTACTTGACAAAGTGACCATACAGAACCCACACCTGACAGAATCATGAGGCACAAAGGGGAGGCTTTAACTTCCCTATCTTTTTCAAAACTACTCCAAGTAAATATACAGTTGAGATTTTTTTAAAAAATAGTGTGTTAAGAGTGCAGCCTCAAACAACGTGTGTGGAGTTTTCTGGGAAAGAACTGTGACTCAGTAATTCCATATCCAGGAGAAGCATTATTAATATTTGAAAGGAAGAGAAAAACACCCTCCAACATGCCACGACTCAAACCATGACAGCCATGTGCCTTTCCTAAAAGCAATTACTCAAAGAAGTGCCAACTGAGCAATGAGTCAAAATGAAGAACTCAGGAATAAGGAAGATGCCTTATAGAGACAAGGTGTTAAGAAATCATAAATATTCAGAACTAAGTCTAAATAATCATTGTTAACATAGCCTGCAATGTAAACAAATGATTCTAAAACCAAGGATAAATAACATCAAATTCTCCATAATAGTATGGCTTTAATATTGCAGGTTTTCAGGGGAATTCTGGGAAGATGGTGGAGTAGGAGAATCCTAAGTTCACCTTGGGCACACCAAGATAATAACCATATTAGTGTAACTAACCCAGAAAATGACTGGCAGAAGAGACCTTCCACAGTTCATTGTAGAGAGGAGGCCACATTGAAAAGGGTAGGTGGGGTGGAGATGCAGTGGGGAACAAAACTCCTGCTGAGACTAACCACAAACAAGAGGGACCCCACAAGCATGGAAAAGGGAGAGGAGCAGACTCCACAGCAGGTACCCCAGACACGGGGACCTGCAATGGGAAGATGAGCCCCATAACATTTGGCTTTGAAAGCCAGTGGGGCTTAACTTAGTGAGTTTGTATAACCAGCAAGGCTTAACTCAGGGTACTTTAAAAATCAGTGGGCTTAGTTCTAAGAGAGCCAGAGGGCAATAGGAAACTGAGTCCCTGCCCTTAAGGAGCCAGAATAACCAACAATCGCACTGAGATAAGCATAGAAGCAGCAATTTGAAAAATACCTGGGATATAGTGAAGGAGATTTATTTATTAATCTCAGAGTATGTGCTGGAGAGCAGTGATCTTTAGAAGACTTCTCCAAGAACAAAAGAGCTGATGGGACCATTTGCCCCCTCCTCAACCTAAATAGCTTGGCACTCATGGGAACTAGTGAGAACACTTTACACCTACCTTGCTAACACCATGTACCCTGACCCCATGTTCTCCTGTGGATCTGCCACATCCAACATGCCCCACTCATAGGGGCTTCCTTCAAAGTGATACCTGCCCTGAGGAGAGGGGAAGATAACTATACACACCAGGTCTGTTGCAGTCCCAGTAGCTGAACCTTATAACTGGTAGTGCAGAGTACCCTGTCAATTGATGCATGTGCCACCTGAGCAGAAAGACAGGGGGCAGGCATCTGATCTGATTGCTGGCCCCATCCACCAACAAAAACATCCCAGGGGGGGCAGCACAGGGATACAGACCGATAGTTTGGGGTCACTGCAGTTCTGGCAGATGGATTGGGGGCAGGTATCTAGTTAGTCTGCAGGCCCCACCCACCAACCAAAGCCTCTCAGGGTAGAACACAGGGAGAATGGCCTGAGTTCAGTATGACTGCAGCCCCAGCAAATGAGTTAAGGGCAGGCATCTTGTCTGACTGCGGATACCACCCAACTGCAAGTCTACAGCAGCCCCAGACTGGACCCTCAACAGCAGAGTGACCAAACTCTGCCCGCAACAGGCAAAGTAGGCCATTGTAGCCAACTGGACTGAAGGAAAATGAGGCTCAGCCTACAGCAGTAAAGTATATGGAATCCACATAGGAGAAACCCTTGAAGTGCCTGTTTCTGATAAACAGGGACCACAGAACTTCTTCTTAAGGCTGCTACTTTCAAAGTCAGAAGACATAATTGACTTTCCTAATACATAAAATAAACACAGAGAGTTAGTTAAAGTGAGGAAACAGAAGAATGTGTCCTAAATGACAGGACAAAACCAGAGCAAAAGAGCTAAAATGAGACAGAGATAAGCAATATGCCTGATTAAAAAAAACTCAAAGTAATGATCATAAAGATACTCACTGGATTTAAAAAAAAGAGTGGAGGACCTCAGGGAGACCTTCAAAAAAGAGCTATAAAATATAAAAAAGAACCGATCAGAGGGAAAGAACTCAATAACTGAAATTAAAAATATGCTAGAGGGAAAAATAGATTAGAGGAGGCAGAAGAATCAATCAGCAAGCTGGAACATAGAGTAACAGAAAGCAACAAAGCTGAGCAACAACAACACAAAAGAATAAAAAATGTGAATAGGCTAGGAACTCAGCAAAATCATCAAGCATAATAACACTCACATTATAGAGATCCCAAAAGGAGAAGAGAAAGAACAGGGGGCAGAAAATTTGAAGAAATAGCAACTGAAAACTTCCCAAATCTGGGGATGGAAACAGACATCCAGATCCAGGAGGCACAGAGAGCCCCCAGTAAAATCACTACATAGAGGTCTACACCAAGACACATAACATTTAAATGGAAAAAGGTAGTGATAAAGAGATTTTTTTTAAAGCAGCAAGTGAAAATAAAGCAGTTACATAAAAGGGAAACCGCATAAGGCTATCAGATGATTTTTCAGCAGAAACTCTGTAAGCCTGAAGAAAGTAGCATAATATATTCAAAGTGCTGAAAGGAAAAACCTGCACTCAAGAACACTCTACTCAGCAACGCTGTCATTCAGAATAGAAGGAGAGATGCATAGTTTCCCAAACAAAAGTGAAAGGAGTTCATTACTACTAAACAAGTCTTAGAAAAGAAGTTAAAGGAAATTCTTTCTGTGGAAAGAAAAGGCCATTATCAAGAGTAAGAAAATTATGAAAGGAATATATTTCACATGTAAATACAAACATAGTAAGTAGTAAATTAATTACTTATAAAGCCAGTATGGAGGTTAAAGCAAAAAGTAGTAAAATCAATTATATCTATAAAAATCAGTAAAGGGATTCACAAAATAAAAGGATGTAAAGTATGACATCACATACATAAAACATGAGGGGGGTGTGTAAAAATCTAGTGCTTTTAGATAGGGTTCAAATTTAAGCAACCATCAATTTAATGTAGACTGCTATATGCATAAGATGTTATACATGGGGACGCCTGGGTGGCTCACTCAGTTAAACGGCTTCCTTCGGCTCAGGTCATGATCCCAGGGTCCTGGGATCAAGTCCCGCATCGGCCTCCTTGCTCAGCAGGGAACCTGCTTCTCCCCCTGCCTGCAGCTCCCCCTGCTTGTACTCTCACTCACTCTCTCTCGCCCACTCTCTCTAACAAATAAATAAATAAAATCTTTAAAAAAAAAAAAGATGTTATACATGAACCTAATGATAACCACAAATCAAAAACCTGTAATTATGTAAAAAATAAAGAGAAAGGAATCCAAACATATCACTAAATGAATCATCAAGCCACAAGGGAAGAGAGCAAGAGAAGAACTACAAAAACAACTATAAAAAAAGTAACAAAGGGGTGTCTGGGTGGCTCAGTCGGTTAAGCATCTGCCTTTGGCTCAGATCATGATCTCAGGGTCCTGGGATTGAGCCCCGTGTCTGGCTCCCTACTCAGCAGGGAGTCTGCTTCTCCCTCTCCCCTGCCCCTGCTCATGTTCTCTCTCATTACCTCTCTTGCTCTCTCTCAAATATGTAAATAAAATCTTAAAAAAAGTAACAAAACGGAAGTACATACCTAATAATAATTGCTTAGAATGTAAATGGACTAATTGCTCCAATAAAAAGACACAGGGTGACTGAATAGATAAGAACAAGACCTATCTATAAATGCTGCCTACAAGAGACTCATTTCAGATCAAAGACATGCAGATTGAAAGTGAGGGGATGGAAAAACATTTACCATGAAAATGGAAGCAAAAGGCTGTGATAGCAATACTTATATCAGAAAAACAGACTTTAAACAAAGACTGTAACAAGAGACAGAGACATAAACATAAAGGGAACAAACCAACAAGAAGGCATAATTGTGTGCACCCAAATATAACCATTAGGTGCTCAACCTGGGAACACCTAAATCCATAAAGCCACTATTAACAGACATAAAGGAAGAAATTGAGAGTAATAACATAACAGTAGGGGACTTTAACACCCCACTTACATCAATGGATAGATCATCCAGACAGAAAATTAACAAGGAAATGGTTTTTGAATGACACATTGGACCAGATGGACCTAACACATATATTCAGAACATTCCATCCTAGAACAGTAGCATATATATTCTTTTTGAGTGCACATGGAACATTCTCCAGAATAAATCACATATTAGACCAGAAATCAAGTCTCCACAGATTCAAAAGGATTGAAATATCATGCATCTTTTCCAACTACAATGGTATTAAACTAGAAATTGAAGAAAAAATCTAGAAAGAACACAAATAACTAAATAACATGCTACTAAACAATGAATGAGTCAACCAAGAAATCAAAGAGGAAAAAAAAATACATGGGGACAAATGAAAATGAAAACACAATGGTCCAAAATCTTTGGGATGTAACAAAAGCTGTTCCAAGAGGACAGATTATATCAATACAGGCCTACCTCAATTAGCAAGAAATATTTCAGGCAAACAACCTAACCTTACCACCTAAAGGAACTGGAAAAAGGACAGTAGAAGGAAGGAAATAGCAAAGGTTAGAGCAGAAATAAGTGAAATGGAGACTTAAAAACAATAGAACAGATCAATGAAACCAGGAGCTGGTTCTTTGAAGGATCAACAAAATTGATAAACCTTTAGCCAAACTCAAAGAGAAAGAGCAAGAGCAAGAGTGAGAAAGAATGTGAGAGAGTGAGTGCACACAAATAAATTCAGAAATGAAGGAAGGGAGATAACAACCAACACCACAAAAATACAAAGGTTTATAAGAGAATATCATGAAAAATTATATGTGAACAAATTGGACAATACAGAAGAAATGGATAAATCCTAGAAACATAGAACCTCCCAAAACTGAATCAGGAAGACATAGAACATTTGAACAGACCAATTACTAGCATGAAATTGATCCAGTAATTGAAAGTACTTCTGATAAACAAAAGTCCAGGACCAGATGGATTCACAGGTGAATTCTCTTAAACCTTTAAAGAAGAGTTAATACCTATTCTTCTCAAATTATTCCAAAAATAGAAGAGGAAGTAAAGCTTCTAAATTCATTCTATGAGGCAAGCATTACCCTGATACCAAAACCAGATAGACACTACAAAAAAAGAATTATAGGCCACTATCACTGATGAACATAGATGCAAAAATCCTCAACAAAATGCTAACAAACCAAATCCAACAATACATTAAAAAAAACTTTTCACCCAGATCAAGTAGGTTTTATTCCAGGGATGCAAGAGTGGTTCAATATTTGCAATTCAATCAATGTGATACAACACATCAACCAGAGAAAGGATAAAACATATATGATCATTTCAATCCATGCAGAAAAGGCACTTGACAAAGTACAGCATCCATTCATGATGGAAAAAAAAAAAGAAAACTCAACAAAGCAGGTTTAGAGGGAACATACCTCAATATAATAGAGGCCATACATGACAAACCCACAACTAACCTCATGCTCAATGGTGAAAGACTGGGTGACTTTCCCCGAAGGTCAGGAACAAAACAAGGATGTCCACTCTCACCGCTTTTATTCAACATAGTACTGAAAGTCCTAGCCACAGCAGTCAGACAAGAAAAAGAAATAAAAGTCATCTAAATTGGGAAGGGGAAGGTTAAAGAGTCTCTATTTACAGATGACCTAATACTATATATAGAAAACCCTGAAGACTACACCAAAAAACTCCTAGAACTGATAAATGAAGTCAGTAAAGTCCCAGAATACCAAATTAACATACAGAAGTCTGTTGCACCTCTATACACTAATAAAGTAGTCGAAAAATTAAGAAAACAATCCCACTTACAACTGCATGAAAAGGAGTAAAATACCTGAGAATAAACTTAACCAAGGAGCTTGAAGAAATGTACTCTGAAAACTATAAAACACTAATGAAGATAGTTGAAAATGACACAAACAAATGGGAAGATATTCCATGCTTGTGGATTGAGAAGACAAATATTATTAAAATAACCATACTACCCAAAGCAATCTACACATTTAAGGCAATCCCTATCAATCCCTAAAGCATTTTTCACAGAACTAGAACAAAGAATCCTAAACATTTGTACAGAGCCACAAGAGAACTCAAATAGCCTAAGCAGTCTTGACAAAGAACAGCAAAGCTGGAAGTATTACAATCCCAGATTTCAAGATATACTACAAAGTTATAGTAATCACAACAGTATAGTACTGGCACAAAAACAGACACAAAGACAAATGGAACAGAATAGAGAGCCCAGAAATAAATGCAGGCTTTTGTGGTTAATTAGTCTACAGCAAAGGAGGCCAGAATACACAATGGGGAAAAGGTTGTCTCTTTAAAAAATGGTGTTGGGAAAACTGGACAGCTACATGCAAAGGAGTGAAACTGGGCCACTTTCTGACACCATACACACAAATAAACTCACAATAGGTTAAAGATGTAAATGTGAGACCTCAATCATAAAATTTGTAGAAGAAAACAGAGGCAGTAATTTCTTTGCCATCAAACACAGCAACATTTTTCTAGATATATCTTCTAAGGTGAGGGAAACAAAAGCAAAATTAAATTATTGGGACTGCATCAAAATAAGAAACTTTTGCACCATGAAGGAAACAATCAACCAAATTAAAATACAACCTACGGAATGTGAGAGGATATTTGCAAATGACATATCTGATAAAGGATTATCCAAAATATGTAAAGAACTTATACAACACAACACTAAAAACCCCAAATGATCCAATTTAAAAATGAGCAGATGAACAGACATTTCTCTAAAAATAAAAGACACATAGATGGCCAAGAGACACATGAAAAGATCCTCAACATCACTCATTATTAGAGAAATGCAAATCAAATCTACAATGAGATATCTCCTCACATCTGTCAGATTTTGTTGCCAAAATCAACAATGCAAGAAATGACAGGAGTTGCTGAGGATGGGGAGAAAAAGGGAACCCTGAAGCACTGTAGGTGGCAATACCAACTGGTGCAGTCACTGTGGAAAACAGATGGAAGTTCTTCAAAAATCAAAAATAGAATTACCATATGAACCAGTAATTCCACAGTAGGGTATTTGCCCCCCAAACAGGAAAACATGAATTCGAAGGATATACACACCACTATGTTTATTACAGCATTATTTGCAATAGCCAAATTATGAAACCAGCCTATATATATATAAATATATAGTGGAATATTGTTCAGCCATAGAAATGAAAATTTGCCATTTGCAACAACATGGATGGGTCTACTATATATGTTCACTCCTATGTGGAATTTAAGAAGCAAAACAAATGGACAAAGAAATAAAGAGACAAAAAAACAGACACTTAAACTGATGGTTACCATAGGAGAAATAGGTGAGGTTGGGTAAAATAGGTGAAGGGGGTGAAAGAGCACACTTACCATGATGAGCACTGAGTAATGTATAAAATTGTTGACTCACTATATTGTACACCTGAAACTAATAAACACTGTATGTTCATTATACTGGAACTAAAAAATAAAAGTTGTTCCTGCAGCAGTCATTGGTAGGCCAAAGCTCAAGACATCCATTGGCATTTCCATCTACCATATGATCCCAGTGCAGCTCGGTTGACAGAATGCATGGGTGGACTGTTGAAACAATTTCGACAAGAAACCCATTCACTGGCCTTTTGGACATATCACCTGTCAACAGTTATATGGATATTAAATATATACATTCCAATTGTGTCGATACTCTATTTACTCAAGGGCCCCTGATGTCACCCTTAGAATACAAGTAGACAGCAGGTAGGAAGGATGCTCTTTGCTGCAGATAGGGACACAAGGTAACATTTTACTGCCCTTGCCACAAGATCTATCTATAGGAGAACCTGTAATTAAGTAGCCCTGGAAATGGCAAACAAGTGCACCGTGTTTTTGGTTCTCAGCCGTGTAGGATAGGGATAGAACATGCCCTAACCATCACCACTCCTCTGAAAACAATGAAGATACGTAACCCTAGGCCTCTCACAGAAAGGGACACTATCATAATTGCCCTATGGAGCATTGTTATAACCCCACTATCCTTTTCAGGTTTGCCCCGCCATGTCGCAGAAGAGGAGAAAATGATTTGGTACTGTCAGTCCGGAGCTAAACTGCAGCCGGGGGTGGGGTTATCTCAACACCACCGCCTCCTGCATTCTATTAGATGATTGTGACTTGCCTTTTCTAGTGCCCACTCAGCATCTTACTTTTTGCCCTTAGATTCTGCACAGGCAACCTATTTACCAAATGGGCCCTGACCACAACTTCTCTATAGAACAAGACCAGCTGTTGGGTGTATAGTGAACTTCCCCTAGGAGCGACTATGGGCCTCCTCTGACAAATCTAAGCTGCCAACCTCAGCACTTGGGAATGCTTCTATACTTGGTGTAACACCTTCAGGTCCCTACCTGGACTGACTCATATTTACTAGGTATCCAGACTCCCTGCCCAGGAAGACACAAAGAGCAAAATTTTCCAATTGATATGGGAAAAGATAAATAAGACTCTGCCAATAGAATATACCATTTGGGATGGCTTGGGATGATTAAATGCAACTGAGGTACAAATTATGGGAGTGGCCCCATTGTGCATAGAGAGACACAACAGGACCACAAATGCCACAGGTCATAATGTAGGATAGATACCCACACAACAAAGCAATTACCCTGCACTCATCACTGCTGGTACCTGGCTATGGAAACAATAAGCATCCATTCCTGTGGGTGCCTTCCCCTCTCTGTGGGGATGGCCTTGGGCATGTGATACCCATGGCTGGCCCTACTTACCCTATAACTAAACTAGGAACTGAACCTGGGGGTGCCTCTACCTGCCAGGCCATATGCTCACCCATTTATAGGAGAAGCCTACCAACTGGGAGGTGGTCAGGGCCTGACATAGAAACAGCAGAACATTTTGGTTGTTCTAACCCCTGTCCATTCTCTCGCCTTCTGTGACCCACCACTGACACAGAATGGCAGGTATAGGCTTTAGCCAAACACATGACTACCACCTTTAATTCCACCCATAAGGCAATCATCCTCCTTACTGGAGAGAGTTTCCAATTGAGACAAGCAGTTCTGCAAAATAGAATGGCTCCTGACATGTGCTGTCATCAAGACAGATTGCTGCATGTATGTACCTGACTATTCCCACATTTTCCAAGTCATGGCTAGTTTAAACACACATGTTAAAGCTACTGATTCCCTGGCTACTGACCCTGCTAGTGCTTTCTTCCTGGGAGAATGCTTTTTTGTAGTTTCTTAGTTATTTGTGTTCCCCTATCATTTGAATGTTGTGGCTTATACTGTTGCTGTGGGATTTGGTTGCAGTGCACTTCGGCACAACTGGCTCCAGGAACATCATGGAAGAGAGGCATGCAAAGCATGTACAGGCCATTCACGGTGTGTTGGGATGGAGTGTATGGTACATGCTGGATAGCTAGTTCATACAAGCATACCCCAAATGCCCCTGTTAATTACTTAAGAATGTAGAGATCCTTTCCTCCCTCTATATTCCCATCAAGCAGAATATGCAGAAAAACATACTGTTGAGTGTTCAAGGTCAATAGTTCTGGGGCGTCTCCCTTCTAATGAAGGGTGTCCAGGTGGCAGGCCTAGCTCTCCTTGGAAATGCTGGCCATGCAAGGAGGGGAAGGGCCACTGAGAGTTGGTAGAGTAAGGTGCTAGGATATAAAAACTTGTTGTACATAGCTCCTAGTAGTGGATGCTTTATCCAGTTGGCTACTGCTGGACTCCCTGTACTTAAGTTCCCCCAATAAACCTTTGTTTCAATCATTGTCTCGGGGTCTTTTCTTTGGCCTCACTAGACCACCACCGATCCTAGACCAAGAGTCTGTTGGGGTATATACCTAGTAGTACAATGCTGGGTCATAGAGTAGCTCTATTTTTAACATCTTGAGGCACCTCCATACTGTTTTTCAGAGTGGCTGTACCAGCTTGCATTCCCACCAACAGTGTAAGAGGTTTCCCCTTTCTCCACATCCTCGCCAACACTTGTTGTTTCCTGTCTTGTTAATTTTTGCCATTCTAACTCATGTAAGGTGGTATCTCACTGTGGTTTTGATTTGTATTTCCCTGATGGTTAGTGATGTTGAAAATTTTTTCATGTGTCCGTTAGCCATTTGTATGTCTTCTTTGGAGAAGTGTCTGTTCATGTCTTCTGCCCATTTCTTGACTAGATTATTTGTTTTTTGGGTATTGAGTGAAAAGAAGGGGCACATTCACCCCAATATTCATAGCAGCAATGTCCACAATAGCCAAACTGTGGAAGGAGCTGAGATGTCCTTCAACAGATGAATGGATAAAGATGATGTAGTTCATATATACAATGGAATATTACTCAGCCATCAGAAAGGATGAATACCCACCATTTGCATTGACATGGATGGGACTGGAGGGGATTATGCTAAGTGAAATAAGTCAAGCAGAGAAAGACAATTATATGGTTTCACTCACATGTGGAAGATAAGGAATAGTGTGGAGGACCACAGGGGAAGGGAGGAAAAATTGAATGGGAAGAAATCAGAGAGGAAAACAAACCATGAGAGACTCTGGACTGCAGGAAACAAACTGAGGGTTACAGAAGGGAGGGGGGTGGGAGGATGGGGTAACCGGGTGATGGGTATTAAGGAGGGCATGTGTTGTGATGAGCACTGGTGTTAGAGGCAACTAATGAATCGTCGAACACTACATCCAAAACTTACGATGTACTATATGCTGGCTAACTGAACATAATAATTAAAAAAAAAAAAAAAAGTCTGTTGGGGTGTGGCTGCACACCAGCTAGTTTCATCTAATGTTTGGCCTGGCCCTTACCAACAAGCATGTGGACTAATTGATATAAACCTGAGAAACCAGGCTGGTAAGTCTGAATAATTATACTAAATTCTTCAGCAAACTTATGGAGGTCTTCAGTCACTTTAAGAAACTTTAACTATGGTTCTCAATTTGGCCTTAGTCCAGGGAATGTGGGAAACTTGAGGCTTATTCAGGTACTCACAAGACTTAACTTTAAAGAGGCAGGTTTTAATAGTTTCCAGAGAGGAGGAGTGGGGATAGATTAGGAGCAAAAGGCAAGTTCTGTAGAGAGAATAAATGGAAAGAGGCCCCAGAGGGGCCTGAGCACAAGGTGGCTTCTAGTGTCTGCAGCAGGGGGGTGGGTGGGGGAAGGCCTCAGAAGCCATTTTGACTCCTTTCAATTGTTTGTTTGCTTCAGTTAATGTAGAAATAGTATTATAAGCAACTAATGAATCGTTGAACACTACAACAAAAACTTATGATGTACTCTATGTTGGCTAACGGAACATAAAATCTTTGTAAAAAACGAAAACAAAAACAAACCAAAGAAATAGTATTTTACAAAGAGGCAAACAGGATCCTGAATACATCTGGAAGCCTCAAGGTACCATTTAAAAGAGGTATCCCATTCAGTTTTTTTGTTTTGGAGCTATGGCTTTCTAACTTAATTTTGAGTAAAGTCAAGTCTGGGGAGATTGAAATTTCTTATAAGGCCACTGAAGTTATAAATTATTTTTGGTTAGGTCAGTCCACTTAGTTATAAATGCACATGTGAAGGGACGATAGTTTTAAAACAAAACCAGCAGAGTCCCAGTAGTGGTGGAGGAGGGGGAAGGAGGCAGCCCTCAGAGCATTTTGATGACTGGGATCCCATTTCTTAGAGGTTTTTCTTTAGAGCAATGAGAAAAATTCCTAAACAGCAGTTTCAATAGAAGCAGCATTCTAGAAGGAATCAGGGGAAAAGCCAGCAAAGTTCCAGTAGGAAAAATGTGGTTCCAAAAAGGAGTCTGATGAAAGGCTAGCACAGTTCAGTAGGAACAGTCTGATCCCAAACAGGAGTCAGACTAAAGGCTAGTGTAGTTCCAACAGGCACAGTTCCAGATGGAATGGTCCAATCCCCAAAGGGGGTCAGACCAAAGGCCAACAAAGTTCAAAATGGCACAGTTCCAACAGGAACAGTCTGGTTCTGAAAAAGAGTTGGACCAAAGGCCAAATGAGTACTCTCAAATAAAAAAAACCCAAAAAACAAAAAACACACGACCTTAAAACAGATCCCGAATAAAGTCTGAAGAGCTTGAACACAAAGTGTAGAGCTCAAAATCCAGGAGAAAACTTACCCTCAAAACCCAGGGTGGGTGAGAAAGCAGTGAGCACAACTGGCTCTGTGGGTACCAGTACCTGTTTGCTCACCAGCCTCAGAGCTGTTGGTGGTCTTCTCTGGATCCCACTTCTGATCACCAAGTAATGTTAACCTTAAAGATAAAACTGCCATCAGGGAAATACAAATCAAAACCACAATGAGATACCACCTCACACCAGTCAGAATGGCTAAAATTAACAAGTCAGGAAACGACAGGTGTTGGCGGGGATGTAGAGAAAGGGGAACCCTCCTACACTGTTGGTGGGAATGCCAGCTGGTGCAGCCACTCTGGAAAACAGTATGGAGTTTCCTCAAGAAGTTAAAAATAGAGCAACCCTACGACCCAGTAATTGCACTAGTAGGTATTTATCCAAAGGATACAAATATAGTGATTCGAGGGAGCACCTGCACCCCAATGTTTATAGCAGCAATGTCCAACTATGGAAAGAGCCCAGATGTCCATCACAGATGAATGAATGAAGAAGATGTGGCATATATATGCAATGGAATAATATTCAGCCATCAAAAAGAATGAAATCTTGCCATTGCAATGATGTGGATGGAACTAGAGGTATCAAGTTAAGTGAAATAAGTCAGTTAGAGAAAGACAGATATCATATGATT
This sequence comes from Callorhinus ursinus, assembly GCF_003265705.2. Lineage (NCBI taxonomy): Eukaryota > Metazoa > Chordata > Mammalia > Carnivora > Otariidae > Callorhinus > Callorhinus ursinus. The sequence goes on along the minus strand of NW_027397069.1, from coordinate 57,232,618 downwards.
TCACTCATATGTGGAATTTAAGAAACAAAACAGATGAACATAGGGGAAGGGAAGGAAAAATAGATGAAAACAGAGAGGAAGACAAACCATAAGAGACTCTTAAACTCTAGAAAACAAACTAAGGATTGTTGGAGGGGAGGGGGGTGGGGGATGGGGTAACTGGGTAATGGGCATTAAGGAGGGCACTTGATATAATGAGCACTGGGTGTTATAGGCAACTGATGAATCGTCACTGAACTCTACCTCTGAAACTAACAATACACTAGATGTTAATTAAATTGAATTTAAATTAAAAAAATATTTAAAAAAAATAATAAAACTGCCAGTTATTTTACCAGCAAAAATGAGTTTATTCAGGAATTGGCTCTGTGGGTACTGGCACCTGTTTGCTCACCAGCCTCAGAGCTGTTGAGGGTGTTCTCTGGATCCCATTTTTGATCACCAAGTACAAATAAACTTAAATATTTTTAAAAAAAGAAAAAAATAAAATTGCCAGTTATTTTACCAGCAAAAATGGGTTCACTTGGGAAGAGCAGAGAATTGCAATCCAGGACAAGCAAGCTATGGCAAAACCACAAAGGAGAGAAACACTCTTTTATAGAGGAAAGGGGGAAGTTGGAAGGGGCTGTTATAAACTAAAAGTAAACTGTAAACTGGGAGGTTGTAAACAGTACAAGTAAAAGTAAAACAATAAACTGGGAGGTTGAAGTATAGTGGCTTTTCATTGGTTGAGTTGTGACTATCTCTCATTGGCTGGGCTGTAGTAGTATTGATTTGCAAAGTCTCTTTCTGTTGGATTTGCAATTGACAGCAAGTGTTAGAGTATGAGAGCTCCGCCTGCCAAACCTCCCAAGTCCGTTTTAGTGAGATTTCCCTTTATTAATTTTCACAATGTAAAAAATATTTTTAAACAAAATTTAACACCCATTCATAATAAAAACTTTCAGTGAAGAGCAAATAGAAGAAGCTTCCTTAACCTGACAAGTGCCATTTACAAAAAGAACCTATGGCTAATAGCAATCTTAATGATGAAAGACTGAATTTTTTCAGTGATAAGTGATAAGAATTTAGGATGTAAGTTCACACTTTCTTTTATTCAAGATTTTATTGGAGGCCCTAGTCAGTGCAATAAGGCAAGGAAAGGAAGTAACAGAAATACAGATTAAGAAAGGGAGAAATTACACTCTGTATTTGCAGATGATATGCTTGTTCTACCAAGAAAGTCCCAAGGAATCTACATCAAAGCTAATGGAACTAATACGTGAATTTAACAAAGGTACCAAATAAAGGCCGATATACAAAATTCAATTATATTTCTGTAGATGAGCAATGAACAATTGAAAAATAGAAATGTAAGCACTGTACCATTTATATTAGCACCAAAACCCATGAAATACTTTGGTATAAATTATCAAAATATGTGCAGGATTTGCATGCTGAAAATTATAAAACATGATGAAAGAAAATATCATCCAAATAAGAAATGTATCATGTTCATAGATTAGAAGATTCAATATTGATGTCAATTCTCCTCAAACCAATTTACAGATTCAACGCAATCTTAATAAAATGAATCACAGCATTATTTTTTGTAGATACTGACAACCTGATTCTAAAATTTATATGGAAAGGCAGAGTGATACCACTACCTGATTTAAACACTTACTCTAAAGCTAAATAAGACAATGTGGTATAAAGGAAAGAAGAGACACACAGAACAGTAGAACAAAATAGAGTCCAGAAATAGACCCTGTATATGGCCAATTGATTTTCAACAAAGATGCAAAGGCAATTCTATGGAGAAAAGGGAATCTTACAAGAAACCATAGTGGGATTACTGGACATATGTTTGCAAAAAGAATGCTCTTCCACCTGTATCACACAACATACACACAAATGAACTCAAAATGTATCCATATACCTAAATGTAAAACCTAAAACTATGAAACTTCTAGAAGAAAACAGAAAATATTTGTCACCTTGGATTAGGAAAAGATTTCTTATAACACCAAAACCCCAATCATGAAAGAAAAAATTAGATTTCCTCAAAATTTAAAATTTCCACTGTGCAAAAGACACTATTAAAAGAATGAAAAGACAAGCTACAGATTGGGAGAAAATACTTGTAAAACATTCATCTGATAAAAAACTTGTATCCAGCATATATCAAGAACTCTCAAAATTCAACAATAAGGAAAAAAATTTAAAAACAGGCAAGATGAGATTGGGTATGTTCAGGGTGGTATTACTTAAAACCTAAAAAAGAAAAAGCACTTAAAATTTTAAATAATTTACTCCAAATGTTGGAAAATATTAGCAATAGAACAACTTACAAAATAATAGATATTGGAGACCAGAGGGAAAATTGATTAAAACTATTAAATAAACTAATTTTTGACTTAATAATGATGCTGCCATATAGTTACATGAATTTGTTCCATTAATATATCACATTAATAAAGTTTAACTTCTCCCTTCTTTAAAAAAATAAAAAATTAAAATAAAAGAAAAACAGGCAAGAGATTTGGACAGACATTTCATCAAAATAATCTATAGTAAATAAGCATAAGAAAAGATGCTTAACATCATTGGTCATTATGAAAATGCAATTTTAAGTCTCAGTGAGATATCTCCACTCATCTATTAGTTGTCTCAAAAAACTAAACAAAATGGATGGACAAACCAAGTACAAGTGAGGATACAGAGCAACCAGAACCCTTGTACATGTGAAATGGTAGCCTTTTTGGAAACTATTTCTATGAAACATACTCTTTACAAGATTTAGCAATTCTATTGCTCAACATTAACCAAAGATAAAATGAAACTTATGTCCACACAAAGACTTGCTTGCAAATGTTCACAGCCACATTATTCATAATAGGCCAAAATGGAAATAATCCAAATGTCCAGCAATCAGTGAATGGATAAGAAAATACGGTATATTCAAATAATGGAATACAAGTCAGGAATAAAATGGAATGCAATACTGATACATGTATTAATATGGATAAATCTCCAATGCATTATTCTACATGTAAGAAGCCAATTTCAATTGGCTATAATTCCACTCAAATCTATTAAATGACATTCTGTAAAAGGTAAAACTGTAAGAGAAAACAGATCAGTGATTGCCACAGGCTGAGGTTGTGGAAGGGGCTGAACACAAAGGGAATTGAGAAATTTTAAGGAGATGATACAATTGTTCTTATCATGACTATGGTGGTGGTTACATGAATATTAGTCAAACCTCACAGAACTGCCACACAATGCATAAAATTCATTATATATAAATTGTACCTTAAGTTAAAAAACATGTTTTAGTGTGTTGTAAATTATACCTTAATGTGTGAAAAGTGTGCCAAATGATGGAATAAAATAGATTCTGGAAGCAGTCAGTATGTAAAGATTCATAATATAATAGGGATTTAAAAAATCAATGAAAAAATTTTTTTCAATAATGGGTTAAATAATTCAACCAAACTCATTGAATGCCTACTATGGGCCATGGTACTGCTTTAGGCACTGGAAAGACAGCAGTTAAAATAGAAAAAAAAAATTATTCCTTTATGGTGCTTGTATTCTTATTGTAAAGATAACCATAAATACAATAAATAAGTAAACAGCATATTAAGTTATAAGGTGATAAGTGCAATAAAGATCATTAAAATAGGCAAAGACAATGGAGGGTGATGCAGTTTTAATGTTGAAAAACTAGTAGTCACTCAGGAGAAAAACAGATTCCGACACTTCATACCTTAATACAAAATAAATTCTGGGAAGATGTTCTTTTTAAATGTGGAAAATAAATTCAAAACATAGAAGAAATTTTGATATATTAAAATCTTGGGTAGAGGCTTTCAAGCTCTAAAGGCATGAATCATAAAGACATGTACAGATATATTCTATTGCATAAAGATTAGAAACTTCTGTATAGTGATAAAATCTTTAAAAAATGTATATGTATAATAAAAAATATCAGTAGCCTCATAAACATTTTTGTTGACACAGAATTCTACTTCTGAGAACTTATCATAAAGAAATAATAATATACAGAGATTTGATCTTAAAAATATTCATTTTTTGCAACAGTAAAGTATTGTAAACAATATCCAGCAATATCTGACTATTTAAACAAGTTATATCAATAAAACTAAAAGGCAGCCTGTGGAATGGGAGAAGATATTTGCAAATGACATATCTGATAAAGGGTTAGTATCCAAAATCTAATAAAGTACTTACCAAACTCACACCCCAAAAACAAATAATCCAATTAAGAAATGGACAGAAGATATGAATAGACACTTTTCCAAAGAAGACATCCAGATGGCTAACAGATACATGAAAAGATGCTCAACATCACTCATCATCAGGGAAATGCACATCAAAACCACAGTGAGATATCACCTCACACCAGTCACAATGGTTAAACTTAACAACTCAAGAAATAACAGATGTTGGGAAGGAAGTGGGAAAAGGGAACACTCTTGCATGGTTGGTGGGAATGCAAACTGGTGCAGTCACTCTGGAAAACAGTATGCAGGTTCCTCAAAAAGTTAAAAATGGAACTACCTCAGGATCCAGGAATTGTACTACTAGGTATTTACCCAAAGGGTAAAAAATACAGATTCCAAGGGGTACATGCACCCCCCGATGTTTATAGCAGCATTATCAACAATAGCCAAAATATGGTGAGAGCTCAAATGTCCATCGACTGATGAGTGGATAAAGATGATGTGGTATGTATGTACAATGGAATATCACTCAGCCTTCAAAAAATGAAATCTTGCCATTTGCAATGATGTGGATGGAACTAGAGTGTATTATGCTAAGTGAAATAAGTCAGCCAGAGAAAGATGAATACCATATGATCTCACTCATATATGGAATGTAAGAAACAAAACAGATGAACATAGAGGAAGGGGAAAAAGAAAAAAAGGAGAGAGGGAAACAAACCATAAAAGACAATGATAGAGAACAAACTGAGGGTTGATGGAGGGAGGTGGGTGGGGAATGGGCTAGATGGGTAATGGGTATTAAAGAGGGCACTTGTGATGAGCATTGGGTTTGCATGTAAGTGATGAATCACTGAATTCTACTCCAGAAACCAACATTGCACTGTATGTTCACTAAAATTTAAATTAAAAAAAATAATGTCAATAAATTTAGAATCATGAAAAAAATAAGTTATGGCACATTTGTGCTGTGACATTATATAGCAGTTAAAAATTGAAAAATAAATAAACTCAGCTATTGGCAGGACCTTAGGCAGCAGTAAAAATTTTGAAATTTTATTTTTTTAATTTAATTTAATTTTATTATGTTATGTTAGTCACCATACATCATTAGTTTTTGATGTGGTGATCCACGATTCATTGTTTATGTATAACACCCAGTGCTCCATGCAGTACGTGCCCTCTTTAATACCCATCACCGGCTAGCCCATCCCCCCTCCCCAGAACCCTCAGTTTGTTTCTCGGAGTCCATAGTCTCTCATGGTTCGTCTCCCCCTCCAATTTCCCCCCCTTCATTTTTCCCTTCCTTCTCCTGATGTCCTCCATGGTATTCCTTATGTTCCACAAATAAGTGAAACCACATGATAATTGACTTTCTCTGCTTGACTTATTTCACTTAGCATAATCTCCTCAAAAATATATAATGTTGTAAATGCATATGTATATGTTATTAACCTGGAAATATATTCATGATACAGCACTGAGAAACAAATTTATTTTATTCTTTTTAATTTTTTTACATTTTTTTATTACATTGTTAGTCACCATACAGTACTTCATTAGTTTTTGATGTAGTGTTCCATGATTCATTATTTGCATATAACACCCAGTGCTCATTGCAATACATGCCCTCCTTAATACCCATCACCAGGCTAACCCATCTCTCCAACCCCCTCCCCTCTGAAACTCTCAGTTTGTTTCCGAGTCCATAGTCTCTCATGGTTCGTCTCCCCCTCCGATTTCACCCCCTTCATTTTTCCCTTCCTTCTCCTAATGTCCTTCATGCTATTCCTCATGTTCCACATAAATATTTTTTATGCTAAGTGAAATAAGTCAAGCAGAGAAACAATTTTAAAAATATAAGCATGGTAAAAATAAACTATTGGAACTACATCAAAATAAAAAGCTTCTGCACAGCAAAGGAAACAATCAGTAAAACCAAAAGGCAATCTATGGAATGGGAGAAAATATTTATAAATGACATATCCGATAAAGGGTTAGTATCCAAAATATGTAAAGAATTTATAACTGAACACCAAAAAAACAAATAATCCAATTTAAAAAATGGGCAGGAGACATGAACATTCTCCAAAAAAGACATATAGATGGCCAACAGACACATGAAAAGATGCTTAACATCACTAATCACCAGGAAAATGCAAATCAAAACTACAATGAGATAGCACCTCACACCTATCAGAATGGCTAAAATCAACAACGCAAGAAGCAAGCAGTGTTGGCGAGGATGTGGAGGAAAAGGAACCCTTGTGTGCTACTGGTGGGAATGCAACTGGTGTAGCCACTGTGAGAAACAGTATGGAGGTTTCTCAAAAAATTAAAAAAGGAACTACCCTACGATCTAGTAATCACACTATTTGGTATTTACCCAAAGAATATGGAACACTAATATGAAAAGATATATGCACCCCTATGTTTATTATAGCAGTAATTATAATAGCCAAGATACGGAAGCAGCCCAAGTGTCCATTGATAGATGAATGGCTGAAAATGTGTGTGTGCACGTGTGTGTGCACGCACACCCACACACCCACATGCAGGAATATTATTCAGCCATAAAAAATGAAATCGTGCCATTTGCAACAACATGGATGGAGCTACAGAGTATAATTCTAAATGAAATAAATCAGAGAAAGACAAATACCGTATAATTTCACTCATATGTGGAATTTAAGAAACAAACAAACAAATAAAGGGGAAAAAGAGACAAACCAAAAAAAGATTCATAAGTGTAGAGAACAGACAGAGGGTTATCAGAGGAGGGGTTAGTGGGAAAATGAATGACATAGGTGAACGGGATTAAGAGTACACTTATCATGATGAGCACTGAATAATGTATAGATAGAATTGTTGAATCACTATATTGTACACCTGAAATATAATACTGTATGTTAACTATACTGGAATCAAAATTAAAAACTTAATAAAAAAAGGATGTAAGCATGATACTTTATCCATAAAAAATGTTTAAGGAAACTAAAATAATAGGTATCAGAAAATAAGAATGACTATTTATGGGTGGAGGTATTGTCTGTATTTTCTGATTTTCCTAATAGAACTTTTGTTATTTTTGGCTTTTAGCATAAAATTTATTTATGGTACTTTAGTTTTGAAAACACTTTCACGCCTATTATTTTACTTTTATTATTAGTTTTTAATTATGCAATACCCAGTAAATAGGTACTGTAGATAGAAATATTACCAGTTTACAGATGAATGATCTAAAGTTTAAAGAGATTTAGTGAGTTGCCAAGTGCCAAGTAAGTCTTAGATGCCAAAGCCAAGCATTAATTTCAGCTCTTACTCCAAATCTCAACTCCCTTGCCGGAAACACCAGTGTTTCTCACAGAGACTAATGCAAATACTACCAGTATCTATGTAGTAAGTGTTTGCAATTTAAAAAACAAAACCAACAAAACCCCACTTTATTTTGTTTGGAGGGGGTAAGAAGGAAATGCTTGCTCTGCTCAGTCTATCCAAATTTTGCCCTTCTTTGCTCGTTTGTTTCTTAAATTCCGCATGTGAGTGAAATCATATGGTATTTGTCTTTCTCTGGCTGACTTACATTGCTTAGCATTATACTCTAGCTCCAACCATGTTGTTCAAATGGCAAGATTTCATTCTTTTAGTATGGCTGAATAATATTCCACTGTGTGCATACACACACACACACACACACACACACACACACACACACACACACCACATCTTCCTTATCCATTCTTCAATACATGGACACTTGGGCTGCTTCCAGAATTTGGCTTATAGTAAATAAGGTGGCTATAAACATAGGGGTGCATGTATCCCTTTGAATTAGTGTTTTTGTATTCTTTGGGTAAATACCCAGTAGTGCAATTGCAGGATCATAGGATAGGTCTATTTTTAACTTTTTGAGAAACCTCCATACTGTTTTCCCCAATGGCTGTAAACAGACTCTTAACTATAGAGAACAAACTGATGGTTACCAGAAGGGAGGTGGATGGGGGAATGGGTTAAATAGGTGATGGGGATAAAAGGTGCACTTGTCATGATGAGCACCGGGTAATGTATAGAATTGTTGAATCACTACATTTTACACCTGAAACTAATATAACACTGTATGTTAACTATACTGGAATTAAAAACTAAACAAACAAACAAACAAAACAAATTTTGCTCCAGTCCTGGGCAGCCTCATTGCAGAAAATATATAGCTAATGTGCAGACCTATAATTTAATTAAGTAGCAGAGTGAACTGTTTATTGATGGCCTATGATAAAAAGTCATAGAAAATGGAAATTAATTCATGGATAATTCAGAGAACTGTTTGGATTCTTTTGTCTCTTCTTTATTTTCCATATAATCTTTTTCTAGACAGCAAAAAAATTCCAACAGTGACCAGTAAATTTCCTCTTCAGAACTACTCACTCTCCAACATTGGCACAAGCTGCGGAATGGTTAAATAAGTGGCAAAGAGAAAAGAAGAAAAATCTCATGAATATTTCTGCAATTCAGACACATGTGATTTTAAGAACGTATTGTTTCCTTGCCATGAATATACGGTAAAAATGCCTTCAGGTCACTGCAATAGGAAGTACTCTCAGGGAGATTACTCAGACACAAGTCAAAATTAATAAAATCCCAATGAGCATGAAGAGGCCCTTAATCAGAAAAATGTGTTCACTTTTGTTCTCAGTCCCATTTGCTCATAGACAAAATCCACAAAACTGGGAACCAGAATATATCCAGAAGAAAAATGAGGAAAGAACACAACGAAGGATTAAGTAGCATTCTGCAATCCTCTGTTAAAAAAATTTGCTTTAAAATTTTTATCTACTAAGAGCATTTTCACATGTTTAAACTAGAACATTTATTTGTGAAAATGTGGAAATATTTTTTTCAAGCATGGTACTCACCTGCAAGTTCTAGTCATTATTGTGTGCCCTCCCTCTCAAACATTTTGATACCTTTCCACAGTTTTTCTCTTTGCCTCAGTACAAGCTCTACCTTTGCAAAGCTAAGAGATCCACTGATGGTCCCCTTCCTCCAAATTTCAAACTGACTTACTCATATGAATTGAGAAAGACAATGTCTTCATCATCATCATCATCATGGAACCTGGAGAGTCGTTCCATTATACTTTAACCACCAACAAATGCAAAAACATGTCGTTAGAGATTTGCTACATGTAACAGCAATGTGAAAATTTATTTGAACAAAAAAATTCCTTGAATCTAAAGGATATAGTAAACATGACTTTGCTCACTGGACGACCTAAATATTTAGAAAGAATTTTAGACTCATTGTCCAGAAAACTCTGTATTCTCATGGGTACTTCCAAGATTGAATTTTGCAAATCTCTCTAGCTTTCTCTCCCCCACCCACCTCCCCCCCATCTCCCTCCTCCCACCCCTCTCCTTTCTCTGTCTCTCCTTCCCCCACCCCCCGCCCCCAGTCTCTTTATCTCCTCTCTCTCTGTCTTCTGCATCTGTCTTCCTCTGTGTCCCTCTGTCTTTCTTTGGCTCTCTCTATACGTAGAGAGATCAATGTATATATAGCACTGACCCAAATAAATGACATCAGTAGTCTTTAATGCATCATCATTGAAAGCTGAAATATATTAAAGCAGTCAAATACTTCTGATGTTACTTTATTCAGGTCAGTGTGAAGGATTAAAAATGTACATGGAACCAAGTGATTTCAAATACTTTTTTTTGGTTGAAATTAGATACATTTGCTCTACAATATATAAACTGATTGAACTCTTAAAAATATGTCAATTAATTATTTAGAACCTCAGTCCCTCCACCACCTTCTACTCTTCACCTATCATGGATATCTTTTCCTTGGATAGGATTTAAATAATTTTTGGAGACAAGGACTCCATAACTAATTGTATCTCACAAACTTTAGTATCCCTCTTCCTCTCCCTCTATATATTTATATCTCACCTTTCATTGGTGGCTGTAACACAGGTTACTTTTTTCAACACATTTGAATCATAGCTACAGGGTTAAAAAAAAATAGTAAGACTCCGTGTCTTTCTACACTGATTTCTAAATGCAAATTAGCTACAATTACTCTACAATTTATAATGTAGTTGACCTGAAAAAATTACATCTTAATCGGCTCATTGAAGCCTAGTATTTAATTTTTCCCTAGAAATGAACTTTGTTTGTAATGAAAATCTTAGTCCTGTGGAAAAAATTAATAAATCAGGTTTATGTACACTTCTTTTAATTACCAAGTGTAATACCATTTGGTGGTTAAATTTATTTCAAACTCAACTGAGTTTGTAGATACTCATCTTGCTTGCCCTTGTAATCTTCTGTCTTCTCAAGTCCCTGCAGCACCTATTAACCCCTCATAGAAGTCTTTTCTGCACCTCAGAGAGGGTCAGGTAACTGCCAACCTGAGGCAGGGGCTGCCCTCAGTGTGATGGTGGGTTTGGGGCACCAAGCTCACATGGTGACAGCACTCTGGGAGGTGAGAGACATATCCAGGGTCTACTAGATCCATTTTTTTCTGCTGAGGGTTCCTCTGCTCCCTATCCACCACTGATTCCTCCTCGCTCCAAATTCAATTCTGCTTTCTCTTGGCCCATCATCTTAGGGAGTACAATGAGTCTCATACTTGGACAGTCTGGTAGTTTCATAAGTGTTTTGGATGCTACTAAAGGTAACAGACTATTTCCTTTTATGATCTGTTCTTTTTCCCCCAAAGAGATCCAAAAGAGAAAGAAAGTTACATACTGAAGCTTACAAAGACTTTAGATAAAGTGCCAAAGAAACTCTATTGCCATGAATACTTTCCTGAATGAATTTCACAATCTCCTTAACTCCCTTCCTCTATCTCCGTATGTTTATATCCCACCTTTCCTCAAATGGTCAAACACAAGTCAGTTTTTTCACCTGACTTGGGTCATTCCTAAAGGATTAAAAATGCACACTTTAAGACTTTACATGTCTCTCTAGACTTGTTTTTAGATGAAAATTAGCTACAACTATGCTACAATTTGCAATCTAGTTGACCTAAAAAATAACCAGTCATTTGAAACCTGGCATTTAATTTTTCCCTACAAATGAGGCTTTCTACCCTTATAGTGAGAATCTTAGTCCTGTGGGAAAAAAACTTAATGAATCAAATTTGTGTACATTTCTTCACTCCTGAACCTTCTCCCTGTTCCAAAATAGATTTATCTCCTCTTTGTTCCATTTTAGTAGAGTCTCATACACTGAGCATTATGATAAGGAAACTATCATAATGGTTTGGTGGCCACCAACCAAGGGTGACAAACAGACAAGGAATAAGATGCATCCCTCTTATGACCTGTTCCTCTTTTATCCAACTCCACCCAAACCAGACAGAAAGTTACATATGCCACAGTAAGATTTAGAAACGGTGTCCAAGACACTAAAGGTCATGAATGCTCCTGAAAATGAATCTCCAAAATCTCAATCTCTCTCTTTCTCCCTCCCTCCCTCTTTTGTACATATATTTATATGTGTATAGTTTTGTTTATATCTCACATTTCCTTGGTGGTTCCATCAGAAGTTCCTGTTGTTAATTCACTCAAGGCAGTACTAAGGGATTAAAACAGGACATAGTTACCCACCTCCCTTCCAGCAACACTCACTTTGATCCCTATAGCTATGAGTCTCATATGGTTTGTCTCCCTGTTTTCCTCCCCTTCCCCCATGTTCATCTGTTTTGTTTCTTAAATTCCACATGAGTGAAATCATATGGTATTTGTCTTTCTCTGACTGACTTATTTCGCTTAGCAAAATATTCTTTAGTTCCATCCATGTCATTGCAAATGGCAAGATTTCATTCTTTTTGATGGTTGAATACACACACACACACACACACCCCACATTTTCTTTATCTATTCATCTGTTGATGGACATCTGGACTCTCCATAGTTTGGCTATTGTGGACATTGCTGCTATAAACATTGGGGTGCATGTACCCCTTCAAATCACTATGTTTATATCCTTAGGATAAATACCTACTAGTGCAATTGCTGGGTTATAGGGTAGCCATATTTTTGGCTGCACCAGTTTGCATTCCCACCAACAGTGTAAGAGGGTTCCCCTTTCTCCACATCCTCTCCAACATCTGTTGTTTCCTGACTTGTTAATTTTAGCGATTCTGACTGGTGTGAAGTGATATCTCATTGTGGTTTTGATTTGTGTTTCCCTGATGCTGAGTGATGTTGAGCATTTTTTCCATGTGTCTGTTGGACATTTGTATGTCTTCTTTGTAGAAATGTCTGTTCATGTCTTCTGTGCATTTCTTGACCAGGTATTTTGGGTTTTGGGTGTTAAGTTTGGTAAGTTCTTCATAGATTTTTGGATACTAGCCCTTTATCTGACAAGACATTTGCAACTATCTTCTACCATTAGGTTGCCTTTTAGTTTTGTTGGTGGTTTCCTTTGTCGTGCAAAAGCTTCTTATCTTGATGAGGTCCCAATAGTTCATTTTGCCTACATCCTTCTTCCCACCTAATTTCCTGCTTCTCCAGTCCCTCCTTCACTCCCTTTTCACCTCTCATGCTTGCCTTCCTTGCCCTCAGATAGTGTCAAGTAACTGGCAGGTCTGAGGCAGGGGCTCCCTCCATGTGACTGTGGGTTTGGGGCAGTAGCCTCACATGGTAGCAAAGCTCTGGAGGGTGAAATATCCAGGTTTGATTAGCTCCTCTCTTTCTGCTGAGGGCTCTTCTGTCCCTTGTCTACTGCTACCTCCTCCTTGTCTTAAATAGCATTCTGTCCCATCTTCACCCAGTCTAGCAAGTCTCATACACAGGCATTCTGGAAATCTCCAAAAGGTTTTGGCTGGTCGTCACTAGGAGCAAGAAGGATCCTCCTATGACCTGTTCCTCTTTAACTCGACTAGATCCAAAAAAGAAAGTTGCCTAGAGGTGCTACAGTGACAAGATTCAGAAACAAAGACTCTGTATTGTCCTGAGTGCTCCTAAGAATGCATTTGGAAACTTCATCCCTTTCATTCACTGTATTTATGTTTGTGTGTGTCTTTGTGTGTCTGTGTCGATATATAAATACATATATTCATATATGTCCATATAAACATATATTTATCTTTATTCATTTATATCTCACATTTTACTGGTGTTTTCATAGCTGTCTGATTTCAGTTCAGTCAGGGCAATTCTAAAGGATAAAGAGGCACATAGTCAGACACCACATGTAATGCTAGACTGACTTTTTTCCATTTAAATAGCTACAACTGCTCTATACTTACAACTGCACTATACTTACGGTCAACCTTTAAAAATTCATGTACATAACACCTAAATGAACCAGGTAGGTCATTTTTTATTAGAAATGAGGCTTTATTTAAGATGTAATGACTTAGGCCTACAAATAAATAATGCATCAATCTGTAAGAAGTTCTATACTGTCACCCTAATCCCAGTGTGTAACAGGCTTTTCTGGTAGAATTTATTTCAAATTTAATTTCAGTTTGGAGGCAACTATCCCTCTTATCCATTTAAATTCCTGGTTCTCAGGGCCTTCTCTCTTCTCCTTACTTTCATTAAGGGTTTGCCTGCTATTAAGGGAAACAAACATACTCAAGGGAAGAAGCATTCCTCTTATGGCTTCCTCTTTCATTCAACTAAATCTAAAAAAAAAAAAAAAAAGAAAGTTACCTACATATACTACAGTAGGAAGCAGTTTGAAGACTCTCTATTGCCAGGGATGCTCCTGAGAGTGACTATTACAAATCTCAATCTCTCTCTTTATTGTTTTATGTGTGTATGGGTTGAGATTATATGTGTAATTTTAAATTTATGCATTCATATCTCACATTTCATTGGTGAATTCCTCATAGGTTTCCAATGCCAATTCATTCTGGGCAGGGCTAAAGAATCAGAAAGGCACATAGTCAGGCACCACATGTAATGCTAGAATGACTTTCTTTCCATTTAAATACCTACAATTGCTCTGTACTTATGAACTGGTCAATCTTTAAAAATTCATGTACATAACACCTAAATGAACCAGGTAGGTCATTTTTTTATTAGAAATGAGGCTTTATATAAGATGCTAATGACTTAAGCCTATAAATAATTAATGCATCAATCTGTAAGAAGTTCTATACCGTCACCCTAATCCCAGTATGTAACAGGCTTTTCTGGTAGAATTTATTTCAAATTCAACTTCAGTTTGGAGGCACCCATTCCTCTTACCCATTTAAATTCCTGGTTCTCAGGGCCTTCTCTCTTCTCACTTTCATCTAAGGGTTTGGCTGCTACTAAAGGAGACAAACCTACTTAGGGGAAAAGCCTTCCTCTTATGACTTCTATTATTCAACTAAATCTTAAAAAAAAAAAAAAAAGACAGTTACCTACATATACTACAGTGAGGACCTAGAAGCAGTATTGAAGACTCTCTATTGCCAGGGATGCTCCTGAGAGTGACTATTACAAATCTCAATCTCTCTATTGTTTTATGTGTGTATGTGTTGAGATTATACACATAATTTTAAATTTATGCATTCATATCTCACATTTCATTGGTGAATTCCTCATAGGTTTCCAAAGTCAATTCATTCTGGGCAATTCAATCCCATTCACAGTGGGATTAGGGTGACAGTATAGAACTTCTTACAGATTGATGCATTATTTATTTGTAGGCCTAAGCCATTTCATCTTAAAGAAAGGTCTAAAGAATCAAAAAGGTACATCATCAGACACCATGTGTAATTCTAGATATACTTTTTTTCCATTCAAATAGCTACAATTAATCTATGATATGAATCGGTTGATTTTTTAAAAATCCAAGTGCAAATCAATAACCTGGAACATAGTGGGTCAGTTTATTATTAGACATGAGGTTTATATGGTAGTAATGATTATCTTATGTCCATGAGTAGTTAACACACCAAGATTTAGGTACAGTGTTCTTTATTGTTACCCTAACCCAATGTGTAACTACCTTTGGTGGTGGAATTTATTTGAATTTAACTTTAGTTTGTAGGTTTATAGGTACATATCCCTTTGACCTAATTTCATGCCTGGCGATTCCCTCCATCAGCTGCTTACTCTTCATGCTTCATGGAGGTCTTTCCTGCCCCTCCAAGAGGGTCAAATAACTAACAACCTGAGACAGAGGCTCCCTCCAGTATGATGGTGCGTTTGGGATTGGAGGATCAGCTTAATACAGTAGCAGAACTCCAGAAGGTCATGGACACATCCAGTGTATTACCTCCATTCTTTTCTGCTGAGGGCCCCACTGCTCTGTCTACTGCTAACTCCTCTTTGTTTCAAATACCATTCTGTTCTTTCTTGGCCCACCCTAGTGGAGTCTCATATATAGGCAGTCTGATAATTTCCTAAGAGTTTGGCTGCTACTCACTAAGGGTAACAAACATACTGAGAGGAAGAAACATCCCTTTCATGACTTGCTCCTCTTTTATTTAAGTGAATCTGAGAAAGATAAACGGTTACCTACAGATGTTAGCATGAGAAGACTTAGAAACAGTGTCAGACACTCTGTCTTGCTTTGGATGTTCCTGAGAGTTAATTTCACAAATTTCAATCTTTATTTCTTTGTGTTGTATTTCTGTGTGGGTGCATGTGTATAAATATATATGTGTTTATGTTGATAGGAGTATGTATATGTATATATGTACTTATTATTATATATATTTATATATATATATTTATGCTTTTCAGTCTCACATTTCATTGCTGCCTTCCTCATAAGATTCTGGTGTCAATTCATAATGGTTTGGGCTAAAGGATTAAAAATGTACATGGTCAGATACCACATATAATTCTAGATTTACTTTTTTTTTTGTCCAAACAATTATAATTACTCTAAGCTTATGAACTGGTTGATCTTTAAAAATTCATATATCAGTAAATTGAACCTGGTATATCATTTTTTATTAGAGATAAGGCATTAGACTTCTGGGCAAGGTAGTGTAATGTTAGGATCCTATGCTCACCTCATTCCATGCATACACCTAGATGACACCTACATCAGTATAAATAACCCCCAAAATAACCCAAGAGTGGCAGAACAGACTCTCCACTCCTAAATAGAGAGAAGAAACCACATCAAAGAAGGTAGAAAGGGTGGAGACAGAGTCAGGAGCTAAATGGACCTACAAGACTCCCCACAGAGGTGAGGGATGTGGTGGGCACAGAGAGGGTAGAGGAGAAGACCTCACACCAGGCACCCCAGGCATGGAAAACAAGCACAGGGAAGACAAATTGCCATAACATTAGGCTTTGAAAACCAGAGAGGATCAACTTCACCAGTTCTTACAATCAGTGGGACTTATTGCCTGGAAATTTAAAAATCAGTGGGCTCAGCTCTGGGAGAGCTGGAGGACAATATGAAACTAAATACCTGCCCTTAAAGAGACAGCACAACAAACAGCTCCCTGAGATAGGGCACTGACCCAGCAGTTTGAAAAACACCTGGGGTATGCTGGAGTGGTGGGGGGGGGGGGGGGGGATGGGGTAACTGGGTAATAGACATTGGGGAGGGTATGTGCTATGATGAGCGCTGTGAATTGTGCAAGACTGTTGAATCACAGACCTGTACCTCTGAAACAAATAATACAATATATGTTAAAAAAAAAAAAGAAGAAGAAGAAGAAGAAGATAGCAGGAGGGGAAGAATGAAGCGGGGGGAAATCGGAAGGGGAGATGAGCCATGAGAGATGATGGACTCTGAAAAACAAAGTGAGGGTTCTAGAGGGGAGGGAGGTAGGAGGATGGGTTAGCTTGGTGATGGGTATTAAAGAGGGCACATTCTGCATGGAGCACTGGGTTTTATACACAAACAATGAATCATGGAACACTACATCAAAAACTAATGATGTAATGTATGGTGATTAACATAACAATAAAAAATAAAAATAATACATTAGAGGGAATAAGTACTAGAGGAAGAAAAATGAATCAGCAACGTGGAGGACAGAATAATGCAAAGCAATCAAGCTGAACATGAGAAAGGAAAAAGAATAATAGGGGGGCGGAGCAAGATGGCGGAGGAGTAGGAGACCTAGATTTCGTCTGGTCTCAGGAATTCAGCTGAATAGGGATCAAACCATTCTGAACACCTACGAACTCAACAGGAGATCGAACAGGAGAGTAGCAACAACTCTCTGAACAGAGAAGCGACCACTTACTGAAAGGTAGGACGTGCGGAGAAGTGAATCCAAGGCGATATTCGGGAGGATAGACGGCGGGGGAGGGGCCTCCGCCGGCCGCTTCTGGCAAGTGATAGAGCCGCGGAGCACAAAATCGGACCTTTTAGAAGTTGGCTCCGCGGAGGGACGTCGCTGCAGTGGCTAAGCGGGGGGTGGAATCCTCCCGGGACAGTGTGGTCTCAGGACTCTTGGGGTCACGGAGAGACCGGGGGTGCCTGAGTGCGCCAGAGCTCCCAGGTATCAGAGTGGGGAAGCCGGCTGCAGAGACGGAGCAGAGTCGCGGGCTCTCAGCTCGGGGTTGCCATAAACTGTGATCTGCGGCCCAGTCGGGGCACGGCTCCCCCAGCAGGGACCCAACAAGCAGCAGATCCGGGGAGACTCCCCTTCCTTCCCGGGGAGGAGCGGTGCGGGAACGCACTGCAGGGATCTGCTGGGTTTGGAGACTCCGTGCGGGGTCGGGTGCCAGAGATAGCAACGCTCGATCACAGGCCGGGTGAGCACGGAGTGCGGCCGGAGACCGGGGACACAGGAGTGACTGCTTTTCTCTAGGGACACACTGAGGAGCGGGGCCCCGAGTTCTCAGCTCCTCCGGGTGGAGATTGGGAGGCCACCATTTCTGCCCTGGTCCTCCAAAGCTGTACCAAGAGCTTGCAGGGAACAAAAGCTCCTGAGAACAAACCGGAGCAGCTTCCTTAGCCCGGACCGACAAGGGCGGGGCAATTCCGCCTCCGGCAAAGACATTTGGAAACCACAGCAACAGGCCCCTCCCCCAGAAGATCAGCACAAACAGCCAGCAAGCCAAGACCAAGTTGATCGATCAAGGAGAATGGGAGAACTCCAGCGCTAGGGGAATACTGCACATAGATTCATGGCTTTTTTTTTTTTTTTACCATACCCCGATCCATTATTTCATCAAAGTTAATTTTTGTTGACTGTTTTTTTTTATTTTTCTTTTTCCCTTTTTCAACCAACATCTTATCAATCCCTTTTTTTAAAAAAAAAAAACATTTTTTATTTTTCATTTTTAGAGTCATATTTTATCCCTTCATAGTAGTTACCCTTATTTTTGGCATATATATATATAAGTTGTTCTCTCTTTAAAATTTTGGGGAACAGTTTCTTCTAACAGATCAAAATATACCCTAAATCACTAGTGTATGGCTTTGTTCTAGTCTCCTGCCTGATCACATTCTCTCCCTTTTTCCTTTTTTTTTTCTTTTTCTTAAATCTTCTTTCTTTTTTCAAACAACTTATCTTACCAAGTCCTTTTATAAAATCTTTTATAATTTTCATCTTTACAGTCATCTTCCATCCCTTCATTGTATCAACCCTTATTTTGTACATATATGTCTTTCTTCCTTTAAAATTTTAGGAGGCACTTTTTTCTAACAGACCAAAATACGCCCAAAATCTAGTGTGTGGCACTGATCTATGCACTAGCCTGATCATATTTGATCACATTCTGCTTTTTTGTATTGTTCTGTTTTTGTTTTTATCCTTTTTTTTTCCTTTTTTTTTTTCTTCTCTTTCTTTTTTCTTTCTTTCCCTTTCTTTTCCCCTGGTTTCAGGTCTTTTCTGATTTGTATACAGTATATTTGCTGGGGACGTTGTAAACCTGTTAGCATTTTGTTCTCTCATTCATCTATTCTCCTCTGGACAAAATGACAAATCACCTCAGCAAAAAGAACAAGAGGTAGTACCGTCAGCCAGGGACCTACTCAATACGGACATTAGTACGATGTTGGACCTAGAGTTCAGAATCATGACTTTAAAGATACTAGCTGGGCTTGAAAAAAGCGTGGAAGTTATTAGAGAAACCCTTTCTGGAGAAATAAAAGAACTAAAATCTAACCAAATCGAAATCAAAAAGGCTATTGATGAGGTGCAATCCAAAATGGGGGCACTAACTGCTAGGATAAATGAGGCAGAAGAGAGAATCAGCGATATAGAAGACCAAATGATGGAAAATAAAGAGGCTGAGAAAAAGAGAGAGAAACAATTACAGGATCACGAGGGCAGAATTCGAGAGATAAGTGATACGATAAGACGAAACAACATAAGAATAATTGGGATCCCAGAAGAAGAAGAGAGAGAGGGGCAGAAGGTATATTGGAGCAAATTATAGCAGAGAACTTCCCTAATGTGAGGAAGGAAACAGGCATTAAAATCCAGGAGGCACAGAGAACCCCTCTCAAAATCAATAATAATAGGTCAACACCCCGACATCTAATAGTAAAACTTACGAGTCTCAGAGACAAAGAGAAAATCCTGAAAGCAGCTCGGGAGAAGAGATATATAACCTACAATGGTAGAAACATTAGATTGGCAACAGACCTATCCACAGAGACCTGGCAGGCCAGAAAGGACTGGCAAGATATCTTCAGAGCACTAAACGAGAAAAATATGCAGCCAAGAATACTATATCCAGCTAGGCTATCATTGAAAATAGAAGGAGAGATAAAAAGCTTCCAGGACAAACAAAAACTAAAGGAATTTGCAAACACGAAACCAGCCCTCCAAGAAATATTGAGAGGGGTCCTCTAAGCAAAGAGAGAACCTAAAAGCAGCAAAGAGCAGAAACGAACACAGACAACAGACAGTTAACAGTCACCTTACAGGTAATACAATGGCACTAAATTCATACCTTTCAATAGTTACCCTGAATGTAAATGGGCTCAATGCCCCAATCAAAAGACACAGGCTATCAGATTGGATTAAAAAACAAGACCC